>NC_053124.1:5556508-5864841 GCF_010015445.1 Perca fluviatilis | reverse complement strand
CACTGCTGGCTTACATCCACACTACATCCTATAAAGTCTCTCTACAAGTACTAATCTTCCTCTTTCCTATAGTATGAATACATGTTTGCTTTTGTATACATCAAAGAGAGGGTGGGAGCCACATCAAAAGCTGCAGAAATGCATCATCTGCAATCATACACAGTAAAAAAAAAAAAAAAATAGAATCGTTCAAAGGTCCATTTTGTTGAGTGTCCTGAGGCTGAAGCTGTGAAAGGTGCCTTCTGCTGAATGTCTGTCGACATGTGTGTTCTGCAGTCAATAGCCTCAACAATCAAAGAGAGATTCAGACACACCTGTTTGTCATTCAGGCAGGAAGTTAGTGAAGGGAAACCCTGAGCAGACAATGACTCTGTGGTTCACAGGGATCACGTCTCTTCTCTCTACTAGATCCAATTATAATGATGTTAATGAAAACAAAGTGGAATAAATAGCATCTTTTCTACCAGTTTGGTTGAGTGTTTGTTGCTCTTTGCACAGAAACGTTACAGTCATTACAGATATTGTTTTCGGGGCAACTTATTTTCTTTTTTTCTTGATTTGGAATGAGTTGCAATAAATTCAGAGGTGTTAAAAGTATTCACATTCATTACTCAGATAGAAGTATAGATAATAGGGTTTAAAAAGACTTCTGTAGAAGTTGAAGTATCACCTCAAGCTTTTTACTCAAGTAAAAGTGTAAAAGTACTGGTTTCAAAACTACTTAAAGTATAAAAATAAAAGTAATCTAAGGGGGAAAAAATGCCATTAGTGCACTACCCCACCTCCACAAAAAACATTTTTCTAAAGGCCATAATGACTATAATCTTATATTAAAATGTTAATGTTGAAAAATTTGGGATGCACCTGTTTCAGCCGCATTTATTCCCATTGAAAATGAACGCATTTTAGTACAATGCAAATACATTAAAGAACCATATATGTGTACTACTGAGCATTAACATGTGTTTCATGGAGCGGAAGATATGATGACTAGTTGCCTATAAGTATTGTAATGGTGCAAAAATTCAAACTTCAGACGCATGTTATCAATAGCCTTTTAGCAAGCAAGCTTAGCTGCATGAATCTGTGAGGGGAACGGATGTGAGATAACAAAACTGGACAAGAAAATTGCAGGTGCTTGGTTGGGAAATTTCGCTCGGGTTCTCTTGAGTCTCTGCCACGGACATCTTCGTACTAGGCTACATACGTCTGCTATTTCCTTGCTGGAGTGTGACGTGATTTGTGCCATGTGCAGGCGCGTTGGATCGCGTACAAACCAATAGGGTGTCGGAATGGTATATGTTTATACTTCTCATCCAACCACAATCACATTCACTCTATCCAGATGGCGCGATTTATCTGGATAGTTTTTTTTTTTGTGTGTGTTTTTTTGAACGATGACAAGCCGGAATCAAAACAAGCTGAACTGAAATAGGAGTAAGGAGGCTATTTTTAAAATGTAAGGAGTAGAAAGTACAGATAATTGCGTGAAAATGTAAGGAGTAGAAGTAAAAAGTCTGCTGTAAAATAATTACTCCAGTAAAGTATAGATACCCAAAATTTCTACTTAAGTAAGGTAATGAAGTATTTGGACTTTGGTACTCGTACCTCTGAATAAATTAATATGAGTCTTCATTAACTGTCCGTGATGGTGTGGCTGGCTCATCTACATTAGTGGTCCAGCCTCTCTTGTGCTGCTCAAATTAGCATCAGGGTCAACCTGTTGGTCAATATACTCAGTGTGTTTTTTATTTGAATGTTTCCTAAAACCAGAAAATGTACCGAACACATCACCACATCAAGTTTGAGCACAGCCTGAGATTGTTTTCCAGATAAGTAACTGTGAACTAATCGTAAATGCACGACAAGCATATTTCAACCAGTTAACTCATAGAAACGGGGACCTAATTTGTAACAATGACTAATGTAGATAGGACCGAGCACAGATCCCTGTGGCACATCTTAACTGATCTTCTTGTGGTCTGATGAACAGTTGTTGTGTAAAACAAAGTGAGAGCTATGAGATTAATATGATTTAAACCAGGACAGAGCAGTGTCAGTGAGACCAATGTAACCTTCTAGGCAAGAACATCGGGAGCATTCTGTTACATACACTGTCTTTGCTGCATTCAGCTGTAGGTGATTCTCCCCACTCCAGCTCACAAAGCGGTCAACCACATCCTTAGACTCCTCCTCCCGTCCACACTCCACATACCCAACAATGACTGTGTCATCCGAGAATTTCTGCAGATGGTATGTTTCGGTGCAGTGCTTCAAGTCTGCAGTGTAGGTGGTGAAAAGGAAGGGGGATAGCAGGATTTTATAGAACATAATTATGATTACTTGAGAACAGACTTATATGAGCTCCAGTTATATGTCAGGTGTTCCACACTTACATACAGCAAAGGGAAGGGTGCTGCAAGCCAATCACTGTCCCTGCTTACTAGAAAGACGCCCAAAACAGCATAAACATGCATGCATAGGAACACTTTGGTTTTCTGTGTATGAACATCTGGGACAAAGAGTTCATGCAAAATGTGTATACCTCACAGAGCTAACGAAAAAAGCAATACCTTCTACAGTTATTTGAAGGTTACTTTTCCTGAACATGTTGTTTACAGAGGGATTGTTCTTCATAAGGACAGTTGTAAGCTTTGTGCTAATCACGTATAAGGAGATGTTCTTATTTTTACCAATACATTACTGATTATTACTATGAAGCTCAGCAGTAATAACTGGTGATGTTTGCGCTAGGATGGTGCACTACAGTACACATTAAGGATACAGAGTTTCCTATCCTTTTGTAAGACACGCACAACCCTGCAGCCAGCTGCCAACATAAAAGCTGTGCTGTTTGTTCCTCATCAGGTATTAGGTGTCAACACCGACTGCTTGAGGAACATTTGATAGCCTTGTTGCTTTCTTAATGATCTCATCCTTCTGGAAACCTGCATTAGCACCAACATGCTCTGAAATTACAGTCCATAGCACTGATATGAACGCAGGTCATTTCATGTCTTTAATAGCACATGAAAAAGAACATTAACAATATTAATAACAGCAGAATATGCAAGGGAGGCCAAAAGCCTAAGGCTTATCAAGGGTCTATGTATATATAAAGCTTAGGTTTTGTCTCACTGTGATCACATTTACTGCTGCATGTTGGATGGTAAGAATGAAATGCAGAGGAGAATTAAACTAACAGAAAATCATCTGTTGAGTGTTAGATGGTTATTTTTTTTCGATGTGACGGCTGTGACAAAAAGAGAAAATAACGTTGTATTTCTCTGATTTACAGCCAGGCAAGCCGACAGCCAAGCCTACTGTTAAGAAGGATTTAGCTCTATCATCATGGGGCATCGGTCAGAATGCATGAGCCACGAGAACTCAGTCCACTTAGCACAGGTTGATTATGTTTAAAATGATGGTGCAAATTATAAGGATAACAAAAAGACCCATTACTATTTCCCAAATATTGCATCCTTACTCCACTCCTCGCGCCCTAGTCTCGCCCACAGGAGATCCGAGCCGATGAGTCAAGGAAGAGCCTCGAGGAGAGAGGAGCAGGGTTGGCCATCATTTGGATTTTAACAATTCTGATTCCAATTCCGATTCTTCCTTTCGATTCCGGTTCTTATCGATTCTCGATTCAGATTCTTTGAGGGGTGGAGTTGAAACGGGTCACATGCCTATTTTCACAAATAAGAGGAAAGATTTATTTTGATTCAGTGGTGGTTTGCAGTTATACAGGGCTTTTTCAATGTAAAATAAAGCGCTGCTTACTGTGCTCCAAGGCTGCAACACAACAAGTGCTTGGCCGCTTCGGAAACCAAAACTTGCGCATGAAGCCATGAAGCCATGAAGCCATGAAGCCATGAAGACATGATCGGATTTGAAACCAAATCCTCTAAACGATTCCAATAAAGAAACGATTCACTGGAATCGTAATTTTTGAAACGATTTAACAAACACAAGACATCTCTGCTTCCGAGCCGTCATTAAAAGCAACGGCAGTAAATATGACAAGCAGCACAACTGCCTATTGCTTTGTCATACGCTGCATTTTATGATTTCTGTCAGAGGAGAATTGTTCTATATTTACTTTGAGTTCAATTCACAACGTAAGAAAATGTGATAAGAATGTACGGGGGTCGTACATCATTATTTGTTGTATTTAACACGCACATGTTTATATAATATACATACACAGTAAATAGGTAGACTTATAGTTTAAAAGAGTTTAAAAGACTACAAATGTTTGTATGAAAAGCACTTTACAAATGTATACACTAGCTACAGTACAGGCCAAAAGTTTGGACACACCTCTTTCAATGCATTTTCTTTATTTTCATGACTATTTACATTGTAGATTCTCACTGAAGGCATCAAAACTATAAATGAACACATATGGAATTATGTACTTAACAAAAAAGTGTGAAATAACTGAAAACATGTCTTATATTTTAGATTCTTCAAAGTAGCCACCCTTTGCTTTTTTGATAGCGCTGCAAACCCTTGGTGTTCTCTCAATGAGCTTCATGAGGTAGTCACCTGAAATGGTTTTCACTTCACAGGTGTGCCTTGTCAGGGTTAATTAGTGGAATTTGCCTTATTAATGGGGTTGGGACCATCAGTTGTGTTGTGCAGAAGTCAGGTTGATACACAGACGACAGCCCTATTGGACAACTGTTAGAATTCATATTATGGCAAGAACCAATCAGCTAAGTAAAGAGAAATGAGTGGCCATCATACTTTAACAAATGAAGTTCAGTCAGTCAATGATGGGAAAGGCTGCTTGTAAACGTTTCTATGTGTGCAATAATGGTTTATTTGTGTTAATTGCCCCCCAACAATGCCTTCCAGACAGCGCTGCCTGGAAGGCACCGTTGGGAGGCACTGGTTATGATTAGGGTTAGGTGCCTTGAAGTCAACAGTTGCAGCGCTGCCTTGAAGTCGACGTTGGGGGCTTAAAACACCATTGAGCTTCTTTTCTTCTTGTGAGCATATCAGAGCTGCAGTTGGTCAGACGGCTTCATTTGTAAGTGCATCCCCAGAGAGACGCTCGAGAAACAGCAGTTTAACTTCATTAGGATTATTCCAGAAGATGATTCCTCTGTCAGGTTTATAACAACCGTCAGTTTTGCTGCTGAAATGTCCGACGATATCAGCTGATGTGACATTATTGCGCTCAATGGTGTTTTTTGCCCCCAACTGCTACTTCCAGGCAGCGCTGCGACCGCTACCTTCAAGGCACCTAACCCTAACCCTTAACCTTAACCCTAACCCTAACCTTAACCCTAACCATAACCATAACCATAACCATCCTAGAGCCCATTCAACTCCCTCAGACTTCCATCTACTTTTTTCCCCCTCTGATCAATAGGCCAGTGCCATAGAATTATAACCCTTAACCACTAACTCTAACCCTACCCCAACCCTAACCCTAAACATTGCTTAATCCTAGTGCCTTCCAGGCAGCGCTGCCTGGAAGACAACATTGGGGGCTTAAAACACCAAACACCTATAAAGAATGTTAATAATATTTCCCTCATTAATTAGGCCAGGAACGTGGATATATTATCTCCCTTTCTCCACCTCTACTCCTCTCTCTCTCTTTCTCTCTCTCTCTCTCTCTCTGTCACGCCTCTTTGTTTACATGCCACGGGTGAAAAGACTTCCACAGAGGACACATCGGTGTATCCTCCGGATGGAGGTTTTTTACTGAGCCTCATCCAGCCAAAGCTGAGTGGATGAGCTCACCATCGCGATGAATGTGTATGTCCATTATCCAAATCATACAGTAGCCAGACAAAGCCTCCTGTTCACCTTCATCCTGCCGAAACCTTGCCCCCAAGACCCAAGGTGTCCTCTTACAAGACTTTCCCAGGGCTCTCTGACAATGACTTTACTCCAGCTCTCCTTGTCTCCTCTTTGGTGCCACTGGAAATAAAACCACTCCAAAAGTGTCCAGCTCATGCCATTATTGTTACACAGAGGTAGGGAGTTTTTTCCCCCTCTTTTGCTCTCAAAATGATCTCCAATTACCCTAAAAAGCTGTGTTTGTCACATCACATCATCGAGGTGGAGGTGTGGATGAGGAGCAGCTGAGAAAAAAAGAACCCGGGGGGCTGCGAAGAAGTCATTTGATCTGACAGAGCGTTCGCTAATTTTACATCTCAGAAACCGGAAATTTGAGATCAAGCTTTTATGCTCGCTTGCAGTCCAGAGTGAGTGTGACACACAGATAAGGGGAGAGGGAATAATAGGGGGGGAAACGGGAAAGGGCTTGAGTCAGCGTGACAGCAGCCATGCTCGCTGTTTGTCCTGTGAACACTGTGATAGGGGTCAGTGTGCTCCCATGGGAGCAGAGCAGAGAACAATGCAGTCAGAAGCCAGAGCTCTATAGAAATCTAATGCATCGCCGAAGGATGTTCATCATGTGTGAGAATGCAAGGCTGAGAAGAAGCCTTTTTTATCCTGATAACCCTGTTGGCATCCCTTTGAATATCTGTCTTCAAGCTGTCATGTAGTTCATATCTAGATTATCAGTTAGGTTTAGTTGATGCACTAAAGTTAAAGTAGCAAAGCATTAGTGAAACTTTATTTAATGACCCTTTTTAATAATCTCTAATCAGGCGCCATGACCTCGTCGAAATCAAAAAATGAAATGAATAACAATTGAATGGAACGAAATATAATCTTTTTAATCCTATGAAAAAAAGTTTATTAGCATCAATCTTGATGGAGCTAATGAAGAACAGTGAACCTCAGTCTCAACATAAGAGAGAAAAACTGCCATCTAGTGTTGTAACTGGGGTAATGTTAGAACATGGGCACTCATCCATCCAATACGCAGCGCCCTCACTCGACATCTCTCCATTAGTGCATGCACACAGTATACTGTAGTTCCTGAGCATGTGTGTGTAGTTCAGGCCTGTGTGTAATGTGAGTAAAAAAAACTATGACAGAGTGAAAATGTGAATTTCACCTTGCGGGATAAATAAAGGCATGTCTTCTTCTTTTTTCTTAAAGGGTTGGTTCAGAATTTGGGACATAGGACCTCATTTCCAAGTTAGCCAGTGTGTTATTTATCAGTGGAGTCCATTTTCAACACTTTGTATCCAGCCCTTCCAGTTGCAGAGTTCGCTGGTGCTAGGCTAACGCAAGTCAACAGTAACTGCTAGCCTTACCCACTCCACAGCACACCCAAGGCAAATAAATTATAACGCCAGACTATCGATGTAAATGTCTGTTGATAGAATAATGTTAGAAAGAAAACTGATGACTGATGACATCTGGAAAACTGATGACTGATGACATTTGGGGAGTGAGAATGTATTCAATGTCACACATAGTTTGGAAATCAGTAACTTTCTTTCCTGAGGGAATCTTTCCATGGAAAATTTCAGTGTATTGCGTTGATCTGTTAATAGTCAATTAACAGATCCAGCAGACACAGAGCAACATTAGCATGCATTTAAGTCATGTTTGTGTCCACCTGATGGATGTGAGTTTAATATGCACTCTCATATAGGCAAAAAAATAGGCTATGGCTGTGCTCTGGTTTATTGGCATTTCTTTAAATCAATCACAATCGTCTTGAGCGGCACTAAGCGCTGGACGGAGAAACGGTGCCTCTGCTAAATAGCCTCGGGAAGGAACTTGTTGTGGTGGAACGTGTACGTTCAAAAGTTGTTTTAGTCGTGCAACAGAAAACTCAGATTGGACAGATAGTCTAGCTAGCTGTCTGGATTTACCCTGCAGAGATCTGAGGAGTAGTTAACCATAGTCCTCAGAAATCCACCAGAGGTTAAAACGCCAAGATCCGACATTCAAAACTTTAAGTAGTTAATCACAAGACTGCAATTATCATTGATATTTTTTTAATTTATATATATATGTATATATATATATATATATATATATATATATATATATATATATATATATAACTTAATTAATTGAATACCACAACCACAGCAGTTTTAAACTTAGTGTCTGTAATTTTCATATGCAACACATCCTCATACCTACACGACAGACACTGGGTTGGGTATCATTTGATTCTGATTCTGCTTATTGTTCCGATTCTTAATTATTCTTTATTTTGGATTCTTTGTGTGTATATATATATATATATATATATATATATATATATATATATATATATATATATATATTTATATATATGGCTAACTGTGGATGTGTTGTGTCTTTGGGGCTGTTGTCCGCTCTCATCCTGACTGAAGTCCCTTAGCAGCGGGGAGTGAGGCAGAAAAACCAGGGTGGGAGAGCTGGCTAAATTAGCATTAGATTTGTCTTCTATCTATACAGCTAACGCTAGCTGGCCAACATAATCGTAGGTAAGCCAAGTGCTGTTTAACGTTAATTTTACCTTGATCAAAACAATTAAAATAGCTTGATGAGTGTGGTGAAGATGTTGTAACCTTATACAGTTCCCCACTAAGCATTAGCATGAGCTACTTCTCAACGTAGCACATAACGTTAAGCTGGATCGATCAATATTGAAATGTATCAATAAATTAGGCCTCTGCTGTATTACTGTGTTGGACAGTGGCATGTAATCAGTGACAAAATGATGCCATGTTGCGGTAAAAAAAGCAGTATTACGTTCACTGAGTATAACTCTTTCTGGGACATTTTGTGATTTACAATTACTCTCGAACGTATCTTCTGGGTTCCCGTGTTTTGACAGAAGTTAGAGGAACCAGAGGGGTCAAAAGTTATATGACGCCACTGACAGGCAACTAAATGGAAAGTCCCATGTCAGAAATAAATTACAGATTTTTCTGGGTTTGAAAACTGTTGGAAACATTTAGGATAGTGTATGTACACAACTCAACAAAATATATAACAGATATTGTCATTTTACAGAAATGTTACATATTGTACCTTTAAATGCAGGAATGCAGTTGATGAGTAGTGAAATGTGTATTTCCACAAGGTGGTATTAGTACTTTAACTACAGTAAATAATAAAAAATAATTCTTCCACCACAGACCTACACACATGACAGTTACCGGTGTGTTTAATGCTATGGCAGACGGGGATAATACTCCTGCCATGGCACTCCTGTTTCCAGACATTACTAAAGACAACTGTAACTACAACACAGAACTGCAGTTATTATTTCCCTTTTTATTTGCCATAACCACAATCCTTCTCTAACCTTAACTGTACCATATTTGAAATCATGAGGGTAGAATCGTCCAACATAATATATATATAAATTTAAATTTCCAACACAATTTTCTCTTCCTATGTCTGTTGATATGCAAACAAACCAGTCAAATCAATCGCTTGTTATGACCTATGAACAACCTTTTCCCTGGTCTACATGCTAATGCATTCATAAAGTTGTGAGGTACCCTGCTAAGAAACTGATAATCCCACCACCTTACACAATGAAACATGATGAGAAAGAAAGAGGTCTATCGTTATTATCTGAGATGCAAAATCATAGATTTTTGTGATTAAGTGATGGAGTTTAGAATCAATTCAATTTTTCAATTCAATTTTATTCATAGTATGAAAGAGTTATCTCAAGACACTTTACAGATAGAGTAAGTAAGTAAGCAAGTAAGTAAAGTTTATTTCTATAGCACATTTAAAAACAGCTCGCGCTGACCAAAGTGCTGTACATAGCGCATTAGCCACAGGGTGATAAAATAAAATTAAAATAAAACACAGTGATTTAAGCTAAAAAAGTATGAGTAGGTCTGGACCACACTCTGTTCCAGCCAGAAAAGGCTAGAATTACCAACATCAGACTTCACTTTATGCCTCTCTTATTTACAAATCAGACCAACAGGGTGTTTGCTGAAATCAACTTACAGGATTTCCAATAGCTCTACATTTTGCAGCTTCCAGTGTGTAAAATTACCTGAAGCAGCTGCTTTTGTGTTACTGATTATCTGAAACTACACGGTGTGGTGATAAAGACGATGTACCCTGCTGACATGGTTTCTGTTCCGCCACACCTCTCCATACATAACGTTTGTAAAAAATTCCCAAAAAGAGATGAGTCAGCATCGTTCAGGAGCCTCAGTCTTGGGTGCAGGACGGTCCCTGAGCAGAGGTGGAAGGACCAGCCAGGAACTGTGCAGGGCAGCCTCCGGCAGCAGCCACCTGCTCCTCTGCCCGCAGACACAGCTGCTGCAGAAAGTTGGCTGTCTCCATAACCAGGTCGCTCTCATCATCTACAGGGAGTAGAAATACACAGTAATTATCTGTCTGTCTGTTGTGTTGGGCTGGGTGATATGGCCTAAAAATAATATTCTCCGACCAGCGATGGACTGACAATCTGTGCGTTCTGGAAAAGTCCAGAACACAAAAAAAGTCTAATAAAGCGATATTAACAGCCAACAGCAGGGGGCGCTAATACGATCTCTTTCTGTATATGCTACATTAATTTGAAACATTAAACGCGTTAGAAATAAATCGCGAGTTGACCGCGATTTCACTCTGTTGTATATGAGAGGTTGTAGTGAGCTCACTTTTGCTGCTAGGATGAAGACTATGGTTTTGAATTAAACGGGAAAACATCAGGCATGCATTGGTACCACTCTAAACGTGCTAACAAACAGGGAAGGGGGCTAAATAATTCACCAAATGTAACCAAAAGTTTAACCAAAAAATCCTAGTTTGCACTTTCTGTCTGTCTTCCATCAGAGTGCAGTTTTTCCTTGTCTTTCATATTTGCGTTTACTATTGTGGAACTAGCAAAGACCTGGTGGTTGGTTGTGAAAGCTTCACACACAACATTGATAGGTCATTTTCATCATTTCACAGTCTTAATATGAATCAAAAGTGTAATATGACATTGACAAAATATTAAATAGGTTATTCAATGCTAATTCTTTAACACAAAGCAACACATATTATATCAATAATAGCTATTAACCTGTCTTTAAAATCATTTGTTTATTCAGGTTGAAGATAGTTGCAGCACAAAAGATGACAGGGAGAGTGCAGGGAAGTGCCAGGATGTCCCAGGATGCTCTACGTCACAATATTTCAAACGGCCCAAGTCAGATAGTCACAGCCTGGAACAATTTTTTGCTTACCACCCTCAGCAAAAACCTAAACACCTGTCTCTACAGAGAGCGTTTAGTTGTAAAGATGGTACCAACCGCAAATGGCTAATACCTTGTCTGATAGGCTACAGTATTGTGGCATAGTATCAGGACTTCCTGGCTAGTGTCTATCGCGCACGGCTAGGGGCGAATGGCCAGATGATGGGCCTATTTGGGAGAAAGTCCAGGGCTGTTTTTTTAGCCCCAGTCCGTCCCTGTCTCCGACTATATCAAGCAATACAAAATGTATATGTATCTTCATATTTTGAAATCTCTCAAGGATTTTATGCTCAATTTTACCCTTTGATACATACGATCACACCAGTATGAAGATTCTAGTAGCCTAGTCCCTGCAACATACTGTATGTAAATAAGTAAGTGAAGTTTATTTCTAGAGCACCCTTAAACTAGCCTGACAAGCCAGACCCACATCAAGATGTTGGGTCTGGGAACTCACCATTGGCAGGGCTCAATCCGAGGGGCGGGATAAACGGTTGTCTTTCAAATTCCCTCTACACTCATAGCCAACCAGAGCAACACTAGTTGATAGATTAAACTTTTGCCGTATCCGTTCGGCAAAACTCCGAACACATCTTCCTTTTTTTAAGAATGACTTCAGTGCTTAACTCCAAGTCTTCCAAAGCCGATTCCAAAGACCGCTGTTCGCCAGCAGCAGCAGCAGCCATCTTGCTTGTTTTTAAGTAGCAGGGAATTCACACGGAACCGTCGCAACTCTGCCATCCTTATGTTAAGCCCGCCCACCGACTCTATACACAATGTGATTGGCCTGACCAGAATTTGGTTTTTACAGTTCGCAAGCCATCGGAGAGTTGCTAGACTGACCCTGGCTGCAAATTACATTTGCTGCCGCTAGGGTGCGTCTAGATTTCTAGCCTACACTTAAACAGCTTAAGTTGACCTAAAAGTAGAAGGAAAACACATAAAGATCATCCCAACGACAACAACAAGCAGCAATTTACAGATACTGAATTATAGACATTTATAACAGATTGAGAGATTAGAGAGTAAAAATGTGTCTTTAGCCTAGATTTAAAAACAGAAATGGAAAGAGAAAACCTGCTATGTAAAGGCAGCTGGTTCCACAGTTGTGGAGAAACTGCAAAGGCTCTGTCAGCTTTTAGTTTGAGTCGAGATCGGGGGACATAGAAGAGAGATTTGTCCTCAGCTCTAAGAGACGGCGAGGCTGAGTGCCATTGAATAAGATCCGTAATATAAGATGGTGCCTGGTCATTGAGAGCCTTGAAGGCAATCAGCAGGGTCTTGAACTGGATTCTGAAGTGGACAGGGAGCCAGTAAAGAGAGGCTAGAACTGGGGTGATGTGCTCACATTTTTTAGTACCAGTCAGCATCCTTGCAGCTGCACTATGGACCATCTGAAGGCAACCTTATGAAGACAGGGGAAGGCCTAAATAAAGGGAGTTTCAATAGTCCAGCCTGGATGTAATGAAGGCATGAATTACTTTTTCTAGCATTTCATTCATTTGTTTATCATTGGTATTGGGTGGTTATTTCCATTTCTATACAGATCACTGTGTGTAAACTTAGATAGCCTTTGAGAAGCTTTCTTGAATTTACATGTGAGTTAATCTTACCAGACAGCCCCCAAGGCAGACAGAGACACTACATTGTCATAGGTGCTGAAGGGATTAGCCAAATGAGCCAGCCGCAGATTGAATCAGATCGTATTGTTAGATAGCCTGTCTGGGATTTCCTGAGTTCTATTCACTTTTTGCTGTCACTCAGACGCCTTGATTAGCCCAGCCCACAGCCTTTTTCATTTCAATCTACCCATGAATGTTCATCTGGATTAGAGATTTCATGACTGGTATGAAATTCCCTCTATGTATTTTTCTAAAGCTTAAGTAAATATTGTTTTTTTCAATTTAGATTCTGAGTGAAGTATTCTTTAAAAAAAAAATTCTTCTACCTCACCTTTCAGTTCTTTAAACTTCGGAGCATCCTTCTCCAGCTCGGCATCCTGCTCCTGCAGAGACCTGCACATCTTTTTGTGGGTGAACCAGTGGAGCTTTTGGCACGTCACACTGCAGTAAGTCACCTAAAACGAATAAAAGAAAATGACCTGGACGTAATTCAACATTGAAATTTCTCATGACATGACTGAATTATATTACAGAAGACTTTGACTTACTGCTTTACAAAGGGAGCACCTCTTGTGTGCTCCCCTCTCCCCACATGTAGCACAGTAGTCAGCATCTACAATCGCCATCTGACCTGTTACGGCCTGGTTCAACACTGAGAACGCTGTTGGTTCATTGCCCTAAAAATAAGATATAAGTGTGTATTAAAGTTACAACAACATTATCCCTCAATGATCCTTTTTGCTAAAAATGATATTCTATATACTAAACTTCAGTTCTCTGATATGTTCTTCACTTACAATCTCTACTGGTGCAATGCTCCTCACCAGCTGCTGAAGGAGCGTGGCCTCACAATAAGGAAACTTCCTGATACAGTCCCGAATGAACTTCTCTTGGTACTGTGGGAAGCCATCGCTGTCTCTCCCCCTCAGCAGGCTGGGACCCAGGTCACGGAGAACAAAAGAAAACATAACATCTCTTAAAGCTTTAAATTCCAAGTTTGCTCTTAATGTTTTTTCCTGTACCATTGTACATTTGCGTTGTTCCTAGTGGTTCCTTCCTTTATTATTTGTTGTAGATATTTTGGGTGCCAAGAGGATGAACCTCTGCATTATTAAGCTTCCATCCTCAGACCAACCAAGTGAGATTTCACATCTCACATTCTAATGTGCTGATTACCATCAAAGTAACAGAGTCAGCAATTGCAACACCAGCAGTAGCTGTGACACAGAGCTCAAGAAGGATATCACGGTGTTCTGACATCTACATCTTAGCTTACAAGCTAACCAGGTGAACACATTTATGTACTGCATGGGGGAGAGAGACCACAGTATGGCACGGTGAAAGACTGAGAGATACCAGTCTATCTGAGAGAGTGCAGTTCTCTCAGATGCAGTTTGTTTATTAATATAAAATAATCCTTTATTGATCCCCAGAGGGGAAATTCCGGTGTTGCCACAGCACAAGACAGAAATGAGAATAAGAAAATAAGAACAAATAAAGTAAAATAAAATGGATATGTTAAATTAGTAAAAGTAAATGAAGTACACAAGAGCAATTAAAGACAAGTTACAAGGTAAGAGATAAGTTAAAGTGACATGGTATGATATGATTAATTAGCCTGATGTGGTCATACTCAGATTCTAGTCAGAATATGAGTCTGAAACCGCTCCATTGGGCTGCGATTATGGGGCGTGTTCCAACCGAACCAGGAAAAAAAATGCCTCTGCATTCATTGGATAGACCTACATCCAATCAGAGCAACGGAACTCAACTCAGCTGTCAACAGAACTCAACACTGTGTATCGTCTCCATAGCAACCACTCTTTGCACAATGCATTCGTTCTAACTTCCGACTTTTAGACCTTTTTGAAGCTGGATATATCATGTGTTGCGTGTAAACATAAATGTGGATAACGTTAGTGATAGTGACATGCTCGCTACAGTCGCATTTCTAGAGATGAATTGGCGAAAACACGTTTTATTTCTCTGATTCACGGCTTTGTTCTAGCGCCGCTGGGCGCTCCCTCTCTTCAGTCTCTCTCTATGTCTCTACACCATATAACGCTCTCTCTCTTCAGTCTCTCTCTATGTCTCTCCACCATATAACGCTCTCTCTCTTCAGTCTCTCTCTATCTCGCTCCACCATATAACGCTACCATGCTTCGGGCAGTTGTTGAGGCTCCTCGCTGAGGATTTTAAAATGAATGCGCTCGATATCTTCTGTAACAGACGCGATGGTGGAATCTACACATCTCAACAAATTCAACCCAAGCGTCCTTTTGTGACGTGGTTGATTCTGTTAATGTTCATCATCTGTCCGACAATCTGATTGGTCCGAACAGATCCTGTTCGGGCAATAATTGCTTCTCAACGGAGCGACTCCAGACCGAACTTCCCGACCTCAAATTTTGTGGGCGGGGCTAAGTTCGGCTGGCATCCAGGCTAATGATTAATAGCAGCGAGTCTAGAATAGAATAAACAGCGTACACCACAAATATAATGCAGTATATGACTTGGTGATATGGTAGTGTAGTATGAGCTGTAACATATAGTATAAGCGCAATGTAATAGTAGTAATAATAGAATACTACTACTACAATAGCATAATAACATAATATAGATAGGTATAGCAGTATAACGAAATGCACTGTATATAAAATAATTTGATATGTAAGTCTAGTTTAATATACACTCACCTAAAGGATTATTAGGAACACCTGTTAAATTTCATGTTAATGAAATTATCTAATCAACCAATCACATGGCAGCTGCTTCAATGCATTTAGGGGTGTGGTCCAGGTCTAGACAATCTCCTGAACTCCAACCTGAATGTGGTGGCCATGATGTTGTGGCCCTCCTCCCCACAGGGTTTGGGAAAAGTTTGATTTTCCAGCTCGCTCTGGTAGTGGTGAAGTAGTTGGCTAAGGCTATCACTAGCGGTGCTAATGCTAATAGCCTTGACGGTCTACCCTCTTGTTGCACATGCGCATGACATACGTCACGACCAAATGTTAGCGATTGGTTATGGCAGATCCAGAATGGCTCTGGGCAGATCCAATAGTTTTAAACTTCAACAGAGTACCCGCCTTCAAGGAAGTTAACACTTGTCAATGTAGAGAGGCCAGACTCTCTGTACTAATGAAATGTATGAGAGTCTGGTAGGACCAGGCTAGGTTAATGTGGCTCGGGAATGGGAAGTTGCTGCTGGAGCTGCTGCCCCCACGACCCGACCCCAGATAAGCGGATGACGATGGAATGGATTATTGGTTCCTGTCTCAGATCAATCTGAGGCAGGTACTACTACTCTAAACTACTACTACAAAATTTTCCGCTAAGATTATGGTTCAGCACACTTTTTCCATTAACCCAATTTGATAACACACTGGATGATGTTCCTGACTGATTTTGACGAAAGTAAAGTAAGTTGATGCTTGTTGTTCAGGTGTTAATGTGGACGTTAGTTCTGAAAACTGTGCTGAAATGTTCTTGAGGACAGATATTGGTAGTTGCCTCAGCTGGAGGTTTGGATTGGCAACTTATTGATATATTTTTTTTTTCTTTTCTTCTCCTTCTTCTTCTTCTTCTTCTTCTTCTTCTTCTTCTTCCCAAGAAATCCATGTTCCCATGCACGAAAACTCACCAAACTTTGCACACAACTCCAGTCCTGTGCCAAATGTAAGCAGTCCAATTTGTGTGCTAATTGTTCTGATGGTGGCGCTAAAGCAGCCATCTAAAATTCAAAACTTTAAAAATTCATAACAAATCAACTGTACATATGCTACAATGTCGCAACATATGCCAAACTGTAGCCCCAATTGAGCAGAAACTTTGCTTTATTGGGGCTATCTGCTTTTACCCAGTAGCAATTGTGAAGTCCATCACTCTTTTTCCAAGAACTGCAAAACATTTTTGGATTTGTTGACACCAAACTTTGACTGTGTCATCCACACATTTACAATTCAGATGTTTGATATATCACCGCTGTATCTCCAGTCTTTCTCCATCCCCTATCTCTCTTCTCTGTTCTTGAATGTACCGTAGCGACCAGAGCCTCTCTCAGCTTAACAGACTGTTATGCTACCTGGCTATCTAGCAGCAGTAATGTTACCCAGCATGCCATTCGGCCGTCATATCCTCATCTCCATCAGATCAGGGTATGAAGAGGGGGCCCTTGGTTAGATCTACAGAACATGACCATATCAAGATAAGAGGAGAGTCATCAGATGGGATGCCAAGACTATACAAAAGTGTGCAATGGTCAAGAAGAGAAAGGACCAGGCCCTTAATAGCAATCCACATATTGATACAAACACTATTATGCCAGTAACTTGATGCTGATCTACCCATCAGCTGTAATCATTGAAAGCAACTATGAAATAAAATGAGTTCTGCGAGTGCTGCTGCTCCTGTATTCAGAGGACATACTCAGAAGCCTCACCTCTTAACAAGTACATCCAGATTGTCATCTTGTTTGTGTAGGAAGGCCAGGCATTTCTGCAGCACACAGCTGATGTAGTGCATCTTCATGGCCAGGACCTCATTTATGTCTTCCTGCTTCACACACTGCTCACACAGCATGTCCATCACCTGGTAACACTTCTCCAGGGCGGTCATGTCCACCAGCACAGGGTGCTCCTTCACCAGAAGGACTATCTGACAGATTGGACAGAGGGTTAGACAAAACATTTCTGGACAGAATAATGTCATTGATTGAGACAGGGAGGACAGTACATAAGCAGATCACCAAGTTCATACGCATTCATCCTCAGCTAACCAAGGATATGTGTACCACATGTTATTGCAATCCATCCAATAGTTGTAGAGAAATTTAAAACAAAATAAAAATAACAACCTCATGGTGGTGCTAAGGGAAAACTCAGGGATCAGTAGGCTTTATCCTCTGGGGAACACAAATCCATCCAGAGTTGTAGAGACATTGCCATCCATTCTAGTTTAGCTGTTTTCATATTCTCTTTAACAAATGTTTTAATTGTTTTAACTGCTCTTTAATATTTTATGTTAGGCACTTTGAATTGCTCTGTTGCTGAAATGTGCTTCTATCCATAAATTGCAGGAACATCTGTCTGTCTGTCTGTCTGTCTGTCTGTCTGTCTGTCTGTCTGTCTGTGTGTGTGTGTGTGTGTGTGTGTGTGTGATGCGCATACCTCTAGCACCATTAGTCCGATGGATTTCAACCTTGACAGGTGTCTTGCTACGGGCACGAGTAAGTGCAGTGCCAAGTTTGACATTGTTTGGATTAGAAATGCAAAAGATATCGCTAAATATATAGGTAAAAGAAACACACATTGGCTTTTGCCGCTCTAGCCGAGGGCCACTCCCCCTCTCACACTGCATATACATAACACTGACTGAGCTCAGCGCAGGACCATCCCCAGGACACAGAGAGGGTCGAAGAAAGCAGCGCAGCTTTGGCAACTAAAATGTGAAATACAACTCAGACCCACAAAACTTTGCAAAGTAGCACTACTTTGGACTGTCTTTGACTTGAATAAACAAACAATTCCCGAATTTAAGGACGTTTCAGAATCCCACACATGCAAAGCACAACCAGCTACAGACAACAAGGTGGCAGACAGAGCGTGATGCCACTTATATTTAAACACTAGCTGTCAGTATTACATATTGCACCTTTAACTTCTACCAAAGTCCTTTTCTGGTAAGATGCTTGTACTTTTACTCAAGTTTTGCTTTTTTTAATGGTAAATGTCAGGAAATTTTGTGGATTTGTATGAATTAAGTATTACGGTCACTGTTCACGAGCTAAGAACTCCGAACTGAAGCTGAATAAAGTGATGGCTATCTTCTTTCTGAAGGGAGTTTTCCCTCTAGCAGCACTGGCAGAATGACTTTATTCGTCTTGAGTGCAATGTCTTGATTGTCATGAGTTTTGGACACGGATATGGAAGGTCCCCAGAGGGTGCATCCTAATGACAGTAAAGAATTACTCACATTTCATCGAGTGCCACCAGCACGTCAAAGTGTTCACATGTACCGTGCATGTACAGTCACCTGCAGTAAACGTGTTATGGCCTCACCTTGACCGGGTTCAGGTTGGTGGTCATGATGACCTTGTGTAGGGGTCCTGCCAGCCGGGGGGGGAGCCGGGGCTCCTTCTCCAGCCCCTGTGGTTTGGTGTAGTACTCCAGCTTTGCCCGCGAGAAGAAGTTGGTGATCACTGTGACACAGTCGTGCTGGCCTGGAAGGAGAGTGTCCAGGTTAAGATGATAAGAGATGCCTCCCCCCTCCCCAAGCACACACACACACACACAAACACACACACAGTCAGCATAGTGTCAGCCTGTCTCACCTACAAACGCTGCCATCTGAGCAGCAGTACGACCCACAGAGTTCACCATCTCCGTCTCTGCTCCTGCATCCAGCATCATGGACGTGATGTCTGTCTTCCCTGGAGCATGTGGGTCAGTCATTTTCTTTTTAGAAATATAACACTACGTTGCACCAACATTTCTTTTTCTAAACTAAAATGACAATGAATGTTAGTGTAACCACATTTAAATTCATCTAAACTTCAAGAGAACCGTAGATGCTGAAAAGCAGAGTGACACACACACACAGATGTACCTGACAGGCCAGCGAACATGAGAGCAGTGTATCCATATTCATGCTGGTTGCAGTTGACATCAGCCCCATGCTGCAGCAGCAGACGGCACATGTCGGCCTTGCCCTTATAGGCAGCATGCATCAGGGGAGTCATGCCATACTTCAGAAACAGAGGACAGAGGCAACATTACATGAGCAGTTAGTTTATATGTATGCAAAGAAGCAAGCCAGGTATTTACTCAAAGCAGCATTAATCAATTTTTTCAATATTCATTGATATATTATTATCACCTTATAAAGTTGATATGGCGTACACGTCAGGAAGCAGTTTGTTCTATACACATCAGCCAACACAGAGCAACATGAGCAACATGCTCATTCATCAGGAGTTGTGTTTGTGTCCACCTGATGAATGTCCAATATAGTCCAATATTCTCTCTCTTTTAGCTCTGCTTTGGTCTCCAGCAGCTCCGGGGGGAAATGTGTGTCTCTGTCACTGCTACATGCTCCACGATGTTTCCCAGCTACTGTCTGACTGTCTGCTGCTGCTGAGCAGGGAGGGGGGGGGCACTGGCTTTATACAGTTTTCCTCTGAATGAGTCTGTAATAATTAGCTGGTCATAGTGAAGTTTGAAAAATTCAACTAAATCAAAATGTAATTGTTATTCAATAACAGACTCTGTTTCTGATCAATGGTATCCTGTCCGCACAGTAACCGCTTCCTGTGTATGCTTTCCATGTGTGTGTGTGGGTGTGTGTGTGTGTGTGTTTTGTGTGTGTGTGTGTGTGTGTGTGTGTGTGTGCCGCCACAGCTGATCCTGACACTCAGACAGTCTGGAGTGGCGTGATGCTATTATCACATAGCTCTCAACCATATGGCTCCATCACAATGAATAACATATGTTACAGTGACATAACTGACATTGTGGGTGAGTTTGTTTTGTAACATGAGCCTCCTGTAATTTCGTATCACTTTGAGCACCACAAACCAGAACATGAGAGTGAAACAGGGCTGTAGAGTAGAGTTTCTCAACCTTGGGCTGGGACCCACACAGGGTCACTTCAAGAGACTGTTTACATAATTCAAGCAATTGTTCCTTCTGTTTGCGTACCTCGTCCAAACAGTTGACTCGTACTTCTTTGCTAGCGAGCAGCTGGGCAGCTTCCTGTACATCACCTGCAGACCAAAGCAGACACAGTCAGAATATAAGGCAGCAACACAGAGTGCACAAAGGATGGATGTCTAAATGAAAACTTACATCAACACAATTCATACATGTATACATATATACATATATATATATATATATATAGTATCTCCCAAAATTGAGTATACCCCTCACATTTTAGTAAATATTTCATTATATCTTTTAATGGGACAACATTGAAGAAATTACACTTTGCTACAATGTAAAGTATTAAGTGTACAGCTTTTATAACAATGTAAATGTGCTGTCCCCTCAAAATAATTATAATTATAATAAATTAAAATAGCCTTCACCATACCTAGAGATTGGCATGGGGTACTTTCCATAAAATCATCTCTCAATGCAAATCAAACCAGCTATTAGGCTAACCGACATAAAACCATGCCAATCTCTAGGTATGGTGAAGGGCATGTGATGATGTGGGGGGGCTATTTTAATTCCAAAGGCCAAGGGAACGTTATCAGGATGCATAGTATCCTGGATCCATGAAATAACTGGCCTTTCAAAATAAACATCTGCCTGCCTCTATGGGAATTTAACATAGGGGTGTACTCACTTTTGTTAACAGCGGTTTAGACATTAATGGCTGTGTGTTGAGTTATTTTGAGGGTACAGCACATTTACACTGTTATACAAGATGTACACTTAATACTTTACATTGTAGATTCTCACTGAAGGCATCAAAACTATGAATGAACACATATGGAATTATGTACTTAACAAAAAAGTGTGAAATAACTGAAAACATGTCTTATATTTTAGATTCCTCAAAGTAGCCACCCTTTGCTTTTTGATAACTCTGCAAACCCTTGGTGTTCTCTCAATGAGCTTCATGAGGTAGTCACCTGAAATGGTTTTCACTTCACAGGTGTGTCTTGTCAGGGTTAATTAGTGGAATTTTGTCCCTTATTAATAATATATATATATATATATATATATATATATATATATATATATATATATATATAAAACTATATATCCTAATTAATGTTAATGGTATGCACATGTGTTCATGTTGAGCTGAGCTGAAGACTCTTCATGTTTTATTGAAATGAAAGAACTGGAGGTGTGTCAGGCAAACTATATCTATTGTCCTTGTCATTAGTCTTGAACATGATTTACAAATGACATAGCCATGAAGTAGAATTTGAGTTCTGAAATGATGCTGTGGCCTCCTTTTGTTTTTCATGTATTGCTGATGCACTGCACACATCCCAGTTTATATCTTTACCAATAGAGTGGACAATGTATTGTGCTTGAAAATGATCTTAAGTGTGTGCCTACACTTTGACACTGTACTGTACAGAGTGTTCCCAATAAAAACCAATAATAGAGTGAATAAAGCGTGTAAAGTGTGTAAGAGAGCAGTGCTCACCGGTGGCGATCAGCTGCAGGATCTTCCTCTCCGACGCTGACAGATCTCCTCTCTGAGGGGCAGCCATGCTCTCCAGTCACCTCTGCTCTCCTCTCACAGTTAGAGTCTACAGTTAGACTGGTACACTGCAGTGGACACAACCCTGGAACATACCACTGTCCCACACAACGGGGGGATAACTGAAATGAAAAAGTATTCAATGTTGTAAATGTCGATGATTGATTGATTGATAAAGTTTTCCAATGTGTGCAGCTCTGACTGCTTACTGTTTTGAATGTGTCATCTGCGGCGACAGCGACGCTATAAACTACTACAGCCCGACCCACTCCGTCATAAGAGCGAATCAGACACATTGAGATGGAATTCGAACCCATGTTTGAGCCTCACTCGAATAGAATCCATTAAGATGAATATCCTCCCCAGAATCTTGTCTTTGTTTCAGGCTATCCCTGCAGAAATTAGCATCAAGGAATTCAACGAATGGGATAAACTTCTCTCAAGGTTTATTTAGCAGGGGGCAAAAAAAAACAAGAGTGTGATTCAAGACACTGCAACTCCTGAAAAAAGAAGGTGGTATGGCTGCACCAAATTTGAAAGATTTTTTCTACTCAACCCAAATCAGGCCCTTATTAATGTATCTAATCAAGATTATACTGCAAGATAGAAGGATATAGAAAAGACATTGATTACAGACTTCCCTATTCAGGCAGTTGTAGGCAACAAATAGTTGGTCAAATAATAGATACATCGAAAAATCCATGGCTAGAGTTTCAACTCACAGCTTGTAACACAATTAAGAAAGAATATAAATGATTTGATAAATGGATAATTAGATGGAGGGCACATGAACCCAATCAACTAGATCTTAGATTTAAAACATTGGATAGGAAAAGGGATCACAACATTCTACTCACTTACAAACAAAGGGCAACAAAAGGACTTTCAAACTTTAAAGGTCCCATGACATGGTGCTCTTTGGATGCTTTTCTATAGACCTTAGTTGTCCCCTAATACTGTATCTGAAGTCTCTTTTAGACCTTAGTGGTCCCCTAATACTGTATCTGAAGTCTCTTTTAGACCTTAGTGGTCCCCTAATACTGTATCTGAAGTCTCTTTTATATAGACCTTAGTGGTCCCCTAATACTGTATCTGAAGTCTCTTTTAGACCTTAGTGGTCCCCTAATACTGTATCTGAAGTCTCTTTTATATAGACCTTAGTGGTCCCCTAATACTGTATCTGAAGTCTCTTTTATATAGGCCTTAGTGGTCCCCTAATACTGTATCTGAAGTCTCTTTATATAGACCTTAGTGGTCCCCTAATACTGTATCTGAAGTCTCTTTATATAGACCTTAGTGGTCCCCTAATACTGTATCTGAAGTCTCTTTTATATAGACCTTAGTGGTCCCCTAATACTGTATCTGAAGTCTCTTTTATATAGACCTTAGTGGTCCCCTAATACTGTATCTGAAGTCTCTTTTATATAGGCCTTAGTAGTCCCCTAATACTGTATCTGAAGTCTCTTTTATATAGACCTTAGTGGTCCCCTAATACTGTATCTGAAAGTCTCTTTTATATAGGTCTTAGTAGTCCCCTAATACTGTATCTGAAGTCTCTTTTATATAGACCTTAGTGGTCCCCTAATACTGTATCTGAAGTCTCTTTTATATAGGCCTTAGTAGTCCCCTAATACTGTATCTGAAGTCTCTTTTATATAGGCCTTAGTGGTCCCCTAATACTGTATCTGAAGTCTCTTTTATATAGACCATAGTGGTCCCCTAATACTGTATCTGAAAGTCTCTTTTATATAGGTCTTAGTAGTCCCCTAATACTGTATCTGAAGTCTCTTTTATATAGACCTTAGTGGTCCCCTAATACTGTATCTGAAGTCTCTTTTATATAGACCTTAGTGGTCCCCTAATACTGTATCTGAAGTCTCTTTTATATAGACCTTAGTGGTCCCCTAATACTGTATCTGAAGTCTCTTTTATATAGGCCTTAGTGGTCCTCTAATACTGTATCTGAAGTCTCTTTCCCGAAATTCAGTCTTGGTGCAGAATTACAGACACTAGAGCCAGTCCCACAATGAGCTTTCCTTAGGATGTGCCATTTCTGAGAGAGGGGGGGGCAAGGTGGAGAGTGGGGGTGTGGCCTTGACCAACTGCCACTTTGCTCGTTTGAAAGCCATGATGTCTCTTTCTCATGGGTGGGCTAAATTCTCTGGGCGGACAAAGCAGAGAAAGGGGAGGTAACCTTGCTCCTTATGACCTCATAAGGAGAAGATTCCTGATTGGCCCATCTGAGCTTTCATTTTCTCAAAGGCAGAGCAGGAAACCCAGGGCTCGGTTTACACCTATCGCCATTTCTAGCCACTGGGGGACCATAGGCAGGCTGGGGGAACTCATATTAATGTTAAAAAACCTCATAAAGTGAAATTTTCATGCCTTGGGACCTTTAAAAGAAGAATTTTCTTTAGATCAACAGGACATCTATAAGTATTTGCAATTACGTAATTACTTTGATAAATGTAAACAAAAATACCCAATAGATTTGGAAGATCCATTACTGAAAAAAATTCTAAGGGCATATTCACATGAATCTAACAAAGGTACTGTTTCTAGACTGCATAAAGGTTTCCTTTAAAAAAAAATACATGGGAAAGAGAGGGAGACCTTGATGACAAAAGAGGAATGGCATAGCTACTGTGAACTGCAATAGAAATATACTAATTCACACACATGGAGGGAGTTCACATGGAAATGCTTAAAGGTCCAATGTGTGGGAATTTCTCCCATCTAGAGTTGAGATCATATATCGCAATCAACTCTCTCGTGCCACGCAGTCCAAAGTACGTATTACAGCTACGGTAGCCTTCACGCTTCAAAAAGTCGGTCTCTTGCTTTTTTCAATATCCTTTTTCTTTTTCTGGGTGAAGAAGAAGAAGACTCCTGTTCCTGAAATTTGGATTTTGAATACGTGTGGTCCTCCATGTTTCCTTCTTCAAACTTGCCGGGGCCGGGAAGCTACGATACCCGTTAGTAGCATTAGCAGCACCTGGGAGTTTATCATGTGACAGAGAAAACGCGAAAGGCGGAGCAGTATGTCCTGTATGTCCCTTACCGGCTAACGTATTTCAAGATGGCGCATGAATATGGAGCGTCTACCCCAGTTCATGCAAATGCAAATGTAACATTTCAAGCCAAAAGGAATACTTGGAATTGATGGTGGTGGGAAATATTCATGTAAAAGGACAAGTTTGTGAACGGGCAACACCGATTTTGATAATGAACAGCTAAACACATTACACACTGGACCTTTAATGAGAGTCTTTATTAGGCCAAAGCAGAACATTCCCTCTCAGGAGAAAACCCAGATTTTGGAGAGGCTGTGGAGGTCGGGATGCAAACCGTTGGCATATATTCTGGGTTAAAACCTTTCTGGTCAGAGGTATATCATACAGTACAGGCCAAAAGTTTGGATACACCTTCTCATTCAATGTGTTTCTTTATTTTCATGACTATTTACATTGTAGATTCTCACTGAAGGCATCAAAACTATGAATGAACACATATGGAATTATGTACTTAACAAAAAAGTGTGAAATAACTGAAAACATGTCTTATATTTTAGATTCTTCAAAGTAGCCACCCTTTGCTTTTTTATTAATAAGGGAAAAAATTCCACTAATTAACCCTGACAAAGCACACCTGTGAAGGTAAAACCATTTCAGGTGACTACCTCATGAAGCTCATTGAGAGAACACCAAGGGTTTGCAGAGTTATCAAAAAAAGCAAAGGGTGGCTACTTTGAAGAATCTAAAATATAAGACATGTTTTCAGTTATTTCACACTTTTTTGTAAAGTACGTAATTCCACATGTGTTCATTCATAGTTTTGATGCCTTCAGTGAGAATCTACAATGTAAATAGTCATGAAAATAAAGAAACACATTGAATGAGAAGGTGTGTCCAAACTTTTGGCCTGTACTGTATAATGGAAGAAATATTTCACACAAAGATCCCCAACCACTTAATAAATCTAGGTAAAGTGGACTTTTCCCTGGGAAATATTAACAAATATGTATTCAGAATAATGATAACAGCAGCAAAGAAAAACATTACTAGACAAAGATAAAATTTTGGGAACTAATTGATTGAATTCCCAAACCAATCCTACAGAAGGGACATACTTTTGCCCTGGTTACCAAGTAAGAAAAACAATGCGCTGTGTCCTTTTTCTTTGTCTAATAGGGTCAATTTAAAAGGTGCTAGATTATCTCCCTACGAAGGTGTTTTCTTTTTCTTATATTATTACCTTGATTATTGTTAGAACCGTTTCAACAGTTTCATAATCTCTCCTCCACCTGATTTTTCTTTTCTCAAATTATTTATTTATTTTGTCGTCTTTCTTACGTATTTAATTTCATTTTAATGTATATATATATATGTAACTGACTACACTGATGAAATACCGCTATTATATGGGCACGTATGGGTGTGTGTATGTATATACTGTATATATATTTATTTATATTTCAGTGAGTCAGTCTGCTCTATATGATGAAACTCTATAAACTGCTACAGCCCACAGTGAGACAGTCTGCTCTGTATGATGAAACTCTATAAACTACTACAGCCCACAGTGAGACAGTCTGCTCTGTATGATGAAACTCTATAAACTGCTACAGCCCACAGTGAGACAGTCTGATCTGTATGATGAAACTCTATAAACTGCTGCAGCCCACAGTGAGACAGTCTGATCTGTATGATGAAACTCTATAAACTGCTACAGCCCACAGTGAGACAGTCTTCTCTGTATGATGAAACTCTATAAACTGCTACAGCCCACAGTGAGACAGTCTGATCTGTATTATGAAACTCTATAAACTGCTACAGCCCACAGTGAGACAGTCTGATCTGTATGATGAAACTCTATAAACTGCTACAGCCCACAGTGAGACAGTCTTCTCTGTATGATGAAACTCTATAAACTGCTACAGCCCACAGTGAGACAGTCTGATCTGTATTATGAAACTCTATAAACTGCTACAGCCCACAGTGAGACAGTCTGCTCTGTATGATGAAACTCTATAAACTGCTACAGCCCACAGTGAGACAGTCTGATATGTATGATGAAACTCTATAAACTGCTACAGCCCACAGTGAGACAGTCTGATATGTATGATGAAACTCTATAAACTGCTACAGCCCACAGTGAGACAGTCTGATCTGTATGACGAAACTCTATAAACTGCTACAGCCCACAGTGAGACAGTCTGCTCTATATGATGAAACTCTATAAACTGCTACAGCCGTCCTGTGTGACAGTCTGCTCTATATGATGAAACTCTATAAACTGCTACAGCCGTCCTGTGTGACAGTCTGCTCTATATGATGAAACTCTATAAACTGCTACAGCCCACAGTGAGACAGTCTAATCTGTATGATGAAACTCTATAAACTACTACAGCCCACAGTGAGACAGTCTGATATGTATGATGAAACTCTATAAACTACTACAGCCCACAGTGAGACAGTCTAATCTGTATG
Source organism: Perca fluviatilis (assembly GCF_010015445.1). NCBI lineage: Eukaryota > Metazoa > Chordata > Actinopteri > Perciformes > Percidae > Perca > Perca fluviatilis. The sequence continues at coordinate 5,837,412 of NC_053124.1, read as the reverse complement.
ATGAAACTCTATAAACTACTACAGCCCACAGTGAGACAGTCTGATATGTATGATGAAACTCTATAAACTACTACAGCCCACAGTGAGACAGTCTAATCTGTATGACGAAACTCTATAAACTGCTACAGCCCACAGTGAGACAGTCTAATCTGTATGACGAAACTCTATAAACTGCTACAGCCCACAGTGAGACAGTCTGCTCTGTATGATGAAACTCTATAAACTGCTACAGCCCACAGTGAGACAGTCTTCTCTGTATGATGAAACTCTATAAACTGCTACAGCCCACAGTGAGACAGTCTGATCTGTATGACGAAACTCTATAAACTGCTACAGCCCACAGTGAGACAGTCTGCTCTATATGATGAAACTCTATAAACTGCTACAGCCATCCTGTGTGACAGTCTGCTCTATATGATGAAACTCTATAAACTGCTACAGCCGTCCTGTGTGACAGTCTGCTCTATATGATGAAACTCTATAAACTGCTACAGCCCACAGTGAGACAGTCTAATCTGTATGATGAAACTCTATAAACTACTACAGCCCACAGTGAGACAGTCTGATATGTATGATGAAACTATAAACTACTGCAGCCCACAGTGAGACAGTCTGATATGTATGATGAAACTCTATAAACTACTACAGCCCACAGTGAGACAGTCTAATCTGTATGATGAAACTCTATAAACTACTACAGCCCACAGTGAGACAGTCTGATATGTATGATGAAACTCTATAAACTACTACAGCCCACAGTGAGACAGTCTAATCTGTATGACGAAACTCTATAAACTGCTACAGCCCACAGTGAGACAGTCTGATCTGTATGATGAAACTCTATAAACTACTACAGCCCACAGTGAGACAGTCTGATATGTATGATGAAACTCTATAAACTACTACAGCCCACAGTGAGACAGTCTGATATGTATGATGAAACTCTATAAACTACTACAGCCCACAGTGAGACAGTCTAATCTGTATGACGAAACTCTATAAACTGCTACAGCCCACAGTGAGACAGTCTAATCTGTATGACGAAACTCTATAAACTGCTACAGCCCACAGTGAGACAGTCTGATCTGTATGACGAAACTCTATAAACTGCTACAGCCCACAGTGAGACAGTCTGATCTGTATTATGAAACTCTATAAACTGCTACAGCCCACAGTGAGACAGTCTGCTCTGTATGATGAAACTCTATAAACTGCTACAGCCCACAGTGAGACAGTCTTCTCTGTATGATGAAACTCTATAAACTGCTACAGCCCACAGTGAGACAGTCTGATCTGTATGACGAAACTCTATAAACTGCTACAGCCCACAGTGAGACAGTCTGCTCTATATGATGAAACTCTATAAACTGCTACAGCCATCCTGTGTGACAGTCTGCTCTATATGATGAAACTCTATAAACTGCTACAGCCGTCCTGTGTGACAGTCTGCTCTATATGATGAAACTCTATAAACTGCTACAGCCCACAGTGAGACAGTCTAATCTGTATGATGAAACTCTATAAACTACTACAGCCCACAGTGAGACAGTCTGATATGTATGATGAAACTATAAACTACTGCAGCCCACAGTGAGACAGTCTGATATGTATGATGAAACTCTATAAACTACTACAGCCCACAGTGAGACAGTCTGATATGTATGATGAAAATCTATAAACTACTACAGCCCACAGTGAGACAGTCTAATCTGTATGACGAAACTCTATAAACTGCTACAGCCCACAGTGAGACAGTCTAATCTGTATGACGAAACTCTATAAACTGCTACAGCCCACAGTGAGACAGTCTGCTCTATATGATGAAACTCTATAAACTGCTACAGCCGTCCTGTGTGACACTGACTTATTTAGCCTGGCTACATTCAATCATTTCATCAATAAATGGATTTATTTCTTTTATCATTTACAATGTTGTGTATATAAAATCATATAAAAATAAAATTTCAGTGAAATGTAATGTGTCACTTCCTTCTATTTATGGATTAGAAACAATAATAGTAATAATAAATATATGCATCTGTCAGCAGAATTACAGAAAAACAACATGAATCCGGATGGAAGGGTGTAGCCGAGGAATCCAAATTACAGGCAGATACACGAGTTTGTGGGTGACACTACCTTCCTCCCGACAACTCCCTTCACCCCCGCAGCAGGGAGTTTCGAAGCCACTGAACACAGAAGGCCCGTGTTTCCTCCACCAAGCTCATAAATAATAATAAATGGATAATTATAATTCATGACAAATAAATTGCTAGAAAACAAAACAGAGTCCGGCTAGCTCTTTCCCTCTGCTTCCAGTCATTATGCTAAGCTAGGCTAACCAACCTGGATCCAGCTCTGTACTCATGTGTAAAGTTTCCCAAAATGTTGAACCATTCCTTTAGAAATCAATATCTCGTCTATTTTAGTGTTGTCTTGAATATCATGATTATTATTTCATCTTGTCTTAATTTTTCTCTAATGGAGGGGTGATAAAGAGTGGGGGGTTCTGTGTGGGGGTTCATGTTGTGAGATGTATGTTCTGTGTTGTTTTTCAACTAATAAAAACTGTAAATCATAAAAAAAAACTTTAGAAAACAGACTTCAATGTTTCCCAGTTTATGATTTCTGGCTATGAGAAAAAAAAATTCTTACAGACACTATAGATTTTTCTGTTAGGTTCATACAGCCTGCATTACATCAGACTATCATACTACACACGCACACACACACACGTCTTCTGTGATAATTTTAGACTGAAATATAGCTCTGGTTGTTGCTCTGTGTGTGACCGCCTGGCCTCAGCTCCAGCTCTTTGTGTTAACTCCATTAGTTACTCAGTTGTTTGGGGTGTACCTTACATGGTGATCTAAATTTGCAGCCAAATGCAATGATGTGTTTGTCACTCCAGCTGGTTCTAGGAGGAACATCAGACTGTTGCTATGGTTACTACAGTACTCAGCTGATCAGGAAGAGAGTGTAGTGCTGGGTTCACCCAAGGGGGGTAAGCCTCTCTTCAGAACTCGAACCTCCTATGGCGCCATTTTGATGCTACCAAACGATCACCTCCCGTTAGCATCCCATTGACTGCCATTCATTTTGACGTCACTTTGACAGCGAATAACTTTACATCTGAAGCGTTTAAAGACTATTTGTCCATTGTTTATTTCTAAAGAAACACGACAATGTATAAAAGGCTCCATTACCTTGTACCTCACGTTATGGCTCCGTAGCAGACGTTTCTGTAACGATTGTGTCATAACCACGCAACTTACTGTCGCATAGTAGAGGAATTACCGTATAGTACAGGAGAAGCTCGCAGGCAGTTTCGACTTAAGTTGAATTACTAATGTTAACTAGCATTTTAGTTAGCAATAATTAGCCTGTGCCCATGTTATCTCCTTACATATACCTACGCTCTCTGTCTCTGTAAGATTGGAAATGATTGAGATTTCTCTCGGCACAGCTACCAGAAGACTTCCAACTTTCAGACAGGTTGCTCACGTCACATCTACGTTGTCTCTCTCAGTTGGAGGCTGCTCAGTAACGCTCAGCGCTCACCGGAAAAGTGACTTCTAATATCCTTCACTGGTCTCCGTCCAGAGACACGGGATCTGTTGGTTCAGTTTATATACTGTCTATGGGTTCACCATCTGATGGTCAGAGGACGTTCAGACAGCTGTGGTGGCGGCTGCAGTAACCCACACCCAGACAGGAAAACATAGGTTACATATTAGAGGAATGTCTCCTCGCTCCTCCCTTGAACCGGAAGTTGTTCGGGCCCTCCTTCGTGAGGAGCCAGGATGGAAGAGCGAGGATAAAGGGTAGAGGAGAGATCTCTGAGGAGCTATGAGCGAGGATACAGAGAGGAGGGGAGGAGGGGAAGCAAGTGGAGGAAACATGGATGCAAGTAAAGGACGTGAGACGTACCCATGGACTTCTAGAGATGTTTAGCACATGGCTACTAACATCACGCAGCGACTCCATTTCCGGTTGGTTCTCAGGAGACAGCAACCTGCAGGAGAGACTGCTGCTGTCCATCCACAGCGTGCTCCTGGGTGCTGAGTCACAGCGTGTTCCTCTGTGGAGGAACTGTTCAGCAGAACATCCTGCCCTGGACACCATCTGTGGCCCCTGCTGCCCTCTGGTGGAAGCTTTACGTCCCTCCAGTCACAGACAGACTCCGACTCAGCTGTACCCAGAGCCATACACTGACACTGACTATCTGCACTACCATACTCACACTACAGTCCATATTTATTGGCAACAGTTTAACCTGTATATTACCTGTATATTACCTGTATTTTACCTGTATATTACCTGTATACTACCTGTATATTATCTGTATTTTACCTGCATACAGGGCCACTACAGCAAGATCCCAAATATCTACTGCGTTAAAAGCTCACAGCAAATGCAACCTTTGTAAATCAATAATTTTTATTCCCATTTTTAATTCCTTTTTGATATGTGTGAATATGTGTGTGAATGGACCATCACGATTGGCTCTACTCTGTGCAATGACAATAAATAAAGTCTCTTCTCTCCCAGATGTTTTACAGCTCTGGGTGATAGACAATTTCAGGCTGCTGCTCAGGATGTCCCACCTAGCTGATGTCACAGATATCACACTGTCACCTGCCCCAACACTGTGTGTGTGTGTGTGTGTGTGTGTGTGTGTGTGTGTGTGTGTGTGTGTGTGTGTGTGTGTGTGTGTGTGTGTGTGTGTGTGTGTGTGTGTGTGTGTGTGTGTGTGTGTGTATGTTACAGAGGAAATAACAGTACTTCTGTGTAGCTAATCAGCTCTGAAGTCCGTCCCTCACTGAGTCATATGCTGAGCAGGCGTCAAGTTAAAGCAGATGATCACACCGGAATTTCATAATAAGAGCATGTCATTTCCCGTAAGATGCATTGAAAAAACCATGACAGACTTTATGCCAGTGTTTAAATCCATTTCATTTCACTGAAAAAGGATTCTTAATAAGCATTTTTTTATTGAACTAAGGAGTGGTTGATAGATCTGCTCCATGTCTCTGCATATATTCAGAAATATTTGTCTTGCTGTGACTACTGAGTGGCTGGATATAGCCTTGGTGCAGTTGTATTATAGTTAGGTACTGCCCATTCCTGGATCATCAGTTGGGTGGACAGTGCAGAGGTAAGGAGGACAGCAGCACACTCTTTGAAAGATGTCACCAAACCGTTTCTATAAATATCCCTGAGGTTAAGGTGATGTCAGCCTTGACAGGATCAATGACCTGTCTTGTGTAGGCTACAGCCCATCTCAAAGACATTATCATGCAGGCTACTGAGAACACATGTCACATCCAGAGCAAACAGAAGCGTTGTAACTGAGTTATCATCTTTTCTACAGGCTGTTACTGGATCCTTTTTTTTTGCTTTAACAGCGTTTAAAAGTTCCATACCCTCTCGTTAATTGTATTCAGATCAACTGATGTGCCATTATAAAGAGAAACACTTTCTTTTCTAAAGACACAAGTTGTTATGTTCTTGACGCATTTTATTTATTTTGCCTTTATTGTATTATTGTGTGTTTTTTTATTTTCTGCAAGTTTCGATTTGATGTGAAAAATGAAAACTTGTTTGGGAATCATTACACTTTTAAACCAAATGATGTGAACTCTAAAACTCTTCCACATATTTAGCAGAGGCTTCAATAGTTCTTTACAGGAAACGTACTGTAAAATGATCATACAGTGAGTGGAAGGCCTTCCCACGCTGAAGGTCTAAATCTGGTTTCAAAGCCTTGTCCGAGCAGTAATACAACCGTGGTGGATGAATACTCATACTCATAACTCATTTATTCACTTCATTTATATTTGTTTATCTTTAAAAGTAGTCAAATCTAAATATATAGCCTACAGAGTGTGAAAATAGTTTAAACAGCTTATAAAAAGCTAGAGAATGTACAGTGTAGACAGACAGCCAGGCTAATGGTAGCCACAGCCCTGTCTGCCATCCTACTGAAGTCGAGCTAACATCCAAACTGTCCCATGATGACATGCCTTTATTTTGAAGGCTAAACATGTAACTTCCTGTACACTCCGGTTTTACTGTTGTCCCGTTCTTTTCAGGTTAGACCTGCTGCTGAGCGACCGTCTATTCCTGCGGGCTTTTGTTTGTCTGGATTTTTTTTTTTATCTCTGGAGCCGAAATATTTATTGAAACGCTTTTTTAAGGATTGATTCTGTTTTTTATTTGAGCAAGATGGGCTGCACTGGATTCACCTGCTCCAAACACTCCCTGTGCGTGCTCAACATCCTCTATGTGGTGAGTAGCGCACATACCGTTACCATATGGGCTCTAACACATCTGCTCTCATCAATGATTCACCGTGGAACCAGGATCGGAGGATCACTGTATCCACCATCACATTCAGCGAATGACAAACTCACGTTCATCCAGCTGCCTGCTTTCATTCCAGATGGGAGGCCATGCAGCCTTTAAGGCTGACATGGTTTCCTTCCAAGACATTTTATGGCATTACAGAGGACGTCCTGTCCTGTCCGTCAGCTCTTATCACCGCTGCTTTATCAACCTCAACTAGGCTATAGGTGTGTGTGTGCGTGTGTGTGCGTGTGTGTGCTTGTTTAACTATATTCGTGGGGTCCAAAAACCGGGAGTCCAGTATAGGCTACTTGTGGGGTCCGGACAGCTTTGTGGGCCCAAAATGCTGGACCCCAAAAGTTTAAAGGGCTGTTTGAGGGTTAAGACTTGGTTGTGGTTGTGGGCTAGAATTAGGTTATGGTTAGGGCGAGGGTAAGGGTTAAGGTTAGGCATTTAGTTGTGATGGTTAAGGTTAGGGTAAGGGCTAGGGAATGCATTATGTCAATGACAGGTCCCCACAAAGATAGTGCCACAAACCCGTGTGTGTGTGTGTGTGTGTGTGTGTGTGTGTGTGTGTGTGTGTGTGTGTGTGTGTGCGTGTGCGTGTGCGTGTGTGTGTATGTGTGTGTGTGTGTGTTGCCCAAACAGGTTCCAACAAGGTTTTATTCCATAGTTCAACTGTGTCCCAATCATCATGTCATAATGATGTCATTCGCATAATCCGTTATCTGTAGATAAACTTCATGAAAGTGCAATACTAAACTGCCATGTTAAAGGATGAGTTCACATTTTTTCAAGTCAACACTTGGATGCTCATATGCACATTGAAGGTGTTACTGGTGGCTGTAATTGTCCCTGGCGTATTAATTCACCAATATATAATTATTATACATACCGGCAGTGTACAGCGCCCTTCTGATGCATTCCAACGCCAGTGACTGGGGATACGATCCACAGCAGCCCTCAGTGCAAATGCACTGGAAAGAACAGTTGAAGCTAATGTGAGGCTTAGGGCTGGGCCTTGATATCGCTCAAAAAGGTACTAATACCAATACCGTGACTTTGACACCGGTCCCTAAACGATACTTTTTTTCAATACCAATTCTCAAAAACGGCACAAATCTTTTTATCTATTTTTTAGCTCCCGCTATGTCAGCCCGTCTCTGTGTGACGTAGAGTTCTTCCTGCGTGTCTCTACGACGTGTAACGTTAAACAGCCAATCACAGGCATTATTAGATCTTGGTAGAAGAATGCTGCGTGCTTATTGGCTCGTTGGCGCTGATGAGATTTACTCCTTAGGTATTGAAATTGGGTATTGAATTACGAGGCAGTTTTTGATACTTGATACTAGGCAATTTGGTCGGTGCCTAAAAACTATTCAATTCGGTACCCAGCCCTAGTGAGGCTTCAGCAGTTTGACTTATACATTTGTTACATTATTTGATGAGCAAAAAAACTCAGATTTGCCACTGTTCTGAACACTCCGCTTTAAACGTTTTTTTCTACTCTCAGCTTTTTTTCCTACTCCTGGAGTTTCTATGATTGGTCAGGGCAGGCTATTGCTGGCTACTACTGTGTACATAGGACTAGCTTCATGCTAACGCCAGGGAAAGCTATAATCTTGTCTGTCATTGTTATTAATTGGTTGGGTAGTATTTGGTTTAGTAGTAGTAGTAGTAGATAACTTTATTGTCCCCGTGGGGCAGTTGGGTTTGCGGCACAGTCGCAAGGTACTTCATGACAGGACATCAGACATATGACACAAACAAATAGTCCCTACATCAGACACCGACAGACATAACATGAAGAACATACATCACACACTACAATACACCCCTTGGGTATGACCAGGCCAGCTGGACATCGAGCTTATTTCGACTGATTTAAGGCTTTTATGGCTTGTGGTACAAAAGAGAATTTGGATCTGTTCTTGGTCAGAAGGGGTGGGCAGATCAAGAACATATTCAAATTCTCTTTTGTAACACAAGCTTTAGGAGCCTTATTGATGATGTTTCACGGTACAAAGTCCTGCTCCTGTGGAGTGCAACAACAGCGGTGTTTCCAGAGACTCGTGGACATGCGGGAGCATGCTGACCAATCAGAGCAGACTGGGCTTCTTCAGGAGGGGGGTTTAAAGAGACAGCGCTCCAGCAGAGCGTCTCAGACACAGGGTGAATACAGGTGCAGCAGCCATGGGTAGTATGAGAAAGATAAAGTGTTTTTTGAACATTAAAGCGTGTGAACATGTCCTAGTACAAACACAAAATACAAGTATGAACCTGAAAAAAGTATATAGTAGGTTTTATTACTATTGCGATAACATATTTTCAAAAAGCCTCCAGGACCGGCCAGCTCCAGAGGATGTGAAGAAGACAGTCTACATCTCTGACACATGGCCCAGAACCAGGCACTATTCAGCTACTGCAGTTTATAGGGAGTATAGTATGGTCTGTGTCAAATGTCTGTGTTTGGTGGCTACCAATACAGATTTTTCTAGGTGACCATCATCATAAGAACACTCTAGGCCCTTTATTGAAGAGCTATGATATACTGGGAGGTTAGTAATAAGGGTGTTGTATATGGAAGAGGTTTATATTTAGAAGTAAGTCTGGTATCAAGCAACCACATTTCCAATGGGGATTTCCTCAGGGTAACACTTTACAATAAGGTACAAAAAAATGTAGGTAGTTAATTCAATTCAATTCTATTCAATTCAATTTTATTTATAGTGTCAAATGATAACAAGAGTTATCTCTAGACACTTTACAGATAGAGTAGGTCTAGACCACACTTTATAATCCAACAATTCCAGTAATTCCCCCAAGAGCAAGCATTTAGTGTGACAGTGGCGAGGAAAAACTCCCTTTTAGGGAGAAACCTGGGACAGACCCAGGCTCTTGGTAGGTGGTGTCTGACGGAGCCGGTTGGGGGTATGATGAACAGTGGCAATAATAGTCACAATAAAGATAATGGAACTATGACTAGAAATAGTAGTTGTAGTAGTTCATGGCGTAGCAGGGCACTGCAGGGTGTAGCAGGGCTTAGCAGGATATAGCAGGGCACTGCAGAGCGTAGCAGGGTGTAGCAGGGCACAGAGCAGGACCACGGCGACAGCTGCAACCATGATTTAGGTGCCACCCTAATCCAAGGAAAACCACTGAGAAACATATGAGGAACATGGGGGGGGGTATTCATTTTTGCAATTCAGTTTGTTGCTATCTGCAACCTCACCGCTAGATGTCACTAAATCCTACACACTGCTCCTTTAATGCTCTAGGAAGGGATTACAGTGATACAGTGAACTATGATAACTCTTTCATGGAAATATTATACATATCGTCAGTGAGCTGAAGTTTAGTCATCACAGTCATGGTATGATCATTCAGAATGGTGTAATATATGTCCTCTGGTCATACATGCTACTGTCTGTGACTATGATAGTGAGTAATATAACAGAGCTGGTGTTTGTCACAGTATGGTACAGTGTCCGGTGCAGTGGACAGTACGGTGTCCGGTGTAATATACAACATGCTGTCCGGTGCAGTGGACGGTACGGTGTCCGGTGCAGTGGACGGTACGGTGTCCGGTGCAGTGGACGGTACGGTGTCCGGTGCAGTGGACGGTAGACGGTACGGTGTCCGGTGCAGTGGACGGTACGGTGTCCGGTGCAGTGGACGGTACGGTGTCCGGCTTGTCCCTCGCTTCCTCTCACTGCTCCTGCTCAATCACACAGAGTTGATATGAAGCTGCTCCAGATTTTGGTCTTCCTAACACGGTTTCATCCTCACCACTTTCATCACTTTTATTTGAAGCTGCCTGCTACTCTTACACTTACTTACACCCTGCAGTGCTACTACTATTATTTTATCCTCATTGTTACTATAATTGCCACTGTTCATCATACCAACTGCTAGAATTATTATGAATCATATTTCTCTATATCTGTATCTGTGTCTCTGTGTCCCAACTGGCAGCGGCAGACCAAGAGCCTGGATCTGTCCGAGGCTTAAAGGAAGTTTTTTCCACCACTGTTGCACCAAATGCTTGCTCTTGGAGGGAATTGTTGGGTCTTTGTAAATGATAGAGTGTGGTCTAGACCTACTCGATCTGTAAAGTGTCCTGAGATTTGACACTATAAATAAAATGTGTGTGTGTGTGTGTGTGTGTGTGGTGCGTGCGCGTGTGTGCGTGTAGATGGTGAGCCTGCTGATGATCGGCATCGCGGCGTGGGGGAAGTGTTTGGGTCTGGTCTCCAGTTTCCAGGTGGTGGGGGGCATCATCGGCGTGGGCGTCTTCCTGTTCTTCGTGGCGCTGGCCGGCCTCATCGGAGCCATGAAGCATCACCAGGTCCTGCTCTTCTTCGTATCCTTCACACTGCTCCTGCTATGGCTGCTAGCACTGCCATTTGTTTCACTACTACTATAGGATGGTAATGAATCATATGTTTGAACATCACTTATGATGTTAACACCCAGAAGCACCCAGTATTATTATAGAGAAGCGGTGCTGCTGTTCGTTCTGTGGGTGTCTGTGAATGTGACATCAGAGCGTTGGAGTGTTCTCTGAGAACTAAAGCTAAGTTCACTCTGCCCGACTCAGAGTCATCAGATCGCTGTACTGTTCACGCTACACAACTTGTCTTGTGATCGGCAAGCTTGTTGATGTTTTGTTTGCACACGTGTTCACAAAATACAAAATGTTTCTTTCTACACTAAAGTTCCTATTGTTACAAGGTTTCCCCTCAACCTGTATCTTGGAGTTTTCGTTTCTTCAGAGCTTACTTCCAATGTATGTGGAGCTGTTTTCAGATCAGCAACTCCTTTTAGGAATAGTTCAACATTAGCTTCAGTCTCATGTCTATTTGTTATTTACAACGCTGGAGTCAGGACATGTTTAGCCTAGCTTAGCATAAGGACTGGAAGCAGATGGAAACTGTCTGCCATGTAATAGTTCCAACTCTTTCTACCTTGAGGAGTTGGTGGTGACAGAGCTACACTAGACACCAGCTGTCTCAACTCTGGCTCCAGCTCTCTAACCTCTATGAACAGATATTTGCAGATTTATTTAGAATCTGTAGGCAACAGGACAAGATTTGGGGATCGGAAGCATTCTGTTTCCCTTTTTATAGTCCGAGTAGTATTGACCAATCACATTTGAGTAGGCTTTGGTTGCATACACAAACAGTCTGTGTAGAGAGCGTAAGAGACGGAATGCATTGGTCCCAACGTAATCACGTAACCAAATCGGCTATCATCTGACGACGATTAGCTTTTAATTAGCTTTTATTTATTAAAATAAAAAGACTCTCAACTCAAACTCTTTTCTCGCGTCTCAAGTTGCTAATCAGACCCGGCATACAGGGGAGGAAGTCTTGGCCTTGCTATCTTCTGGCTACACCGGATCACCCCAAATGTTGGCCCGTTGCCCCCAGAGGCTAAAACTTGGTCAGGCCGAGAGACGATGGGTTCCCAGATTGGTCAGGTTCAGACAGAAAGAGAAAAAAAATGTATTCCCCAAAATGTTATGCCCAAACCTAACAATTAGCTAATATATTGTGGCTGAAGTAAAATTCTGAAAGTAACAAAGTGTAGGGCATGTACACAAACACTGTTCTATGGATCTGTGAATTGTCTTGGTAATGAATATGCTTATGTTTCGAATCTACGCTCTCTTCAGCTCCGTGTTTTGGAAAATCCATTTCCATTCATGTATGCATGTGCAACAGGATCCAGAGCAGCGTCGTGTTTCCCACTGTGCTCAGTGAGCCGGAGACAGCAGCCCTGCTTAACCCCTCCACTAACGCACGGTGGCCGAGGCTCAGGGACACAGCATGATGACGTGTGCATTGGTTGTTGCTCCTTGACAGTGAAGCTCAGTACATGATCGTCCTGTTCATGGTGTTTATTGTGCAGTTCTCTGTTTCCAGTGCCTGCTTAGCCATCAACAGAGAACAACAGGTAAGATCTGCTTCCCTTTCTCCATCACAGCAGCTTTTAGCAGGAAACCCCACAGTGTAATGCAGCTGTACAAGAGTGGTAACACTGAGCATACACACACACACACACACACATCATTTAGCCACGTCAATTTGTGAATCTGATTTCACCTCTAACCTTTGCTTTCTGTTCAGTATTAACGCACTTAACTTAAAAATTAACGCAATTTGCAGTGAAAATTGTTTGTCACTGTCTGCATTTCAACACTCGCAAGCTACCAAGTAGCTTTTCTTTCCATTGCTGCTCAGTCAAGCATCACCTGCTATCCCACAATGCTTTCTTGTCAAGTCACTTCATCATCGGCTGACCAACGTGCTTTACAGAGAAACTGAAATAACAAATCACCTATACCTAAAAGACAGAACGCCAGAGAAAATAACACCCGATGGGGGGGGGGGCTGATGGAAGCGCCAGGCCTCAGGAGAGTATCCTGTACCGCATAGCACCATGTCCAGTGGCTCTAAAGCCTAATCTTCTCCTGTTACATACTCCGAGAAATGTGTCCTTTTCTGTGGCCGAGTTCACTGTGTTATGTGTGTGTCCCACAAAGATTGCACATCAGTTACTTGTTTAATGGTGCTTTACAACAGAAGCCTGAATTAAACTTCACTGTTTGTTAATGTTAGCAGCCTGATGTGTTGATGTTTGGAAAATCACTAAGTGAAGTAGAAGCAGACAAGGCAGGGTGAGAGGAAGTGTCGTAAAATTCTCTTTAATGTGGAAAAAAAAATTTTAAACATTCAAAAATATTCATGTAAGACAGTGGTTCACGTTTATCCATCCATCCATCCATCTTCGTCCACTTATCCGGTGTCGGGTCGCGGGGGGAGCAGCTCCAGCAGGGGACCCCAAACTTCCCTTTCCCGAGCCATATTAACCAGCTCCGACTGGGGGATCCCGAGCCGTTCCCAGGCCAGGTTGGAGACATAATCCCTCCACCTAGTCCTGGGTCTTCCCCGAGGCCTCCTCCCAGCTGGACGTGCCTGGAACACCTCCCTAGGGAGGCGCCCAGGGGGCATCCTTACCAGATGCCCGAACCACCTCAACTGGCTCCTTTCGATGAAAGGAGCAGCGGCTCTACTCCGAGCTCCTCACGGATGATTGAGCTTCTCACCCTATCTCTAAGGGAGACGCCAGCTACCCTCCTGAGGAAACCCATTTCGGCCGCTTGTACCCTGGTTCACATTGTTTAAACCCCCTACCGCTAGATGGCTATGCTGAGACACACCACCAGTGTCCTTGCCTAACAGTGCCTAACAGTGCCTAGCAGTGCCTAGCAGTGCCTAGCAGTGCCAGTATTTTTGCTAGAAGTTAACAATGTAGCTATGGCTGAACTTTGGCCTACTTTAGCATATAAAAATGTGCTCACTAAGAACCTGTAAACCACAGTCCCAAACTGGCAGTTTGATTTTCTGTGTACTGAATTGTTTACCTTTTTTTAAATATCAGTTTTTCTAAAATTACAGTACGCACAGTATCGAAATATATTGCAATATATTGAATCGTGACCCATGTATCGTGATACGTATCGTATCGCCAGATTCTTGCCAATACACAGCGCTAATGTGAATAGTCAGACACAGAGGAATGAAATGCACACAGGTGATTGGCAGGGATCATCATCATCTTCTCTGGTTTTTGTGCTGTCAGTAATGAAGTGGAAGTGATTAAGAGCTTTGATGACAGAGAGATTAGAACACCTCTTTATGACATACTGTATAAAACAAAGTGAGGCAGCTATAAAGCACACAGCTCTAGAAATGGGACACAGTCCAACACTTGACAGGTCGCAAGAAAAGATGGTCAGACTGAGAGTATCACCATAAATATTCTTTTTATTCTGCTGAATGAAATGTATTTGAATCCTACTGACGGCCGTGTTTAGTAACGGTCCCATTTAGACATCGTTTTTAGAAAAGATTCTGCTTTGAGTAATAATTTGGGTCTGTCAACTCTTTGAAAGAGATAATCTATACATTACTGTAAAATTTAAAATGTTGTTTAGGTTTCCACTTTCCAGTTGTGTAGGTTGCATACTGGACCGTGATTGAGTGTGTGTGTGTGTGTGTGTGTGTGTGTGTGTGTGTGTGTGTGTGTGTGTGTGTGTGTGTGTGTGTGTGTGTGTGTGTGTGTGTGTGTGTGTGTGTGTGTGTGTGTGTGTGAGTGTGTGTGTCTGTGTGTGTGTGTGTGTGTGTGTGTGTGTGTGTGTGTGTGTGTGTGTGTGTCTGTGTGTGTGTGTGTGTGTGTGTGTGTGTGTGTGTGTGTGTGTGTGTGTTTGTGTGTGTGTGTGTGTTTAGGACCAGCTGCTGGAGGTGGGCTGGAACAACTCTCAGAGCACTCAGAGGGACGTGGAGAAGAGTCTCAACTGCTGTGGCTTCAGACAGGTGGAGGCCAGCCTCAGCTGTGACGCTGTGAGTTTGATCCTGTTTCAGCTGTGAGGGTTGAATCATGTGAAGTCCATTAGACCCCCCCCCCTGTTATCTGTGTGGAGCGTGCGCAGCTCTTCTCTGACACCGTGTCGTGTCCTCCTCTCTGCAGGCCTGCTTCCCCAACAACTCGTGCTCGCCGTGCGCAGATAAGATCCAGGAACATGCTGGAGAGGTGCTGCGCTTTGTAGGAGGGATCGGACTCTTTTTCAGCTTCACCGAGGTGAGCCGGCACAACACTGCTGGCTGCTGCGCACAGTTGAACTATGAAAGGAATCAATTGTTAGCATGAGTAGTAGTAGGTGTTAGTAATGGTAGTATCTGTGGTTGCAGTTAACTATTTAAAAAATGTGCTATAACAGTGTTACTCGCAAGCAGATAGTATGCGTGAAATAAAAACAGATCGTGTTTATAGCGTAATATAACCGTATAACCGTAATTAAAAAAACTACAACAACAACAACAGCCGGGACGTTGAGAATCCACGCGCGAGAGGCGATGGATAGTTCCAGTCACCTCGTCATGTATTCACTTGGTTGAAACAAGAGAAGAAAGCCTCACTGATGTGAAGAACAGGACAGAGATACGTATAGAAATGCTCTCTGCCTGCCATATGCCAATGCTCCGGTAAGTCCACTCACCCCGTCTCTGCCCACAAACAACGACGCACGCGACGGTGAAATGGCGATTTTTTTTTTTTTTTTTTGACAATGTAGTTCAGGCGGTAGGCGTGTGTTGGTTAGGCGGCCGCCTAACGGTAGGTTTCCACACAGCGAAATTTCACTTTGCTCTCATTGAGGTTGAATGGAGACGAAATTCGCCCTGATTGAGCGAGATGAAGTTGACGAAAGTTTAACTTTATTCAAATGAGGACCACTCGAGAACCAATCAGGTCCGCGTGTTTGTGTTTGGAGGCGGGAGTTACAAAAAAAGTCTGACCAAGATGGCGGAGGTCATCAGCGCCGTATCATGAAAATTTTGATGTGATTAAAATGTTTCTACACGAACATCGGTACTTCTATCAACACGAATTATGTTTTATATGACACACAAACTTAATTAGGACCTGTCGGCTAGCTGAATCATTTTGAGTGTTTAAACTATCTCCAGTGGTCTATTTGGTGATGTGTGTTCGCCCTGTTTAAGTTCGTGTGACATATAAACAACAATCCGTGTTGCTACACGCGTCAATGTTTGCCAATAAAACATGTAATCAAACAAATGCACAAGTAGCCTAGCTAGCTAGCTACCTGGCTAGGCTACAATGAAATCCAATGTCCGAACATGCTAGCAATTAGCCTGTCGGCTAGCTGAAAAGTTCGAGTGTTTAAACGAACATATACAGTGATCTATTTAGTGGTGTATGTGCCCTAATTAAGTTTTTGTGTCATATAAAACATAATTCGTGTTGATAGAAGTACTGGTGTTCGTGTAGAAACATTTTAATCACATCAAAATTTTCATGATACTGCGCTGATGACCTCCGCCATCTTGGTCAGACTTTTTTTGTAACTCCCGCCTCCAAACACAAACACGCGGACCTGATTGGTTCTCGAGTGGTCCTCATTTGAATAAAGTTAAACTTTCGTCAACTTTATTTCGCTCCCCTCGGCGATTCGCTCTCATCTCGCTCAATCAGTGCGAATTTCGTCTCCATTCAACCTCAATGAGAGCAAAGCGAAATTTCGCTGTGTGGAAACCTACCGTAAGCTGCAAAGTGCTGCGGGAAACCCTGATGGTGGTAGCAGCGGTGAAGAAGTGTCAGAGCTGTGTTGTGTGTGCAGGTTCAGCAGTCATCGTGTAGTCATGTGATCGTATATGATCGTGAAGAAGTGTCAGAGCTGTGTTGTGTGTGCAGGTTCAGCAGTCATCGTGTAGTCATGTGATCGTATATATATATATATATATATATAGTGAACTAGTTAAGGAAACATTTACAGAAATGTTGATTAATGTACTAATGAAAATGTAGTGATCGTAGAATTATTACTCCAACAGTGTATATATCATAGGACTTGTTCTCTTCTACATGTTTAATTCTGTATGTCTCCCATGTGGCTCACATTACATTACATTTAGCTGACCCTTTTATCCAAAGCATCTTCCAATCAGTGCATTCAACCATAAAGGTACAGACTCAGAACAGCAAGAATCACATACACAAAAACTACATTAGCTTAAAATAAGCCAAACTACAATAAGCCACATGTAAGTCCAATGCTATTTGTGTAACCATCATCTTGTTAACCAAGGTGCAGTCTGAAGAGATGTGTTTTTTAGCCTCTAGCGGAAGATGTGTAGACTTTGTACTGAGGAGCTAAATCTTTAAAAACATCTCACAAACATATCTTTTAATAAAGAAGGGCTCAGTAATTTCCTCTAGCAGCTGGGCACTGTTGCTTTTAATAAACGTGATTCAAACAGGAGGAAATAGTGACTTTGTTGGGGACTATTTTCAGCAGCGAATTAATCCACATTTGGTAGAATACATGAAGATGAGCAGATGTTAGTGTGTCGCTCTCAGTGTGTGACTGTGACTGTGTCCTTTTGTCAGATTCTGGGAGTCTGGCTCACTTATCGCTACAGGAACCAGAAGGACCCCCGAGCCAACCCCAGTGCTTTCCTGTGAGCCCTTTGCACCTCCATGGGCCTTCTCTGGGCTCCACCTGTACATACCTGACTCACCTGTGTGTTGGAACTTCTCTGGGCTGTACCTGTACATACCTGACTGACCTGTGTGTGTGTGTGTTTCACTGACTGCTGCAGCCATGCTCTTCTAATGTCCTGTGTTTGGTTGTTCAAGAGCACACACATGTTGCCTCCAGTGTGACAGCTCTGTCTGAACATTCACTATTAGTACACCGAGCACCGGGTGTAAAAAGGGGCAATACTGTCTACTGCTGTATATTCCAAAGTATTATTATATACAGTATTTATGCAGCCCGCCTGATGTTGACCCTGTTTCTGTTTGTCTGTCCCACTGAACGCAATAATGTCAACTGCTGCTCTGCATATTGACATGACTACTGTGTGTGTGTGTGTGTGTGTGTGTGTGTGTGTGTGTGTGTGTGTGTGTGTGTGTGTGTGTGTGTGTGTGTGTTTGTGTGTGTGTGTGTGTGTGTGTGTGTGTGTGTGTGTGTGTGTGTGTGTGTGTGTGTGTGTGGTTGTGTGTGTGTGTGTGTGTGTGTGTGTGTGTGTGTGTGTGTGTGTGTGTGACCTTTCGCATGACTCTTGAGCAAATATGAGCTACTGATTGAGAGCTGCACTGAGGATTCTGTCTGAGCCTTTGTACTTTAAACTGCAACAAAACACTGGTGGAAGAAAAATAAATCTGTTTCTCTGGCTTTATGTCTTTTGTTTCTTTTCCCTTAAATCATTTGGTTTTAGGAGTGGGTACAATGTTTGAATTCAACTCCGCAAAAATATTTTTGTCTATTATTCAGTCCTAAAGTCACATGAAGTCACTACAAGCGTGGTTGGCTAGGTGCCTAAATGCAGTTATTTATGTTTTGCAAATTGGCATACAACAATTTAAGTTCATACGTAGTCATTTATATGGATTTAAAAGGGACCTGGAAGGAATATTTACAATATTTACAGTTTACGTAATTACAGCTCATATTAACAGTGTTACAATAAGTTAATTGTGTATTCTTTACACTTAATATATGTGTGTGTGTGTGTAGATAATTTAAAACACGTGCAATTTCATTTATATACAGTATATTACATTTGTGATATTTGGCTGTGTACCTCTAATTACCTGTGATACTCACTAGAGGGGAGGGAAGTTTTAGATTTTCGAGTCAGTTTAGCGAGAGTGGAGCTACACAGTTTTCTGACCTCTCGCTTTTTCTCTCTCTTCTTCATTTTGGAAGTGGATATTGTACTGTACTATTGTTTAGTTCTAGTTGTTTAATTCCTTTCAACAGCTAAATGTGATGAATTATCTGTCTTTTTCCAAGAAAAAGTCTCTCATATTAGAGCTAATATAACTATTTCTTGCAGCAATAAATCTAGCCCTGCTCCACCCGCACACCAATTTACTGTCATCAGTTCAATCCCAACATTCTTACCAGTCAACTCCAAAGATCTAGAGGAAGTAATCCAGCACCCAACGTCTAGCACTTGTTCTCCTGATTCCATCCCTACCAAACTGTTCAAATCGGTCTTTCATTGCTTAATAAATTCCATAGAAAATAGTATTAATATTTCCTTGCAGACTGGCATTTTCCCTGCTTCTCTTAAGGCCGGCTACACATGGATGCTGCGCATGGTATGGTGGTTATGCGTTTTCTGTTTTTGCGAAATGTGTAGCGCTGCTGCGTTCTGGCCTTGTCTATGTTTGTTCCATATATGCACCAATAAATATATACTGATTTGATTATGACAAGCAATGACAACCGAGTATACAAATAGGATAGCAAAAATCATATTTTGTTCTGTATTGACAGGTACAATATTTGAAAATCAATAATTATTATTTATTTTTAAGTACATTTATGTCTGCATTTATGTCAAAAGACTTTCAAACATCAAAATGTCATTTATTAAATGTATTTGTGTCAAATGACATATAAACATCTTTTCCGATTCTATTTTTCCTGGAAACGCTTCCAACACGTTTGCATGTCGCGTGAAAAATAGACGTCGGTCCTATTTCTAGCATGCACGCGTTTTCGGCGCGGCTTAAGCCGTGCCTGAGACGTGCATGTCACGCAGGCAGTGTTAGCAAGCTCTAACCTGTTAATATGGGAGCCGAAATAAAAACGGACACACCACGCAAGCTGGCACGCTCACGCCACGCATCCAGTGTGTAGCCGGCCTAAGCATGCTGTTCTCTCACCTCTGTTCTGGATCTGAATCTGGATCCAGGTACACGTAATAATCAAGTTAGTAACCAAGTATCAGACCAATTTCATATATCTCTTTTTTTAAGTAAAATACTTGGGGAAAAAAGTGTATATAAACAACTGGATGCATATCTTCCAAATCACAATATATATGATACATGCTAAAAGCACAGAAACAGCTTTCAGAAAAGTAATTAATGACACTGACTTACAGAAAATTTCTATTTTAGTACTGCTTGATCTCACTGTTGCTTTTGATACGGTTGACAATGACATTTTAATTAAAAGGCTCCATGTCTCCGTTGGCTTAACCAGCCATATTCTTAACTGGTTTTCATCATACTTAAACGACAGGAGGTTTTATGTTTCGATAGGTAGTTTTAAATCTACAGAAAGGAAAATCTTATCTGGGGTACCACAGGGGTCAGTCAGCATGCTCCTGCTTGGTATTATCATAAGGAAACACAATATATCCTACCAGTCATATGCCGATGACACACAGTTGTACATTTCACTCTCCTCCGATGATCTCAGCTATATTAACAAACTAGTTAACTGTATTAACGATATTTATTGCTGGATGTCCAAAAAATGTCTACAGCTATATAAAGACAATACTGAGAGTCACATTGTTGGTCCTACAAATCATAGACAAAAGATTTGTTTACACCTGGATTCACTGCCTCTGAAATACAGTTAGCAAGTCAGAAAGCTTGGCATTGTTTTTGATACTGATCTAAATTTTGAAAATCACATCACCAATATCACCAAAACAGCATTTTATCACAAATATATATAAAAACTTCTCAAACAGACTCTGAGAAACTGGTGCATGCATTCATCTCAAGCAGCTTAGACTACTGTAACGCTTTATTTGCAGGATTATCTAAATCAGTAGGACGCTTCCAACTCATTCAAAATGCAGCAGCTAGGGTTAGGGTTCACTTACTGTTGCACAAACTGAGGTGCATTTGAACGGCGATGGGACCACTGTGGTGAGAAATGTCAACATACAGTACATAGTCAGTGACTACACATCTTTGAACTAAGTATTCAAAATCAGAAGAGTGATTTACAATGTACACTTGCACAGAACTGTGAGGCCTGAAAAGGGGATAAACTATTACGTTCCTTTTCAGGTCACACTAAATGAACTTCTGTATTTTGTAGGTTTCTGCCGACTCATTTGATTCCACAGGGAACAGGAAGGGGCTGCTTTGTGGAGCTCAGGAAACCGGACAATAGTCTCAGCTGAGCCTCGGTAACCTGGCAACAGCAAATCACTTTGAGTGGGGGCAGTGTGAACCCACCAGAACCCGCCCATCCAGTACTGTTCACACAACGTGCTCAAGGAATAGATTCCTCGCCAACTCATTTGAATGAACCTAATTTTCACCTTACTCAGCTTCTATAGATAAGGTAGTCCACATGTGAACAGTCAGAAGCTTTTACTGAACTGCTCATTCTGTGGAACAGATGAACAACAAACGTAGTATTGTTGGCTATTTGGCATACTTCCCAGAATGCATTACATTTGAGCAAACTGAAGAGAGCTTTGTGTCCTTAGTTTGGTCTTTCAGGTTTCAAGCTTTGCACAGCTTCTGCAGTAAGTGGGGGATCTCACTGTGCCACTAAACTTGCAGAGGACACTCAAATTATTCTGAACAGGTGGGTGTCTTTATAGAGAAGATAATGTGATAAGGTTCTGATAAAGTGATGTAATTACAGGAATATAGAAATGCAGTTTTCTCTTTCACCTTGTACAATTACTGGGAGTAATTTTATTTCTTCAGATCAAACAGAAGATAAGAGATATGAGAGAATTTCTTTGTCCTTGCAGCTCAATTTTGGGGCACTGTGGTTTAGTGGTTAAAGTGCAAGTCCTGTAAACAGGAAATCCTGGGTTCAAATCCTGCACTGAAAATTGATTTTTAATATGTACATCAGTCCCACATGATCAGAATGTGGCTAACTGACACCATTTTTCTCTCACTCTATTACTTATTTCTTGTCAAACCAACATATTCACATTAGACTGTCTATTAAAATTGTGTTAATTTAACATATTATGAAACTTTAAAAGCAATTTCATCATGTCCCTGGTACCCGAGTGGGGTCTCTAAATCTAACATGATTTGTTAACTCTATGCAAATGTATTGTAGCCATCGGTTCCGTGTGTGTGTGTGTGTGTGTGTGTGTGTGTGTGTGTGTGTGTGTGTGTGTGTGTGTGTGTGTGTGTGTGTGTGTGTAAATACAGTTGTATGTTGAAATAATTTGCATTGACAAAAAAAAGGCAGAGTCAAAGTTCTGTACTCAAAATTGTCTATATTGAGTATTAAAACTTAGAATGTACCAATTTTACCCAAAACGAATGACTCCCTGGCAGTTGCCATAAACAGATTTCACAGAGGGATCAAAATCTTAACCTCTGCATACAGTGCAATGGTTTTAAATATAAAGTAACCTTGCACTAACCAGCTTCACAGTGTAACAATATACATACTTCAAAACATATCTTCATAGTGGACTTCGAACAGCAAAGACATTTATAATACTTCAAACATATCTTCAGTGGACATGGCAAAGACAATTATAGTACTCTTTTCACATTAGATTTAAAAGTGCAAATACAAAATACTGTGAACAGTTATCACAAACAGTGCTCTCCCGAGGGCAAATAAAAAAAGAATAACACCATTTCCCTGAAATAGTCTAAATCAAACATGGCACAAAGTGAATAAGGCAAAATAAGAGCTAGTGCTTTGTTATTAAGTTTACTCCTAAATTTAAAGGGTAACTACCGTTGTTTTCAACCTGGACCCTATTTTCCTATGTTTTTGTGTGTGAGTGACTGATGTGAACAACGATCTTTGAAACTTGGTCCAGCATTGAGCTGCAATGTTATATAGGTCAACTGTGATTATTAACTGTGAACAGATTATTATTCTAAGTGTCTGACAACATTATGGAAAGATCCCTACAGAGATAGACCTTTTTGGTAAAGAGTAAGATCCTAAACAGTACTTTTAGTCTGGTGGGTTTGGTGATGGTGATTTCGGGGAGGTTTCATGTTAGCAAAAAGGATCTTACTCTTTAACACAAAGGTCCATCTCTGTAATGTTGTACGACAATTAGAATATTAATCTGAGACTGTCAGCGGCAAAAACAGCACTTGGACGTAAATTGAAGGTGAGCAACTGTCCTATAATTTACATTGAATCTTGTTTGGCAGCTGCCCACTGCAGCGATCTCGCTTTATACTGGACCAATGTCTAAGATTGTTGTTCCCATCAGTAACAAGAACATAGGAAAATAGGGTCCAGGTTGAAAAACCCAAAGTTACCCTTTAAATTGTGCACTCTGTTTTCAAAGTGTTTTTTACAAATGACAAAGAAAAAATATATATATATCAACCCTGTGTAATTTTTTTTTCCTGAAAATAAATAAAGAGAAAAATGTTTTAGAAAACTCTTAAAGTTGCTTTCATAATGGCTTCACAAGGGGAAAAGCGGTCCATCTGGTATAGCAGTACCAAAGATGCCTGTTGGTTTATCGCTGACAGCTCAGTCTTTATTAAAAAGAGCCTGTTTCCTAGAGAGCAAACTTTTGCTTTGTTTGCATAAGGTTATTTCCATGCAGTTCCATGCAAATCCTATCCAGTTAATTAAAACAAACAAAACTAGTCCAGACCAACGATGCCTTTAGGGACAACTACGCCGTTTGGCTGACGGCGCAGCCTCTCTTACCCTTTCACTGGAAGAGCCTGTTTTTAGAGCGAGTGCTTTGTTGGAAAGTTTCCCTCCATCAAGTTCCATGAAAATCTTTTGGATTACCTCAAAAGGTATAACGAAGGTCAGCATTGCAGCTGAAGTTCAGGTCTTACAGTACATTAGTCCAAACAGCGTAGCAACAGCTAATGCTACATTATCAAGATCTTGCAACACCTTGATGCCTTCAAGGACAATTCCGATGCCCTCGGGTTCATCACTTGAAGCATGTTCTTTAAGAACATGAATCCCAACAGTGGTGTCTTCAATGGCCTCGTTGATGGAGTCTTCATCCATGCCCTGTTAAAAAAAAAAAAAAAAAGGCCAGTAAATAAGACCAGTCGAGAAACAAATAAATTAATATTGACAGATAAAAAAATTTTTGACAGAAGTTGTAGTAGTAGCAGCAGCAGTTGTTGAGTGTGGGAAGATATATATCTTCAGTGCTGTAGCTACAATTCATTGTGATGTTTTCTTGTTTATTTAAATAATCTGACAAATTTCAAATAACCAATGACTTATAAATAAAGAAAATACATTGAAAATAAGTATTGATTGTATAATGCTATGAAACAGAACATTTTAATAGATTATCAAAATTATAAATAAATACATTTTATATTAATCAATGAATCATTTCAGCCCAAGTGATCAATCAGGAGAACAAAAAGGGAGTAGTAAGCACGCAACACATACCACATATTGCTGTACAAGGTTTCCTGGATCTTCACCCATGTAGATACAGACTCCCTTGATGATGGTGCACTCCCATCCAGCATCTATATCATCACACTGAAATATTTTTTCATTAGTCTCTTAGTTTAGCACTTTTGCTTCATTTTGAAGTCAACTACTGGTGTACACTGTCATATAGGTATATATTTCTCTAAGAATATTACAACATGGTTCCTATAATGTACTAGTCTTGCTGTCAGCTCGAAAT
Source organism: Perca fluviatilis (assembly GCF_010015445.1). Lineage (NCBI taxonomy): Eukaryota > Metazoa > Chordata > Actinopteri > Perciformes > Percidae > Perca > Perca fluviatilis. The sequence goes on along the minus strand of NC_053124.1, from coordinate 5,813,077 downwards.
CACATAGGAAAGAGATTGACAGTAAAGACAAAGAAAGACACAAATGTGAAGATAAGTAAGAAAATAAATAGAGGAAAGGTTAAAACAGACAAAAAGATGAATATAGTAGGAGAAAAATGAAAAATAAATAGACGCAGGGCCTCCCTTGCTTTCTGTACAATTTGTATGCCGTTCTTGCCAATAAATTGTGGTAAGTAAAAGATTTTACCATTTACATAACCTTTCCACAATTCTAAAATCGTAATGTTTTTCAATAACATAAGAAATAACACTAAACGACAATTTGGTGTTTTAATATTTCTGATACTGTTAAAGGCTTGTTTAAAATGTCTGTGGGAGTAGGTCCATTTTCATAAACAATTGAGAAACAAACATATGTTTCCATCTGTAACTTTCAATTATTTTGGGAAATATACATTAAAAAAAAATTAAAAAATCAACACAAAAGAAAAGAAATATGACAGCACCAGACCGGCCAACCTTGAAAAACTTTTTTGAGTAGCAACCTACTGATTTATTGTCAAAGTTCTGGTTCATAAACACGGCGGCACCCACGCAGAAAAAAATTGTTATTTCCACTGTCTTTGTGTCATTTTGGCTGGTTGGGCATCACTAGTGTATCATTTAATTCACATGCTTACCAATCACTTCACCAGGGGCCCGTTCCAGGAAGGAGGTTTAACAAACTCTGAGTCTAACCCTAATGTCTGAGTTGAGTTACCCTGAGATGGGAAACTCTGAGTTTTCGGTTCCAGAACAGCTGATATGAGTTGGTTCAATCAACTCGGAGTATGTTCACTCAGGGTTACGCGCGTGCACAAAAGGCAGTATGAATGGAGCCATGATTCTACGATTCACCATGGTAACAACCACAAACAAACGGGTCGGCGGAAATACTCATGCGCACAAACAGCGAGTTTGAACATGTGTTTCGTTAAAAAAGCAAGACAGCGGCTGCTGCTGCAAGAGAGAAAGATTGAAGAAGGTGTGGGGAGAAAAATTGCTGCTCGAGTTCAATGCGTAGCTATTCACAGTGTATTAATTTCATATTTAATCACAGTTAACTTATAATATTACTGGTGAAAACTGGAATTGTATTAGGCCTACACCTATAATTTCATTTAGGTGCAATCCTGCGGGCGAAAAAGTAAACTATACTAATCCCATTCTGAGGCTGCAGCACCATGATCATTAACAGAACTGTGATGTATTTCTTTTTAATGGCTCTACTGTCCAGGGAACACTACAAAAAAGTTTAAAAAACGTTTCAGAGCGAGTCACACTTTTCTGATTGCTCTGCATACAGTGGCTCAGCCTACTATTAGCCTACAGTATGATCCGCTACGCTGTTGTTACGAAAACTGCTGTTTGCAAAAAACGTAATGCGATACAAAGAATCTGCTGGGATGTTAAAGCCTGTCCACGATGGTTGATGTTAGTGATATGAGGACGGATAAGGTATCTACATATCTAATGGACTGTGATAAAAAATACCTCTCAAATCGGTTATGTGGAAATGAAAATACATCTATAGTCGGGACTCAATACCGACGTAAACTCTCTGTGAATTAATACAGCTTTTTCATCAATGGGATCGTCGACAAAAGGACGTGACATGTTTGAGAAAAAAACGTTTTATAATCTGCCAAATATAAACCAATACGTTTTTTTATTCATGCAGATAAAACTGCATTAAAATGCGCCTGATACAGACTGAATGAATGAATGAGGAAATGAGTTTCTCCTCCCTCTCAGTGGGAGGAGACTGAGAGAAACTCGAGGTTTCTTGAAGAAAACCTGCTACCGACCAGGGGCCTGTTTCACAAAACCAAGATAAGGGATTAAGCCGGGATTTCCCAGTTATCCTGGATGAATTAAGCCTTGATTCGGTTTCACGAAAGCGGAGGCACATAAATCACCATGGAGATTTATTCTGTACAGCTAGCCTGCTCCTGACCAGGCTAACAGCCAGGATTTATTTAATCCTGGAGCCTTTTCTGATCACCCAGCAGTGGTTTTACCATATTGTCATTATCAGCCTGGATTAAAATACAACAGGTGCATTTTGCTGTTTATTTTAAGTACTGTTATTATTTCAAGTTGTGACCATTATTTTTTTATTTATAATTATTCATGTGACAGTCATTGTTACTGTTATATTGCTGTATGAAGACTGCTGTTCATATTGTTGTTAGAAGTTTGATGAATATATTATGGCAGTTGTTGAGATAATTAGAAAAGGCTGATAACATTTCAAATGTGTTTTAAATGAAGTCTGTTACTAAGGGCAATACATACAATGCTGTACATTTCTATAGTTGACCAATGCACCTTGAAATATTTTAGTTGATACATTTTTTTTAATTCTTTAACAATAAGGATCATGTTTGTTCCACTTCCATGTGCATTTTATTTGGCATTTTTAGCACACAATTTATGTTGTCCAGTAAACTGGGAATATAATTTGGGAGGATTGTACAATTTAAGAACATATCCTAATTGTACAATCCTCCCAAATAATAGTCTTAGTTCACTGGACCAGTAACTATCTAGTGATGTAGGCTACTGTACATTCATGTAATAACAGGGAGAGGACACCTCAATGGTTTTTGACCTCATATTTGGGGAAATAACTGATGAATATCAATTCAATTCAATTCAATTTTATTTATAGTATCAAATCATAACATAAGTTATCTCGAGACACTTTACAGATAGAGTAGGTCTAGACCACACTCTACAATTTACAAAGCCCCAACAATTCCAATATCACTCTGTTCCATTCATGTAAGTGTGCATGGAATTTATCAATTAATTATCTTCATAGTTTCTAGATTTTAGAGTCCAATTTCTTCAGTGTCTTTATTTTCTATGTCCATATATACAGGGGCAAGGCATATAATATTAGAGAAGGAAACTCGGCCTCTATAAAAAAAAAAAAAAATGAACGTGAGAAAAAGCGTGGCAGATAATAGCGGACCAACTGAATGATAGTCTAAAAATATACATTTATGAAATACCTCTTATCTGTAACCATTGCAATAAAGTCACTGTCATTTGCAAAACGAACAGTTGTACACTTTGCATTAAAAGCGAGCAGTGGAAGTTAATATGACTTAGGAAACTTATATTTTAGCCCATGAGAGAGAGGGAGGAACAGAGTGAAAGAGATATTTACGCATCATATTCTAGCGTTGTAGAAAATTGATCTTCATTGTAAATTTCCTGAGGAACATTATCTTCTGCTTACTTTTAAGGCAAAGAGTACAACTGTTAAGTTGTGAAAATGATTAGTAGCCTAATCCTTGAATGGAATGATTATGACGGCTTCAATTCAGAGCCGTGGTCAGTTAATGTATATATTTAGGCTACAATTACGCATTCAGTCAGTCCGTGATCGTCTGCCTCGCTTTCTCTCGCTGTTTCATTACAGCGGCCGTGTTTCTTTTCTTTTTAAACAATGTGTTTCCCGTCGTCATACTTCCACAAGAAGCTGCTGCTCACTCTGTATAAAGTATGTACAATGCGTATTCTCCATTTTGGCATAAGTAAATCTGTGATCGACCTTGCGGTCTTTTGAGGAAAGCCGTGGACGCGCATCTATCTGAATTACTTCAGCCTGGCTCAACCTAGTCGCTCCTCCTCAGCCTGGCTTGGCCTTCGTGAAACGCACCAAGCCAGGATGCACAGATTAGACTAGGTCAAGCCTCGCTTTATCACTTATCCTGGATTTATATATTCTGCTTTTGTGAAACAGGCCCCAGGTTAGGTTCACAGACTCAGTTACCATAGTAACTGACTCCGAGGTTAAGTTACCTCTCTTTCTGGAACGGAAAACCCAGAGTTTCCCTCATCTCAGGGTTAACCAACTCAGAGTTTTCACTAAACCTGCTTTCTGGAACGGGCCTCTGGTCCTAGGACCTAGTCATTGGTCATAGCCCAGGTTACTTATTATCTCAATAATAACCTTACCCTCCATAATGTTCCTACAGTCTTATAATAGTCTCCAAAATTATCACGGTTTGTCAGGAAGGCTTGGACCCAAATGCAGTTTAAGATGATTTATTAACAAAAATGAAGTACATACCAAAAGAAATCCAGAAAGTAACAGGCAAAAACTAATTCCAGAAAAGCAGAACAGGAATACAAAACTGGAACTCAGATATAAACGGTAGACTCCAGACACAAACACACTCACAAACCATACAGCAACAGAATACAATAATCCAGAGGTAACAAGAGGTAACGAGGACTATCAAGGGACAGGTGATACAACAGGTGAAACAAATCAGGGCAACACAAGGGAGGGAAAACACAGGAAGTAAAACAGACAAGACAAGACAGAAAACCAGATTTCACAATAAAATAGGAAACAGAACATAACCGAAACCCACAATCATGTGCGACAGTGGCAAGGAAAAACTCCCTCTCAGGAAGAAACCTCGGACAGACCCAGGGAGTGTGATGAACAGTGGCAATTATAGTCACAATAAAGATAATGGATCAGTGACTAGAAATAATAGTTGTAGTAGTTCATGGCATAGCAGGGCACTGCAGGGTGTCACAGGACATAGCAGGGTATAGCAGGGCATCACAGGACGTAGCAGAGTTTATTTATTTGATGACTTTCAATCAGGATTTAGAAAGAATCATAGCACAGAGACGGCACTGGTGAAAATTACTAACGACCTTTTAACTGCTGCAGACAAAGGTCTTGTCTCCATTCTTGTTTTACTAGATCTTAGTGCTGCATTTGACACAATTGACCATTCAATCCTGTTACAGAGATTGGAACACTTGGTTGGCATTAAAGGAATTGCTCTGAGTTGGTTTAGGTCCTATTTCTCTGATCGATCTCAATTTGTGAATGTTAATGATAAATCCTCCAAGTACGCTAAAGTTAGCCATGGGGTTCCTCAAGGCTCAGTGCTTGGACCAATTCTATTCTCCTTATATATGCTTCCTCTAGGCAATATTATTAGAAAACACTCAATTAACTTTCACTGTTATGCGGATGACACCCAATTATACTTGTCAATCAAACCAGACGAAACCAGTCAGCTAGCAAAATTTCAAGAGTGCATTAAGGATATAAAATCCCTGGATGACCTATAATTTTCTGATGTTAAACCCTAACAAAACTGAAGTTATTGTGCTGGGCCCTAAACACCTCCGAACTTCATTATCTAGAGATATAGCTACTCTGGATGGTGTTGCCCTGGCCTCCAGCACCACTGTTAGAAATTTAGGAGTTATCTTTGATCAGGATATATCCTTTAATGCCAATCTAAAACAAACCTCAAGAACAGCCTTTTTTCATCTTCGTAACATTGCCAAAATTAGGAATATCCTGTCTCAAAACGACGCTGAAAAACTAGTCCATGCATTTGTTACTTCCAGGCTGGACTATTGTAATTCCCTACTGTCAGGTTGCTCAAATAAGTCTCTTAAGACTCTCCAGCTGATCCAGAATGCTGCAGCGCGTGTTCTCACAAGAACTAAGAAAAGAGATCATATTTCTCCTGTATTAGCTTCTCTGCATTGGCTTCCTGTTGAATCCAGGATTGAGTTTAAAGTCCTTCTCTTGACCTACAAAGCTCTAAATGGTCTAGCACCATCATATCTAGAAGAGCTCCTAATACCCTATTGTCCCACTAGAACACTGCGCTCCCCAGAATGCAGAGTTACTGGTGGTACCTAGAGATCTCTAAAAGAGAATGGGAGCTAGAGCCTTCAGTTATCAGGCTCCTCTCCTATGGAACCAGCTCCGATCTGGGTTCGGGGGCAGAAACTGTCACCTCATTCAAGAATGAACTTAAAACTCTCCTATTTGATAAAGCTTATAGTTAGGGAGTGAGGAGTTGCAGTGTTCACCTAACTGGCCCAACTGCTTCTCTTCATAATTGTTAGATTAATAATACATAACAAAGTAGAGGGAGGCAGGCCAGCCAAGCCAGATCCCGCAGGGGGAGAGTTCTAAGCCCGAAAAAGCTACCTCTCCTTATGACCTGTCTCTCTTAGTTACCTGTTATAGTTACGCTGTTATAGTCCTAGACTGCCGGGGGACTTCCTTCCTTTGACACACTGAGCTGCTCTCTCCTCTCCCTTTCTATTACTGTTTCTATTACTGTTACTATTACTGTTACTATTTGTGTGCAGCCCGTCCCAGAAATGCTTGTTACTAATCCTAGCTTCTGGGGAGTTTACTCCCGGAGTCCTTATGCTTTTTCCCCAGCGTATTTCCTTGGAGAACGTTGGCACCAAGACCCTGGTTGCAGCTGTCGCCGTGGTCCTGCTGCATTCCCTGCTGAGCTCACGTATGCCCTGCAATGTCATGCTGCGTCCTGCTGAACCCTGCAGCTTCCCGCTACATCCAGTCACTGTTCCATTATTAATGTGACTACTATCGCCACTGTTCATCACACCCCCAACCGGCTCGTCAGACACCGCCTACCAAGAGCCTGGGTCTGGCCGAGGTTTCTTCCCAAGAGGGAGTTTTTCCTCGCCACTGTCGCACTGCTTGCTCTTGAGGGAATTACTGGAATTGTTGGAATTGTTGGGGCTTTGTAAATTATAGAGTGTGGTCTAGACCTACTCTATCTGTAAAGTGTCTCGAGATAACTTATGTTATGATTTGATACTATAAATAAAATTGAATTGAATTGAATTGAGCAGAGCACTGCAGGGCGTAGCAGGACGTAGCAAGGCGTAGCAGGACGTAGCAGGGCGTAGTAGGACGCAGCAGGAGGTAGCAGGGCACTGCAGAGCGTAGCAGGTGTAACAGGGCATAGCAGGGCGTGCAGCAGGACCACGGCAACAGGCTGCAACCATGATTTATGTGCCACCCTAATCCAAGGAAACATGCTGGGTGAAAAAAAACATATGGACTCCGGGGAATAATTTAAAGTTAGTAAAGTTAGTAACATGCATTTCTGGGACATGGATGGACACAGATGGAAAAAGAGAGGAGAGAGGAGCTCAGTGTGTCAAAGGAAGTCCCTCGGCAGTCTAAAACTATAACAGCATAATTAAACCCTAGAAAATAATTATGTACAAGTAGGCTACTTGAATTAAATTAAACATTATTTTTTAATTATCAGTCATATTTAATACAATTTATTGGATCATAATATAATCCAATACTTTTGTACTGTTACTTAAGGAAGATGTTGAATGCATATGATCTGAGTAAGTCTTCCACCTCTGTAAATCACCAACAACAGTCGTGCATGAATACCTGCAGCAGTGTTTAACACTGAAAACACACAGCTCAGTTCAGCGTTTCCTTGCAGCTCTGCTACAGTAGCAGCAAACCTGCCGGTCACATCGTTTCTAAACAGTCCGCTCACAGTGAAGTCCTGCATGGATCAACAGATGTTAGTCCGGCGGCTGCTCGCTCTGTTTGTTTATAAGACGCACACCGAGCAGATTAATGCGCTCACAGATCCAATCTTTGCAGATGTTACCGCTCGGTGTTTGGCTAGCTAATAAGCCGTTAGCCTGTTAACCCCCCGGTACTGGTCAGAGAGGAGTGTTTACTTTGTGTCTCGGCCCTCCAGTGCGTCCAGCGACGGGCTCCGGTCAGTTTTTAATTAGCCTATATTAGTAACAGTTAATTTTGTTATGGTATGAACTTAATCATAGGACAGGCAACACAAATATAATACCTTTGTAACAAAATCCAAGAATTTGTATACCAAATTCAAGGCTTTATTAATAATAATGTAAATAAATAATATTTCTCCAAAGTTGACAGGTAGGCTACGTAAATTAATTCATTTCACAATTTCACCTTTCTACATCAAATCCGTTTACTTCTGCAAGCACCGTCGTCCCTTGGGAAAGCGCAAACTAAACGGGAATTAAAAGGAATAACACTTGCATTTGATGCTTTCGTTTTGCTATCATTAGCCAATATCCCTGCTTGACATTTAAGAGGAAGGAGAGGCGGCCCCGGCTGTTTAGTCGAATTTCTTCTTCTTTAGTTTTTTTTTTTTCCAGCATGCTCGTGGCTGCTACGCTGTTTTTAGCAAGGGGGTAAGCCTCTCTTCAGAACTCGAACCTCCTATGGCGCCATTTTGATGCTATCAAACGCTCACCCGCGCTTAGCATTCCATTGACTGCCATTCATTTTGACGTCACTTTGACAGCAAATAACTTTACATCTGAAGCACTTAAAGACTTTATTTGTCCATTGTTTTTTTTTAAAGACACGACAATGTATAAAGGCTCCATTACCTTGTATCTCACGTTATGTATGGCTCCGTAGCAGACGTTTTTGTAAAAATAGGCTAACAATTGTGTCACATAACCACGACTTTCTGCCCACAGTAGAGGACCTTAGTACAGGAGAAGTCACAGCAGCTCTACTACATTAACTGTTTAGTTTAATTCAATGTTAACTAGCATTTTAGTTAGCAACATCACTGTGCCCATGTTATTCCCCATATACCTGCACTCACTGAGATTTCTCTTGGCACAGCTACCAGAAGACTTTACAACTTTCAGACAGGTTGCCTATGTCACATTTTACGCTGTCTCTCTCAGTTGGACGCGCAACGCCAGCCAATCGGAAAGTGACTTCTAATATCCTTCAAATGGTCTCCTCCATTCAGAGCAACGTGGATCTGTTGGTCCAGTTTATATACTGTCTATGTGTTTGAGCCTACTACCATTAAGTGTTAGACTGAGACGCAAGCACTGCAGGTCAACGAAAGTGAACCCAAAGCAGTCACCTGATTTTCGTAGTTTAAAGTCACAAATCGCATCACTGAATTTTGATGTCAAAATGCGGTCTTTCACGCAGAAAATGCATTGGTATTGGCAGGTCTGGGTGTTAATTCCTACCACCATAAAGCGCTTGATTGTGTATGTTGTTCAAATAGGATCCTATGAAAGAAAATATTTATTCACATGCCCAGAAGAAATTAATTTCACTCCAATGGAAAAAAAAATTAATAAAATATAAAATGTAAGGTCACAAGTTAACATACACAAACACAGCATTTTCTACATAGTTGAATAAAGAAAAAAAACACCTGAATTAGAAAATAATAATAAAAAACAGATTTTAAAAATAAATGAGTGTAAAACATTCATTTAATGTCACCAGTTTACATACAACACTGATCTTCAAGAGGTTGAATAAAAGAAAACACACCTCAATAGAAACACATCTCAATAGAAAATAATAATAAAAATAGGTTTAAAAAAGTAAAATATAAAAAATTAGTGTAATAATAAAAAATAATAAAAAATAGGTTTAAAAAAGTAGAATATAAAAAAATTAGTGTAATAATAGGAGGAAGATTAAACTAAATTAACGAAGTCTTAGTAATGGCTGGTGTAATACTAAAGGTTCTAGGAGTACTAGTTGCGCGTAAATCGATGCCGTTTGTGTATTAAATACAGGGCCATTCTTAATGCTCTAGAGTCGCTGGGATCGGAAGCCATCATAGGCGCCTTGTGTATTACTTCCAGATGATGTATCTGTTTTAAAAGCCTCAATAGAACGAGCACTTTTGTGTTTGGGATTACGGATATTGGCACATTTAAACTAGCTAACGTTTTTAAAAATATGTTCCACCCTTTTGGTCTAGAGCGGTCTGCAACATTATTATGGGCTGTGACACTTTTCAGCAGATCATACAGATGACTACCTGGTACATTCTTATTTCCAACAACTATTTCCCCTTGATCTGTCCAAGATATCTGGTCATTGTGTCGGGTATAATGAAGCCAATATGTATTCCGCATTTTTTTGTTTCTTATAGGCATATGTTTCAACACTTCTGTTTTTAACATATTTTCTTCTTCATCTTTTGAATCCTTTGAATCAACTTCAGGCATTGATAATGTAATCACACGCTTTCGCGTTCACCCCTGTTTTATCATGACCAGGTACCTCTGTAGAATACTTGAATATCTTTTAGCTTTTTCATATACATCAATGTCCTGCTGTTTCAATATATCACTCATGGCTCGGTCCAATTCACTTTGTACAGACTGTCGAGAGATACATTTGAGGAGTCCGATGTTTGAGGATGCTGTAAGGCTGCTAATTGATTTTGTGGAACCAAAAACATTTTCTGAGTGTGTTCCATCTCAACTCCTGTTGATAAGACTTGCTATGAATGGGATAGCAGCCCCCAGTAGAGGCAGTAGAAACCCTCCTGTTTGATTGATTGTCTTTTTTTTTTAAATGTTTAACTTTTTTATCAGCTATCAGTCTAATAACTTTCTTCTTTTCTTAACAGCTTGTACTGAATATTAGACAACGGTATGTGACCTTGTAAGACATTCAAAGATATTTCACAAAGGGCATTAATAAAGTCTGACTAGCGTGCTGCTCACAATGACACCTCGCCTCGGGTGATGCCTTATGTAGCATGTCTAACAATGTAAAATTCCTCTCCATTCGGTTTGACATTATTACACCTTTTTCTAGGAACGTATACAACCTGCTGTGGGGATATCAGAGCGGTTCTGAGTCTTAAAATATCGGGGTTGTGGTTTTATAATCTATCAATAGATAGCCAAAGGTGTAACTAGTTGCATCGTTAAAAGCCTCTAAAAAAATATTTACTATTACCGGGGAACATTTGCGTGCCAGTAAGCTTATCTGATGTTGATCTCTAGCATTTTGAAAATAATCATATAGTTTGTATTCAAACTGATTGTACGACTAGCTTTACCTTGAATAAACAGATTCTGCACTAGATATATACAACTAAGACGTCTATGATGGACATACTGTGTGAAAACTTTTTGAACTTCCAAATTATCACTGGCTTGATTCATTAAATCGTCTATAATGAGCAAATTATTCTTAGTAGTAGGCAAGAGTGTTTCGTCGCAGAACGATTCCGGGAGACCTTGTACAAAGTTTATATTCAACGCTTTTAAGTAATTGATCGTATATTGGTTGCCAGCATGAATAGATGTATACAATGTTATCGATTTTTTGTGAAATAACGCACGCACATGTTTTCACTAATGTCTTTGACAAAGTATGTTTTTCCACAATTAGAGGGACCACTGATAACAAGGCTGAAAGGGTGTTGAAGCCTACCATCAAATCCTGAAACATCCCTAGTAGCCATAAGGTACAGTTGTATAGTCTTGGGCGCAACGTTGCCGCTTATTGTAAACGAACCTGTACTTTCCTGGTGAGTGTGTCGTTTTTGAGATGGAACTGTTTTTTGTCGCGGTTATTGTGAAGGCAGTTGTGGTCAGATGGTTAGATACGCGGCTGCTTGGTCACAAAGGATTGAACAAGCCCAATTAACGATTCATGTGTAACCACTTTGGCATTTGTGGCATTGAGGGTTACACCCCTTGCATTTAACCTGTGTTTTTTTGAGCGGTCCTATAAGCATAGCATTTAGGACCCCGGAAACAAACTCAGTTATATAATCTTCCGGTAGGAGCCCCACAGACTTGGGCGCCTATTTAGTTCATCCGCTAAATCGCCAAGGTAAGGACCTAGAGGTGGGATCCACTCCGCCGCTCTGCTTGTGAACAGAATGCTGTCAGTGTCAACATATAAAATACGTTCCTGCAGTTTATCCAACAAATCATATAGCTCCATGCGAGCATAGGCTGTGGTCATGGCCCCTATAAAAACATTCACATCTTTTACTCTGGATGAACCTCTCTGTGTATCGCCATTGGACAATCGCTACTTCTGGTGAGATGAATGAGAACTGGCGAACATCAAAAGTGTCGCTGAACATGAGCTGTGTGAAGCGGGATGGTTCGGTATGAGCTCAGCAGTAGTCATGTTGCTACGCCATGGCAAATTTGCCCCAAAGACTATTCAGAAGCAATTTATTTGTATGCCTGACAGCTTTGTTAAAACATATCTTGGTCGGATCAAGACGCAATGCCTTCGGTGTCATAATAGTCATCTATGTACTTTTGTTTTTCGGCTCTCCGTTTTGATATGCCCAGGGTATCCTGAAGCTTCTTGCTTACGTTTAAGAAATGTTTTAACATAGGCTTTAAAAAGCTGATCAGTTTTTTCTGGGAAATGCCAAACTTCAGCAATGGAAACAATCTTATACCCTTTCTATGGCTTTCTGTAATTCAAACGTCACCCAAACGCCAGACAACAACCTCTCTTGATCGCTATGTGTGCATGGTGTTGTTTGATTCATCTCAACGGCACACGCCGCACATAGGGGAACATCAGTTATTCGCATACAGTGGTAGGGCAACACAGGGTGATACAGGCCTCTGCGGTGCTACTGTACATTTCACAATGCCAAAGTATTTGTTTATGTCATCAAAATCCTTGTGTATTATTTGGGGGTGTCCTATTGATAATCTCTTTTAGACTGAACAGTTGGGTACAAACTTGTGAAATCATAGTATCTGATCTTTTCATCATTTTCTACCTTGTGGTACAGTTTCATTGTACGAGCGGCCTCCAAAGAGGGATTCTCGCGATTGAGACGCTCTGGCTTTTCATATGTTAACATGAACTCCTTAACGTCTGGGTCATTGTCCACAGCCTGTCTCCAATCACATTCCCACATCACCACAACTTTCAGCTGATGCTTATTTTTAGAGCAGACACTCTGTTATGGAACCCCGATAGCAGTTCACCCTGTGTTTTTTTGTTTTTTGGTGAGAGGATTGATTTCACCTGACGATAGCACTTATCACAGCCGCGGAAAGAAGCAGCCATTAAATTCATAACACGCGGTGTGTGTCTTCACAATAGCCATCTACAAAGAACTGACCAAATGACTTTTCACCTCTGTTCAGAGCGTGCTGTATGTCAAGGCCCTCTCTGTCTGCAACATACCTCAAGCCACTGTATTGAAACATCAGAACATGTCTTGTTTTGCCTAAGGTAGGCCCCCTTCGTATGTCAGAGCAACAGAATCTTTGGGGAGGAACAACGCTTTTAAATACACCCATACATGAGGAGGCCAATGTAGCGGATGCAAACGGGTCTAGGCCTGTGCACTCGTGGAAGGCCTCTCTGTATATTTTGCATGCTTTAATCAAAACCGCTACATCGTTAACACAATAGCTGAGCAGCTCTTTTCGAAAGTCAAAAGGTGTGTCGCCGGACCGTAACGCACCACTCCATGAACGCTTTCTTAGAGGCGCCACTCATAGCATCATAACCATATAGAGCTGGTGCAGGATACGGGACCAATATAATTCTATTCTCTCGCTTGTTAAATTCGGTGGGAAGAAGCCTTTGAGAAGATCGGAGAACCCCATGGCTGCCGGTGTTTTAGATAGAGCCATAGGGATAAAACTGAACGAATCGATCCAACGCTGATTGAAAGTAGAATCGATCATCAGAAGCACCCTAGAACCGCGGATAGTAATAGTTGGACAAAGTTTCTGACTCACCAGATACTCTAAAACTATATAACTGTCAAAACCTGATGCATTGTGTGCTATAAAAGTATAGCCTCTGTATTTCTCCTGTCTGTAGTTCTTAATGAATGATGATACACAGTTTGTTGTTTCAGAGCAGTTTTTTTGACCGTCCCATATCCATAACGCATACAAAATTAGCTTCATGGCGCCTACATTGATAACGTAGTTTCAAATCGTGAAAAGATATACTTATACTACTACTTCTTTGGCGCTCGACGGGCTGTATATAGCAAGAGTGCGTAGTAGCCCCTAAAGGCTCTCTACAATGTAGGCATTTAGGTTTTTACAGCTGTGTGGATTTTTCGACACACGCATATGTTGGCGTGACAGGACTCGCACTATTTGATTTTATTGCAGGGTATAAGCCCGTTTCACGCCGGGTTTTTTATGGTTTTCAAAACACTGTTGCGATTTGCATACGCGCTTACAGCCTGTGCATTTAATGGTCTTGTCAGGTATACAATCAGTGTAACACACATTACAAAGCCAACTACAAAGGTGCCCCAGAGGGTTCTGGTAGGTCTTGTAACACCCATCGCAAAACGTACGTACGCCTCCAAAAAGCCGCTTTTATTTACGATGAGATAATAATGTTCGTCATGCAAATACAACCATGCTGTTTTCACATCTGGTTGGTCGTGCCGCTTTTGAAGATCGTGGGTTTTTACATCCGCTACACGATGGAATATCACAATTTTCATTTTCAAATGTTTCTGAAATCTGTCAACATCAGAGAACGAAACCTTATGTGTGTAGTCAAAACCCAAATCACTATGCAGATGCTTAGCATAATTCATCTTCTCATCATGCGACCATCTGCTATTTACATAATGTGCCAGGAGAGAGAAAGGCAGAGATAAAATAGAGATTGTCGTTACCAGCGCTATTCTTGGGGTTATACAAAGCATTACCTTTTTCTGACAATATTTGATCGTAAACCAATGCTTCCTAGTTTTCGACGTCTCCGACACCCCTCCCACATATTGCGCGCTATTGTCACAATTAATTCTAAAGAGTCATCGGTCAGTGAATTATCGTTACTCTGCATTGCTTGTAGCGACTTGCTCCAGAAATGTGTCTGTGTTATAGCCATCGCCTCGAGTTCAACATTGTTTGGATAGGGACATCTACGGCTGGCCCCCTTAACTCAACATTTAAAACGCTGTCCTGTGTTGCATTGCCCAAAGCCCTCGCTTATTAAATCTGTTAAGGTGCTATACACCCTTTCAGGAACACTACCGATATCAGTCAAATCAATATTTCGCGAGGTCGACATCTTGACGAAATTCAGCAGCATTAAAAAGGGGTATCTGTCTGGATGCTATTTCGATGTTATTTTAGAAACGCTACCGCGACTACACTGCACACCACCCCTGAGGATTTTCTGTGGGTGATGGAGGGGTACTATAAGCGCTTGGGACGGTTGGGGACCGGTCTGTTCATCTGTACAGGATCGCTTTTGACGGCTGAACACTCGGAAAACATGCAGGTCTCTTATTACTCTGAATCTATGTCTGGGGGTCTGTATTTGATGATTGTGTAGCGTCTGTATTGGACGGTGTATTGCTGGAATACACGTCTGAAGGACCATTATGTGACAAACTGTTCAGGGACGGACTATCTAATTCTTGTGTTTTCTCACTGTTGTTTACTCTACGCCTAGCACTAGGCATAGATTGGGCCCAGGCTTCAATATTTTGGCATGTATAGCACAACAAACGCACAAAATCCTGAGGATTGCTTACTGCTCTTGTGTAATCCGCCCTCGCAGATGCTCATTCTAGTTCCTCGTCACTACTATCGCCACACACACCTAAGGGTTCAGATTTTTTGTTTTTTGGGTGGCGGTGGCATTTTCTTTTAATTTTTTTAAATTTTTTTATATTGTACACAAACTATAGCCTGTTTTTTTACTGTGGGGGCATATTCATAGTCTTTTTTAAGGCATACTATCATAGGTACAATCAGCGATGTGATGAGAGCTGACCTGATTGGCCAGCGTGGTGCCAAAAACCGGTACCAAATCAACCAAATGCGGTTAGCTCTGACCTGGCTGGCCAGCGTTGTTCAAGTCTGTGACCAAACCAGTCAATTGTGTGTTAGCTGTTTGCAAGACATCTAATTTATTCATAAGAGCATCGCTTTTTTTTTCGTAATTCGCTAATTCTGATTGTATTTGTTTATAATTGCCATCTGACGCAGGTTGTTGAGGTGTAGTGTTGACACAATACTCAAAAAGCTCTTCACCCTGAAGCAATGTCACCTGCTCAGGACCTCCTAGTGCCCCACAGTGTTCAAACTGGTTGTAAGTATTATAATTAGGCACTGCTTGCTTATCAAGGAATGGAACGTTAACCTCTAATACATTTACAGGATTGGTTACTGATGTATTCCCCTGTTACACTTTTTTATCTGACAACGCTATGACAGAGGTGTGTGGTATACAGCTGACATAGTCGGATCCTTCCTCTGTGCTATAGATACAGTTAAAGAGGTATGCACCTACATTATATTCAGGGAACACCTGCAAAGATGCCTGACTCGATTGATGGGCTGTAAGTGGTGTCTCTGCTATTCCGCGCCTTCAGACCCTTCTGCGATAGCTATCCGATTTGGTTGAGGGGGTGTAGGAGCTGCCGCTGTTAGTCCTGTGTCTTCAGACCCTTCTCCGGCTTCTACCGGCATGGATTGTCTAGAGGTATAACAACATATTTTTCTGGTTAAATAAAGACACGCCACAACACACAACACACACACACACACACAACACACACGCACACACAACACAGACACACACCCACACACCTCATCAGATGTCTTTTGTAAAGGGTGTCCTTTTGTCCCCTCTCAATGGAGTCACTGCGGGTGGTAGGGCTTTGGTGTACTATGTGTGAAATCACACTTAGACGACAACAAATGCAAGGACTCTAAGTCTTCGGTCGTCGCATTTTGCTAAAACAAAAGAAATGCCTTTTTAACAATATATACATTTTATTTAAAAAGCTTTTATAACACTATGTAAATATATTCTGCTAGATACAAAGGGTTTCTCACCTCTGCAACTGTGTTAGGATCATAAGATACAGTGGCCGGGTAAGATGAGACCGGAACAAAGGAATGGTTGCGGCTTTGGGCGGGAAGCCTTTCTTGGTATGGCGCAGGACTGTAATAAGCATTAGATTAGAAATTTTTTTTTCTTTTTTTTAAATACAACACTCTATTTTCATGTTTTTCTTTTCAATTCACCTCAATAGATCTCTTCTTAGATCCCTTCTTAGGCTTGTGTAGACATCCGTTTCTGCTCCATGGGGTGGCTGTGTGAAATCGTCCTCGTAGGCCAAATACAATGAAACTAAGTCTTCCGTAGCCTTTAGTTGCTAAAACAAAGGAAAGGTCTTTTTAACAACATATACATTTTATTTAAAAAGCTTTTATAACACATGTAAATATATTCTGCTAGATACAAAAGGGTTTCTCACCTCTGCAACTGTGTTAGGATCATAAGATACAGTGGCCGGGTAAGATGAAACCGAACAAAGGAATGGTTGCGCGCTTTTGGGCGGGAAGCCTTCTTGGTATGGCTCAGGCTGTAATAAGCATTAGATTAGATGCATTAGATTATTTTTTTTTTATACAACACAGCATTTTACCGTTTTTCTTTTCAACTCACCTCAATAAATTGCTTCTATGCTTACCATGGTGAACGTTTTTAGGGGTAGCAGCTTTCACAGAGAGGTTTAGAGAAGCACACGGCCTTTTATCATGGTTGATTTCAGCCCTATGTGCTATCGAAGTAGCCATCACCCCTACGGATCCTTTGTTCAGGAACGGATTGTCTAGACACAGAATATATATATATATATAGAGGACTAGAAACACGGTGATAAATTAAATAGTAATAAATATTACAGCCTGAAAGAGATAAATAGCCCCATAAATACCTGTTTCCAACGTTCTCTATTCCTTATTAGAAGGACCTTTTGTTTTATGTTCTGGTGTGTTGGGGTCTGTAGGATCGGGCTACACAGCTCTTTTTAAAAAACAAAAACAAAAAATTAATGAAAACACAGTACTAAATCAATTAATGCTGTAGTGTATAATATATTTATAGGTTTTTACCTTGTGGTATAAGTGTTTCATCAACTAACACAGCCACATTGTCCCAGCTCTTTGTAAAATCACCTAATGACGCAAACTGCATTATACAACAAAAAAACTTTTTAAGTCACAAATGACTGAATGAATTAAACACCTTACAATAAGCTTTTTTTAAAATTTACTCACCAAACGCAGCCATTTCTGTAGAAACGAATCCCTTTTCTTCAGAGGTCTTTGTTGAGGAAGCCTGAGAAAACGAGGGAAAATTTTTAGCTAGCACCTTAGCTAAAAACTGCAGGTAAAAAGTGAGCAGTCAGCCTTGAAAACAAGGGGTTTTAAACACCACAAACCACCCCCTTTATGACGCATTTAACACCCACAACAATAGACCTCTACATTTACAAGCTAACCACTGGGCTAACACGTGTTTTTTACTATCGTCATATGGTACAACCACGCTCGCGATTACAAACACACGGTCAAAGTTTTAGCTAATTCATGAATGACTGAATGAATTAAATATCTTTGAACATCCTTAAACACAAGAGGTGCTTTTAAATTTACTTACCACTAGTAGGTATTGCTGAAAAAACGAAACACCTGCGCTTGCTTTCACCAAGAAGAATTAAAAAGTGAAACTCCAGAGGTTTTTTTTTGATGAGGAAAAACGTGGTAGCTATCTAGCTAGCTACCAGACTAGCTAGAAAAAGCATCTAAAAAAAGAGACAGCTAGCATGAAACAAGGGGTTTTAAACAGTGCACTGCTGAAAAAGGATCCTTTCTTTTTTTTTCTCACAAAAAAAGAACAACTCACTGGTATTGATTGTGGAAAAACGTGGTAGTAAGCGCTAGCTAGCTAGCAGAAAAGCTAAAAAGTGTGCAGACCCCCCAGGTAGTACCGACAGAGTGACCTCAATCGGCGGGTTTGAGAGGTCACTCAGCTCAAGGCCACAAGACCTCAGCAGCAGGAGGCGCACGCACCGCCATAATCAAGTCATCACATCCGGGCTAGATGCACTACCATATTCGGCCACTAGATGGCGCCTCGCGGTGCCGACCGTTCGACCACGACGTCATCACATCCGGCTTAGATGCGGCGCAGCTTCGACGATTAGATGCACTAACATATTCAGCCACTAGATGGCGATCGCGTAGTAACGACGCGCGGCCGCGACGTCATCACGCACGCACATATCATCAGTTGGCATGGCAGGTTTGCGGTGCGTGGAGATGACGTCACACATGCACGCCGCGAAAACCGCCATCTTTATACTACTCAGACTGAATGAATGAATGAGGAATGAGTTTCTCCTCCCTCTCAGTGGGAGGAGACTGAGAGAAACTCGAGGTTTCTTGAAGAAAACCTGCTACCGACCAGGGGCCTGTTTCACAAAACCAAGATAAGGGATTAAGCCGGGATTTCCCAGTTATCCTGGATGAATTAAGCCTTGATTCGGTTTCACGAAAGCGGAGGCACATAAATCACCATGGAGATTTATTCTGTACAGCTAGCCTGCTCCTGACCAGGCTAACAGCCAGGATTTATTTAATCCTGGAGCCTTTTCTGATCACCCAGCAGTGGTTTTACCATATTGTCATTATCAGCCTGGATTAAAATACAACAGGTGCATTTTGCTGTTTATTTTAAGTACTGTTATTATTTCAAGTTGTGACCATTATTTTTTTATTTATAATTATTCATGTGACAGTCATTGTTACTGTTATATTGCTGTATGAAGACTGCTGTTCATATTGTTGTTAGAAGTTTGATGAATATATTATGGCAGTTGTTGAGATAATTAGAAAAGGCTGATAACATTTCAAATGTGTTTTAAATGAAGTCTGTTACTAAGGGCAATACATACAATGCTGTACATTTCTATAGTTGACCAATGCACCTTGAAATATTTTAGTTGATACATTTTTTTTAATTCTTTAACAATAAGGATCATGTTTGTTCCACTTCCATGTGCATTTTATTTGGCATTTTTAGCACACAATTTATGTTGTCCAGTAAACTGGGAATATAATTTGGGAGGATTGTACAATTTAAGAACATATCCTAATTGTACAATCCTCCCAAATAATAGTCTTAGTTCACTGGACCAGTAACTATCTAGTGATGTAGGCTACTGTACATTCATGTAATAACAGGGAGAGGACACCTCAATGGTTTTTGACCTCATATTTGGGGGGAAATAACTGATGAATATCAATTCAATTCAATTCAATTTTATTTATAGTATCAAATCATAACATAAGTTATCTCGAGACACTTTACAGATAGAGTAGGTCTAGACCACACTCTATAATTTACAAAGCCCCAACAATTCCAATATCACTCTGTTCCATTCATGTAAGTGTGCATGGAATTTATCACTTAATTATCTTCATAGTTTCTAGATTTTAGAGTCCAATTTCTTCAGTGTCTTTATTTTCTATGTCCATATATACAGGGAGCAAGGCATATAATATGTAGAGAAGGAAACTCGGCCTCTATAAAAAATAAAAAAAATGAAACGTGAGAAAAAGCGTGGCAGATAATAGCGGACCAACTGAATGATAGTCTAAAAATATACATTTATGAAATACTGCTCTTAACTGAAACCATTCAATAAGTCACTGTCATTTGCAAAAACGAACAGTTGTACACTTTGCATTAAAAGCGAGCAGTGGAAGTTAATATGACTTAGGAAACTTATATTTTAGCCCATGAGAGAGAGGGAGGAACAGAGTGAAAGAGATATTTACGCATCATATTCTAGCGTTGTAGAAAATTGATCTTCATTGTAAATTTCCTGAGGAACATTATCTTCTGCTTACTTTTAAGGCAAAGAGTACAACTGTTAAGTTGTGAAAATGATTAGTAGCCTAATCCTTGAATGGAATGATTATGACGGCTTCAATTCAGAGCCGTGGTCAGTTAATGTATATATTTAGGCTACAATTACGCATTCAGTCAGTCCGTGATCGTCTGCCTCGCTTTCTCTCGCTGTTTCATTACAGCGGCCGTGTTTCTTTTCTTTTTAAACAATGTGTTTCCCGTCGTCATACTTCCACAAGAAGCTGCTGCTCACTCTGTATAAAGTATGTACAATGCGTATTCTCCATTTTGGCATAAGTAAATCTGTGATCGACCTTGCGGTCTTTTGAGGAAAGCCGTGGACGCGCATCTATCTGAATTACTTCAGCCTGGCTCAACCTAGTCGCTCCTCCTCAGCCTGGCTTGGCCTTCGTGAAACGCACCAAGCCAGGATGCACAGATTAAATTAGGTCCGCCTCCCGCTTTATCACTTATCCTGGATTTATATATTCTGCTTTTGTGAAACAGGCCCCAGGTTAGGTTCACAGACTCAGTTACCATAGTAACTGACTCGAGGGTTAAGTTACCTCTCTTTCTGAACGGAAAACCCAGAGTTTCCCTCATCTCAGGGTTAACCAACTCAGAGTTTTCACTAAACCTGCTTTCTGGAACGGGCCTCTGGTCCTAGGACCTAGTCATTGGTCATAGCCCAGGTTACTTATTATCTCAATAATAACCTTACCCTCCATAATGTTCCTACAGTCTTATAATAGTCTCCAAAATTATCACGGTTTGTCAGGAAGGCTTGGACCCAAATGCAGTTTAAGATGATTTATTAACAAAAATGAAGTACATACCAAAAGAAATCCAGAAAGTAACAGGCAAAAACTAATTCCAGAAAAGCAGAACAGGAATACAAAACTGGAACTCAGATATAAACGGTAGACTCCAGACACAAACACACTCACAAACCATACAGCAACAGAATACAATAATCCAGAGGTAACAAGAGGTAACGAGGACTATCAAGGGACAGGTGATACAACAGGTGAAACAAATCAGGGCAACACAAGGGAGGGAAAACACAGGAAGTAAAACAGACAAGACAAGACAGAAAACCAGATTTCACAATAAAATAGGAAACAGAACATAACCGAAACCCACAATCATGTGCGACAGTGGCAAGGAAAAACTCCCTCTCAGGAAGAAACCTCGGACAGACCCAGGGAGTGTGATGAACAGTGGCAATTATAGTCACAATAAAGATAATGGATCAGTGACTAGAAATAATAGTTGTAGTAGTTCATGGCATAGCAGGGCACTGCAGGGTGTCACAGGACATAGCAGGGTATAGCAGGGCATCACAGGACGTAGCAGAGCACTGCAGGGCGTAGCAGGACGTAGCAAGGCGTAGCAGGACGTAGCAGGGCGTAGTAGGACGCAGCAGGAGGTAGCAGGGCACTGCAGAGCGTAGCAGGTGTAACAGGGCATAGCAGGGCGTGCAGCAGGACCACGGCAACAGGCTGCAACCATGATTTATGTGCCACCCTAATCCAAGGAAACATGCTGGGTGAAAAAAAAACATATGGACTCCGGGGAATAATTTAAAGTTAGTAAAGTTAGTAACATGCATTTCTGGGACATGGATGGACACAGATGGAAAAAGAGAGGAGAGAGGAGCTCAGTGTGTCAAAGGAAGTCCCTCGGCAGTCTAAAACTATAACAGCATAATTAAACCCTAGAAAATAATTATGTACAAGTAGGCTACTTGAATTAAATTAAACATTATTTTTTAATTATCAGTCATATTTAATACAATTTATTGGATCATAATATAATCCAATACTTTTGTACTGTTACTTAAGGAAGATGTTGAATGCATATGATCTGAGTAAGTCTTCCACCTCTGTAAATCACCAACAACAGTCGTGCATGAATACCTGCAGCAGTGTTTAACACTGAAAACACACAGCTCAGTTCAGCGTTTCCTTGCAGCTCTGCTACAGTAGCAGCAAACCTGCCGGTCACATCGTTTCTAAACAGTCCGCTCACAGTGAAGTCCTGCATGGATCAACAGATGTTAGTCCGGCGGCTGCTCGCTCTGTTTGTTTATAAGACGCACACCGAGCAGATTAATGCGCTCACAGATCCAATCTTTGCAGATGTTACCGCTCGGTGTTTGGCTAGCTAATACGCGTTAGCCTGTTAACCCCGGTACTGGTCAGAGAGGAGTGTTTACTTTGTGTCTCGGCCCTCCAGTGTCCAGCGCACGGGGGGCTCCGGGTCAGTTTTAATTAGCCTATATTAGTAACAGTTAATTTTGTTATGGTATGAACTTAATCATAGGACAGGCAACACAAATATAATACCTTTGTAACAAAATCCAAGAATTTGTATACCAAATTCAAGGCTTTATTAATAATAATGTAAATAAATAATATTTCTCCAAAGTTGACAGGTAGGCTACGTAAATTAATTCATTTCACAATTTCACCTTTCTACATCAAATCCGTTTACTTCTGCAAGCACCGTCGTCCCTTGGGGAAAGCAACCAAACTAAACGGGAATTAAAAAGGAATAACACTTGCATTTGATGCTTTCGTTTTGCTATCATTAGCCAATATCCCTGCTTGACATTTAAGAGGAAGGACCCGACGCTGTGATTAGTCGAACTCTTCTTCTTTAGTTTTTTTTTTTTTTTCCAGCATGCTCGTGGCTGCTACGCTGTTTTAGCAAGGGGGGTAAGCCTCTCTTCAGAACTCGAACCTCCTATGGCGCCATTTTGATGCTATCAAACGCTCACCCGCCGTTAGCATTCCATTGACTGCCATTCATTTTGACGTCACTTTGACAGCAAATAACTTTACATCTGAAGCACTTAAAGACTTTATTTGTCCATTGTTTTTTTTTTAAAGACACGACAATGTATAAAAGGCTCCATTACCTTGTATCTCACGTTATGTATGGCTCCGTAGCAGACGTTTTTGTAAAAATAGGCTAACAATTGTGTCATAACTACGCGACTTTCTGTCGCACAGTAGAGGAATTAGTACAGGAGAAGCTCGCAGGCAGTTTCGACTTACATTAACTGTTTAGTTTAATTAATGTTAACTAGCATTTTAGTTAGCAATAATTAGCCTGTGCCCATGTTATCTCCTTACATATACCTGCACTCACTGAGATTTCTCTTGGCACAGCTACCAGAAGACTTACAACTTTCAGACAGGTTGCTCATGTCACATTTACGTTGTCTCTCTCAGTTGGAGGCTGCGCAGTAACGCTCAGCGCTCACCGGAAAAGTGACTTCTAATATCCTTCACTGGTCTCCGTCCAGAGCAACGGGATCTGTTGGTCCAGTTTATATACTGTCTATGTGTTTTAGCCTACTACCATTAAGTGTTAGACTGAGACGGCTACTGCAGGTCAACGAGTGAACTCAAAGCAGTCACCTGATTTTCGTGTAGTTTAAAGTCACAAATCGTATCACTGAATTTTGATGTCAAAATGCGTGTCTACTACGCAAAATGCGTACAGGTTGGCAGGTCTGCAGCACTTACCACTATAAAGCGTTTGATTGTGTATGTTGTTCAAATAGGATCCTATGAAAGAAAATATTTAGAATCAGTGAGGTGAACCAAGCACATTGGCTCAATAATTAAAAGATAACACAAAATAAAGCATAAAGCAAAGACACAAAAACAAGCTAAAGATCCAGTTTATGCACAAACAAGTCGACGGACTTTTGTAACTGTTACATGCAGTACAAAAACATAAATTTTATGAATTTGAACAAAAATCATTTTGATTGATGTTAACTTAATTTTTTCGTGTCGGAGACAACACATGACTGCTGTAGAATAAATCCTGCACAAAAATATATGCTTAGTGACCTGTACCTTTTCGACATTTTCAACCAAAGCGTCAACTTTGTTTGATTGTAGTAAAATTAACAGTTTGGATGAAATCTGAAGAAACTAACTTTGGTAAGTTGGACAGATTTCGCGGCTGAATCTTGTAGCCTCACTACTGAAGTACCTCATGGTGCTTGGTCATGTTATTTACTCACATGGCTTTACCACAGCTTTGCAGACGACACTCTACTTATTCTGTCTTTTCCTCAGTCTGAAACCCAGGTGGCAGCATGAATCTTTATTAGTACAGAAATGTATTTGATGATTGAAGCTTTAATATTACAGGTGTGGGTAATATGTCCCATTACATTGCATTGTTTTAAGTGGTCAGCAGAGATGGCAAAAGTACTCACTTCCCATACTTAAGTAGAAGTACAGATACTTGTGTTAAAAAATACTCTGGTAAAAGTAGAAGTACTGATTTAACTTCTTTACTTAAGTAAAAGTAACAAAGTACAGGCTTTGAAATGTACTTAAAAGTATAAAAGTAAAAGTAGCCTTGCCAATGACAATCACTTTTTATGCAAAGCTACCTGGACCACGCACGTTACTAGAGTGCAAGATGAGAAACTTCAGTGGACATAAAAACCAGGCTCTTTATATTCCATTGTCTACATTTTAAATGGATGTCTGCCAAACATCACATATATGATTATTGTGACAGAGACTGGGACTCCAGCTTAATAAGATTCTGACTGAGTAGCAAGATATGAATTCAATTGTGATTCTGTGAGAATTCACAGATCCAGTTTCTCTTTTTTAATCGTCCCCTTAACATTTAAAGGAATCTACATGTATATGTGTGTGCTCAAATATAGAAAGAAAATAAAGGATACAATATGAATTACTAAACATAGATTAATTAAGAAGTTCCCCATACTTTTAGAGTTACACAGCACATTGGCCAGGAGTCATACTTGATGCCTCCTAGCCTATCTCAAACATCTCTCTCAGATAAGGCCAGGGATGATTGGGAATGTCTTGCTGCTTGTCTGCCTAATCTCTGGGATCTCTGTTTTCTTCATTTTCAATCATGTCGCCGTCCATACTACTAGTGCTAACGTTACCACCATCAAGCTGCAATTATTTGCCGCAAATGAATGCGGCCGAATCTGTCGAGTCGTCTTGTAGTGGTGCGTCAAGTGCAACGTAGCCTACAGTATATTCCCATCCAATTAGATTGAATTCGGTATTGATCACGTGAAAAATAATAACGGTAACTCTAGCGAAATTATTTGAAACTTGTTAGTGAGGACTAGATTAGGACCGTATTTAAGTTTCAAACTTCGCCCCCCCCCCAGGTGTGTCTGTAAAACACGGACAGAGACAACTTCTCTCTTTTGATGCTTTACAAGCAACGTGAAACCTAGCTAACAGGTGAAGAACACAAACAACTAAATCACTAGCTAACCTACTTTAACTGTGCAGGAACTATAGACCAATACAACAACAGGCTTACATGAACTGACAACATAAGTTATACGACTTACAGTTCTCAAGGACGCACACACACGATCTCAACTGATTATCCTCTGGACAGCAGTCTCTCTTTCTTTTTTCTCACTTTTTTCTGTGTGGCGCACGCCGCCGCGGTGTGTGAGGCGCTGCGGTCCGCGCTATTCTCCGACATTACGACCTCTTGTACAAAACTAAAGTAACGAGCCAATTTTTAAAATGTAAGGAGTAGAAAGTACCGATATTCGTGTTAAAATGTAAGGAGTAAAAGTAAAAAGTCGCCACAAAAAAAAATAGTAAAGTAAAATAGAAATATCCGAAAAATCTACTTAAGTACAGTAACGAAGTATTTGTACTTTGTTACTTCCCATCTCTGGTGGTCAGTCTTGACATTGGCTGTCATGTAGTGATGGCCAAATGAAGCTTAATAAAGCTTTTTGAACCATTTTGTTCATTTTCTGAGCCCACTAGATGGTGCTCTTGGTTTAAAGAGAAATGCAATTTAGTGTGTTTTCAACCCTTTATTGAATAGAATGATCAAACATGAAACTATGTAGCTAAATGTTTACATTAAATGAAACTGTTATAAGCAGTGTTGGGATTAATGGCGTTTAAGTATAACGGCGTTACTAACGGCGTTATTTTTTCAGTAACTGAGTAATCTAATTAATTACTTTTCTCATCAATGCAACGCCGTTATCGTTACTGAGAATGTAAAGTGGCGCATTACTTTGGCTGCACACCAGCTGCCTGGAGAGAGAAGGGGTGGGGATGATGACACCGTTACAAATGCAATGATGATTGGCTGGGTGGGCAGATGCCCTGCCCACGCTGTCTCACTGCACGCTCTGACTACCACTAAACACAAGACAGCGACAATGGCGACGAGCCAGGGAAATTCAAAGGTATCGTTCTCGGACTGGAAGTACCGGCACTACTTCTTGCTCATTGAAATTAAAGGCAAAAATGTTTATGTAACATGCACGCTATGTCCAGGAAAAAAGACTTTATCCACGTCTGCCTCAAGCAACTCGAATCTTATGAAGCACCTCACATCAACACATGCTAACACGACACTTGTTGCTGCTGCTAACCCAACCCCAAGCCCAAATGCAGCTAGCGTGAGCTCCAGCGAAGGAGACGGAGCCACTCTGTTAAAACAAGCAACGCTTGATTTTTCGGGTCAGCAACATCTTTGACGTTAAAGATGTTATAGAACGTAATAGCGTTATAGAACATAAAAAATAACGTCAGTTACTTTGCTGAGTAACTAATTACTTTTACAATGTGGTAACTGAGTTACTAACTCAATTACTTTTTGGGAGAAGTAATTTGTAACTGTAACTAATTACTTTTTTAAAGTAAGATGACCAACACTGGTTATAAGTGGTTGGTCTTGACATTGGCTGTCATGTAGTCATGGTCAAATATCGAGAGAACAGGTGGGTGTCTTTATAGAGAAGATAATGTGATAAGGTTCTGATAAAGTGATGTAATTACAGGAATATAGAAATGCAATTTTCTCTTTCACCTTGTACAATCTGTACAATAAACAGACAAGTTGATAAACTCTACCATTTACCATTACTGGGTATCTTTTTTTTTTTTTCATATCAAACATCTTAAGATATGAGCGAGTTTCTTTGTCCTTGCTCTCAACTTGTGAGGTGCTGTGGCTTAGTGGTTAAAGCGTGTCTTGTAAACAGGAAATCCTGGGTTCAAATCCCAGCAGTGCCTAATTATCAGCAAATTTCTTTCTCACAATTGTCTCAAAAATACATGCTTAATGACCACTACTTTCTCAACATTTTTAACCAAAGCGTCAACTTTGTTTGATTGTAGTAAAATTAACAGTTTGGATGAAATCTGAAGAAACTAATTTGGTAACTTGGACAGATTTTTTGCCTGAACCTTGTAGCCTCACTACTGAAGTACCTCATGGTGCTTGGTCATGTTATTTACTCACATGGCTTTACCACAGCTTTGCAGACGACACTCAACTTATTCTGTCTTTTCTTCGGTCTGACAACCAGGTGGCAGCATGAATCTTCATTAGTTCAGAAATGTATTTGATATGATTGAAGCTTTAATGTAACAGGTGGTGCTGTGTTCCCATTACATTAAATTGTTTTAAGTGGTCAGTCTTGACATTAGCTCTCATATAGTGATGGCCAAATGAAGCTTAATAAAGCTTTTTGAACAATTTCATTCATTTAATGAGCCCACTAGATGGCGCTCTTGGTTTAAAGAAAAAGTCAATTGAGAGTGTTTTGTTTTTATGTGTTTATATTACATTAAACTATCATAAGTGGTTGGTCTTGACATTGGCTGTTATGTAGTCATGGACAAATGCCGAGAGAACAGGTGGATGTCTTTATAGAAAAAGTAATGTGATAAGGTTCTAATAAAGTGATGTAATTTAAAGGAATATAGAAATAAAGTTTTCTCTTTCCCCTTGTGCAATCTGTATAATAAACTGACAAGTTGATGAACATCTCCATTTGTCATTACTGGGTGCAGATCAAACATCTTGAGATATGAACCAATTTCTTTGTTCTTGCAACTGGGTTTTGAGGTGCAGTGGCTTATTGATTAAATCACTTGTCTTGTAAACAGGAAATCCTGGGTTCAAATCCCAGCAGTGTCTGATTATCAGCAAATTTCTTTCTCACAGTATTTGTTACAACACTACTTCCTTAGTGACCTTTACTTTTTCAAGCAAAGCATCAACTTTGTTTGATTGTAGTAAAATTAACAGTTTGGAAGCAATCTGAACAAACTAACTGTGGTAACTTAATGGCTCATGGTGCTTGGTCATGTTATTTACTCACGTGGCTTTACCACAGCTTTGCAGACGACACTCAACTTATTATGACTTTTCCTCAGTCTGACACCCAGGTGGCAGCAGGAATCTTCATTAGTTCAGAAATGTATTTGATATGATTGAAGCTTTAATATTACAGGTGGTGCTAATGTGTTCACATTACATTTAATTGTTATAAGTGGTTAGTCTTGACATTGGATGTCATGTAGTAATGGCCAAATGAAGCCTCATGAAGATTTATGAATCATTTTAAAGAAAATAGCAATTCTGTGTCCTTTTAACCCTTCTTTGAACAGAGAGCGCCATTTAGTAGGCTCAGGAAAAAAGATGATGAAGCTTCATAAAGGTTCAATTGGCCAACACTGCTGTAATGCTTTGCAGATGACACTCAACTTATTCTGTCTTTTCCTCGGTCTCAAACCCAGGTGGCAGCATCAATCTTCATTAGTTCAGAAATGTATTTGATATAATTGAAGCATTAATATTACAGGTGGCTTATGTGTTCCCATTACATAAAATTATTATAAGTGGTTAGTCTTGACATTGGATGTCATGTACAGTAGTGATGGCCACCATTTCATTCATTTTCTGAGCCCACTAGATGGCGCTCTTGGTTTAAAGAAAAAGGCAATTGAGAGTGTTTTGTTTAATCCTCTGTTAATATTATTAATATATTAAAGCAGCAATATTTTCCCATTAACAATGGATCACATAGTATGTCCTTGTATGTACTTGCATGTACCCACTGTACACCTGTGCACTCAGACACAGTTAGACTGTGCTGGGGAATGCAAAGAGACAGATATTTATATAGGTTGTAATTATGGTTAATATAGACTCTGCTGTTTAATAGTGGACTGCTATCAATTAGACTATTTTGATAGAATGCAGCCCGGACTGCTTCCTGTCACATCATACCAGAGTCTGTAGCAACAGCACAATGTTCAGATATTGACACTACAACTGTTTTAAACTTATGTTAATTATCAGTAACTTCCCCAAACCTTAGCTAATAGGCTAGGCAGGCTAACCAGCTAAGTGACTGGCAACCTTATAGGAGACCAATGTGCCCTGCAGGCCTTACTGAGGGAATATAGATATCACTGTAAAATAGCTCTATATACTGAGGCTCCTCTTATATGGTGACTCTCAGTTTGTAGCAGCTCTAGCAGCAGTAGCATGAGTGCTTTTACATTGAAGTCCTGTCATTCTTTTGTATATTATTCATGTTTTGGTTTGAGTTCTGTTGGTGAATGAAAAGGCAGACTATCGATCTTGTATGAACAGTTCCATATTTATTAAAAGACATTGTGGATGCACAGCAATAATAACAAAGTGAGGAATCAGGAAGTGGATTTGAGGAGAAATATGACCAATGAAGGAACTTTCCAGTGCGTATTGTCATGTGTAAACAGCAGCTTCCTGTCAGGTCAGCAGGGCCACATGGCGAGCTCGTCCTCGTGCTCACAGCTCAGACTTCAGGAGCTTCTTAGCCGCCTCCATGTTGCGTTTCACTGAAGGGGGGAAGGCGAAAACATTTCCATTGAATCAGTGTGTTCCATAGACACAAAAAGACCTCATGAGTTAGCTGTGGCACTTACACAGATCCACGTCGCTGGGTTCGTAGGCATACATGCGGTTGCTGTAGCGACCGTTGATGTCGGCCCTCACCGTCATCGTGGGGTCTGTAAAGACATCAGAAGGACTGGCTGAGCACCAGCTGGATAATATAACTTGCAAAAAGCATCTTACTACCAAAAATAGCTTTCTATGTGAAAACTGAAATGTTCAGCCTCAACCCAATGATGTAGCAGTTGTAGCAGGAAACAGGAAGTGTTAGCAGAGTAAAGGTATAGTAAGCGATGTTAATCCAATACACTTTTTGTGAAATTCAGCAAATTTCTCCTCTCTATTTTATCTGTGCGTGGAAAAGAAATCTGGTGTTACTTCACAGCCCTGGCTGTGTAAATGGAAAAACCAACATAAAGGTGCACAAGAGCCACAAAGCACAATTTTGAAGTTATCAACAAGACGAGTTGGCAGAAAAACAGCAAAAGAGAAGTGAAAAATACAAATTAAAAAATAATAAATAAAACAATAACTGATTCTGAAGGGGGGGGGGGGAGGGGGGTTAAGTTCAAATATCAACAATCTTCACGTGGCATCGCTTACTGCACATTTAGCATGTGAACAGGGAACAGAAATAGTTGTGTTAGGGGGTAGCTCTTACCGACAAAAATGATTCTGGGAACATACTGTCCATCAGGAGAGAGATGTTTGTCTGTGGTTTCATACTGGAGGCGAGAAAAGGAATAACACATGGTCAGACATATCACAGTGTGAACCATGCCAGCTCAGAGCGCTGGCCCTAAAACCTGATACTGTCTGATCCCCATGGAGCCTACAGGGACACAGGAACAACACTAGTATTATTGGCATCAGAGATTTCTTGCCTTTTGTGCTGTATTTTTGTCCCAGCTGTCTTCACTAGCTTTAGGTGGGCGGGGCTACGTTTGGAAAAGGTGATGTCACACTTGTCTGTGCACCAATCCCAGTTAGTAAGATAGAATGACAGCTGGAGGGTTTTTCACATAAGTTGACTATCAAACTCTGGGTAAACAATAACTAAGCTGAACTTTAACTTGAATGGATGCGTGGTGAATATTTAACATTATAGAGCAAACAGGAAAATAAACCAATATTAATACATTCATTATAATTAATGAATTAACTGATTAATATATAAATGTATTTATACATTGGTATTATAACACAAGGTTTTTAAAGGTTTTATACTTTTGAAAGCAGCTCAAACTTGAACACAGATTGGGTGGTATGCACCTTTAAGACGCCTTGTGGAGCCAGACTAAAAAGTCCTGTCACTCACCACCAGATTGAGTACGATGAAGTCCTCATCCAGCATCTTCTGGAGCTTGTTGTCCTCAGAGAAAACCTTCTTCAGAGCTGCAGGAGAAACAGATTTTCATTTCTACAATTGAAAATGCAAACGTGCAAACAAATGACTGCTGCTCCTCTAACTTTTATTTTCATAAGATAGTGAAGATGGACAGGAAAGGGGAGAGAGAGAGAGAGAGAGAGGGGAGGACTTAGCCTACATGAGGCGCACGCTTTAGGAGCTAGACGTCGCCCCATTCGAAGAAACACTTTTTCTCTGCATGAGGATTGTAATGAGGGCAATAAGAGTAAGTAAATAAGTCAGGAGTGGGCCTTACCTTGGCTGTGTGGGCAGTCATCCAGGTGAAACAGGACCATCAGAGGCTTGTTTCTAAAACACAAATCCGCTTCAATTACATTTATTCATCATCTTTAATCACTGCCGGCGTCAGTGTTTCAACAGGACTCACCGTGACCTGGACCAGTACAGAGCCTCCTCGTACGTCTGAGCCCAGATCAGCTGATCCCCCCAACCTGCACAGACACAGAGCCGTTAGAGAGAAGAGACAGTACTGACCCGCTGGACTTTAGTGTGAGCTAGGTGCAGCTGATGCTCACAGACCTCGGGACAGAGTCTGAGGGATCCTCTTGCCAGATTTGGGGATGTATTTCCCGAAGGTGGAGGACACGGCCACTAGGACCAGGAGCGCCGACAATGCCGCTTTGATCATCTTTGTAGACTCACTGGAACATGAGGAACAGACTAAATGTTCAAACTGTGTGACCAATGAAGGAACAGTATCAAAATGACGTCACATTTGGCAGGAATGCGAGAAAGGTAAACTTTCCCTTCCCTCTCAGAAGGAACAGGGTTGACTTGTCTCCTTCAGCACTTCCTCCTACAGAACAAATTTGGTTGGCATTCTCACCAGAGCAGAAACAAGTGAAGAGAAAGAAAGAAAGAATCCAGTCGTTCGAGGTGCTGGAATGTGGTGTGCATTTCTGCCTAACATTAACAAGTTCTTTCCTAGTTGTCGAAAGTTATTCCAGAATAATGTATGGTTGGGATCAGAATCACAGAATTGTAGGCTAAATACAGAAATAAAAATGACTTGGCTGCAGTTACTCAACATTTATGGGGATTCCCCCGCAGTTCAAATATTCAGAGTGTCTTACCTGTTCCGACTGCTCAGCTGAGAGTGATCCAGGATCTGCTGCACCTGCACTCTCACCTGCCTGTATTTAAACAGCCGTTCCCCTGCGGGCCCGCCCTCTCCCCCACCCCACCCAACTCCCCCCCTTAGGTAATTTGAGATTTCCGTGTGTATTGCCAAATAATGTAGCGTGGCTGCTAGGGGAACAATATAATAATCTAATAAAACCAACTTTAAATTGAGATTTAATTTTTTGTATTTTTATCCATGTGCGTTTGCCAATAAGCTGCTCTCATCACACTTCTTCGAAGGAGCTTGGCGTTCAGGTGTGCATAGATGCAAGAACGGCTCATGCACAGCTAGAGACATAGACACCTGTTCTTTGGCATGTCCATTCATTCATTCATCCATTCATTCTTTTCTATTATATTCTACTCTATTCACCCTTTCTAACAGTGTGGCCACTGTTACGGGTCATTGACAAGCAGTTTGGTTGCGTCCGCAGCAGGCTGATGTGTGACGTGCTGAGACGCTGGCTCGGATCCAAGGACAGCTCAGCTCTAACTGAGGAACGCCATCAGACGGCGGAGGATGATGATTTATCTTTTTACCTTTATGACACAAAGTGTAACTGAATGTGTCTCTCCTACAAAGTCAACACAGATTGATGAAGATGAACAATGAGCATGTTTGGTTTAGAACCACAGCTGCGGTGAACTGTCAAACAGGACACATCCAGGCACATTAGCCTTTATGATTATTGATTACAGTTTGTGGAATCCTATTCTTTTAATTAGACTGGGTCTTACATTCTAATAAGACATGTTAATAATAAAGATGATAGCGTCTAGAGGACATTGAGGTGTATTGTGCATGAGTTTATCTTGAAGCATCTCAACAGTATGCGCTCTGCTCTGAATGGCAGCTTTGTTCAGGCCCAGCTCTGCATCCTGCAGCAGCTCTGCCTCCAACCGTCCACTAACGGTTACTGTCCACTAACACTTACCGTCCACTCCACCTGTCCACTAACGGTTACTGTCCACTAACACTTACCGTCCACTCCAACTGTCCACTAACGGTTACTGTCAACTAACAGTTATCGTCCACTCCAACCGTCCACTCCAACCGTCCACTAACGGTTACTGTCCACTAACAGTTACCGTCCACTCCAACCGTCCACTAACGGTTACTGTCAACTAACAGTTATCGTCCACTCCAACCGTCCACTCCAACCGTCCACTAACGGTTACTGTCCACTAACAGTTACCCTCCACTCCAACTGTCCACTAACGGTTACTGTCAACTAACACTTAACGTCCACTCCAACCGTCCACTAACGGTTACTGTCCACTAACAGTTACCGTCCACTCCAACCGTCCACTAACGGTTACTGTCCACTAACAGTTACCGTCCACTCCAACCGTCCACTAACGGTTACTGTCAACTAACAGTTATCGTCCACTCCAACCGTCCACTCCAACCGTCCACTAACGGTTACTGTCCACTAACAGTTACCGTCCACTCCAACCGTCCACTAACGGTTACTGTCAACTAACAGTTATCGTCCACTCCAACCGTCCACTCCAACCGTCCACTAACGGTTACTGTCAACTAACAGTTACCGTCCACTCCAACCGTCCACTAACGGTTACTGTCAACTAACAGTTACCGTCCACTCCAACCGTCCACTAACGGTTACTGTCAACTAACAGTTACCGTCCACTCCAACTGTCCACTAACGGTTACTGTCCACTAACAGTTACCGTCCACTCCAACTGTCCACTAACGGTTACTGTCAACTAACAGTTACCGTCCACTCCAACTGTCCACTAACGGTTACTGTCAACTAACAGTTACCGTCCACTCCAACTGTCCACTAACGGTTACTGTCAACTAACAGTTATCGTCCACTCCAACCGTCCACTAACGGTTACTGTCAACTAACAGTTATCGTCCACTCCAACCGTCCACTCCAACCGTCCACTAACGGTTACTGTCCACTAACAGTTACCGTCCACTCCAACCGTCCACTAACGGTTACTGTCAACTAACAGTTATCGTCCACTCCAACCGTCCACTAACGGTTACTGTCAACTAACAGTTATCGTCCACTCCAACCGTCCACTCCAACCGTCCACTAACGGTTACTGTCCACTAACAGTTACCGTCCACTCCAACCGTCCACTAACGGTTACTGTCAACTAACAGTTATCGTCCACTCCAACCGTCCACTCCAACCGTCCACTAACGGTTACTGTCCACTAACAGTTACCGTCCACTCCAACCGTCCACTAACGGTTACTGTCAACTAACAGTTATCGTCCACTCCAACCATCCACTCCAACCGTCCACTAACGGTTACTGTCAACTAACAGTTACCGTCCACTCCAACTGTCCACTAACGGTTACTGTCAACTAACAGTTATCGTCCACTCCAACTGTCCACTAACGGTTACTGTCCACAAACAGTTACCGTCCACTCCAACCGTCCACTCTAATGTTTATGCCAACCATCCACTAACGGTTACTGTCCACTCCAACCGTCCACTCTAACCGTCCACTCCAACCTTCCACTAATGCTAACCATCCACTCTAACCGTGCACTAATGCTTACCGTCCACGCTATCCGTCCACTAACTCTAACCATCAACTCTAACCGTCCACGCTATCCGTCCACTAACTCTAACCATCAACTCTAACCGTCCACGCTATCCGTCCACCAACTCTAACCATCAACTCTAACCGTGCACTAACGGTTACCGTCCACTCTAACTCTCCACGCCATCCGTCCACTAACTCTAACCGTCCACAGGCCTCCTCCTCTGCTGCTAAAACGCAGCTTCTTCTTGTTGTGTCCTTCTCTCGTTGCTTTCCTTGTGAACACAGTTACAGTGTTCACTTTGTTCCCGCTACAGAACTTTTACAAGAAGAAGAAAGAACAAGAAGCAGGGAATGAAATCATGAAACACAAGCACAATAACATAATATCAAATGCAGATTATGCATGTTTTTACTGATGTGTAGGAAATTGTAATTTACATTTTTAAGTTTCAATCCAACATTTTCTGGTTAGTGAGATACATTTGTGTTTTTGTTTAAATATCACAAACACATGGTATTGCTTCTGATAAACTACCCGTTATGAAGAGTGTATACGTTGTAACAAGTAGTTTTAATAAATCATTTATGTATAAGTCATTTGTAAGAAGGTTTTTGGATTGCCAGGTAGGGGAAAACCCTCCTCCAGCTAATGGACCTCTTGATAGTTTACTAACGAGTTATTAAACTTTATAACTGTGGACTTGATAGTTTACTAATAATAATAATAATGATAGTACATTTCATTTAAAGGCGCTTTTCTCGGCACTCAAGGACACCGTACAGGGATACATAAGACATTTCAAAGCAGTGAAAAATAAAAATAAAAATAAAAATAAAATTTATTTATTTATTTGTTTAAAAATAAACAACAATAGAAACAGCAGAAAGAGGCAGCGCAATTGACATGAAGTGGAAAAGGGTTTATCTCTGTTTTTTGCCCCCAACGGTGCCCTCCAGGCAGTGCTGCCTGGAGGGCACCATTGGGAGGCACTGGTTATGGTTAGGTTAGGGTTAAAATGCAGCTGGATGGGTGGGCTGCGAGGGGCACGGGCACAAGGGGACCACTGGTGTGAATAAAACACTTTAAAGAAATCCTTAAAAAAACGGGTTCGGTCATATAAAAAAAAAGGGGGGAGGGGGCTGTTTAAAAGACGGCCAGATATTTAAAGAAGGTTAAAAGAACCACTGGACAGGGCGGACAGTGGGAAATTTAAAACTTTAAATAAAAGGTCACCTCCACAACTACCCTGGTGTCTCTCCTAGAGAAATAAAATAAATACATAAAATAAATAAAATATCTCTCTCTCTCTATATATATATATATATATATATATACATACACACACACATACATACACACACACACACACACATACACATACATACATAGAGTTACGTAATGAATAAATAAATAAAAAGCCCAGCGTCCCAATACAAAATAAATTCTATCATAAAAATCTTATTTAAACTCAAAGATTAAAACATTTTAAGGGGGTCATAAATACTGTCTGAGTTACTTAGCCTTTGAGGTTAAGAAAATAAATATACACATACTATTACAAGTTAGTAATAAGTGCTATGTTTAAAAGTGCTTTAAGGAGTAAAAAGTGCCACACAATAAAGCTGTAAGACAGGACAGCCCTGTCCCACACCGTCCATCAATGAGTGAGCTTACAGGCTCTGTTGTCCTGGCTGTGTGCCAGTCCAGGTCAGGAATGGGATCAGAAAGAACTGTATTTATGATTTTATATCTCAATGTTTTTATCAAACAAACAGGAGGGGGGCGCCCTGGTAGCTCACCTGGTACAGCGTGCACCCCATGTACCAAGGCTCAGTCCTTACTGCAGCAGCCCAGGGTTTTCTGTACGAAAACTTATGCACAACAATTCGTATAATATCTTAGGAAATCATGTGACCGGTCGTTTGACAACCGGTTACATGACAGTTATGTTTAGCGATCTTTACAGGTAAAGAAAAGGTGACTTGGAGCTATGCACAGAGCACCGAGGGGAAAAAAGATTGTGGTTTTGGTTAAAACAGCGGTCTCCATGAGTAGTACTCCCGGGACATGAAAACCTTATTCCTGGGTGAAAGTCTTGTGTTTTCTCCTTAACTTCTTCAGGACATGAACAACTGTTTCCTGGGTGAAAGTCTTGTGTTTTCTCCTTAACTTCTTCAGGACATGAACTCTGCTCCCCAGCTTGAAAAGCCCTGTGTTTTAAGAGCCAAAAATGACAGATCTCATAGCAATTTAGAACATTATCTCTATTTTTTAAATAATAATAATAAAATAAATGTATAAATCCCCTGCCATACAACTTCATCCTGATTTGTAGTGTTGGGCATCGATTCTTCCTTTTGATTCCGGTTCTTACCGATTCTCGATTCTGATTCTTTGAGTGGTGGTGTTGAAACGGGTCACATGCTTATTTCACAAATAAGAGGAAAGTTTTATTTTGATTCAAAGGTGGGTTGCGGTTTTACAGGGCTTTCTCAATGTAAAATAAAGCCACACTAGAGTGCTGCTTACTGTGCTCCACGGCTGCAACACAACAAGTGCCTGGTCGCTACAGAAACCAAAACTTTCGCATGTTAAATTTGGAACCCATGATTGCATTCCTCTGTAAGGCTTTCTGTGTTACATTCTTCCAGTGAAACGCTTGACGAACCAAATGTCCTAAAGAACAGAATAAATGACTGTTGGATGCTGTGTTAGCAGGATGTGGCAGCAGTCAGTGCTGAGGTGTCCTTAACCCCCCCCTCCCCGCCCCATGTCCGTGTGTTGTCACAGCACCATGGTAAATATTTGAACTACAGGGCCGGGTGAAAGGCCGCTCCTGTTAACACTCAGTCCCGCCCTGATAACACGGATCTGACGCTGACCCACTCCACACGCACTCTGCTATTGGCCCGCTCAAATAGGATGCAACTTCCTGTTCAGAGTGATGCACAATGCAGCAGCTTCGTGAACACCTGAACTCACCTCAGATAAAGTTGAGAAATACTAACACACAGTGTATTCACATTGCTTTTCTCTTCGGGTTCTTTCATGTCACATAGCAAGGATCTATTCCTTTGTGCAAAATAGAAAGAAAAAAGGAGGAGTCAAATTGAGAATATTGATCAGGTTAGGTGGTTATTCTATTCTAAATGAACGAACATTTGTCTTCGAAAGCCCTGATATAAACCACACTTCTCTGAGCTCCAGCTGGTTTAAGGTGCACTGACAACCTCGCTGTTCGACGAGAGCAAACGCATGAAATAGATCACACCGTTTGGCATTTCCACTTTCTCTGTCTTATATTTTCTATTTTGTTTTCACACTTTTCAACAGCTCTGTGGGGCTGATTGGTTGACTAAGAGAATAAGAGTCTACAGCCACACCGACAGCTCTGTCAGGCTGTCGGTGTGGCTGTGATGCTAACATGCTAACATGCTCACAATGCTAACATTCTGATGCTAGGCGGGTATCATGTGGCCCGTGGTCCAGTAGTTCAGTACCAGGACACTGCCTATGCTGGCTCCATTTGGACCAGCAGTCACAGGCCTGTTAGCATGCTAACATTAGCTAATGGTCAGTAAACTCAGCGTACAGCTCATAGACTGTATGGTACAGCTGAGGCTGATGAATGTCTTTCTCTCTTCTTAAAGCAAAGTGATGGATAGATACATGTAGACCTGATGGAAGCCAGAGGATCAGAAGAGTTCTCCCTGTTCATCCCGACGGGAACATGAAGGACGAACACCTTCCATCACACTTCATCGTTAGTTGAGTGGTGACCTAAATGGAACGACAGACAGAGCCGCCATTGTAAATGGCATACAAGTTGTACGTTACACAACATACAAGAAACAGCTAAGGCCTCCGAATGTCCCTCCTTCACGTTTGCCTACGATCAACAGCGTGTTTCAGCCCCATAGTAGAATCATTCTCTGGCTAAACCTGCAGCATTGTAAAGTGTGGGACAGTACCAGCCAATCAGAACCAGTCAACAGATCATTACAACAAAGAGATTTTTATTTTGAGTCATCTGTATAGCTATTTATGTACATGAAAGCATCATTTTTGTATACAAATGCATTCCTAGATATTCACAACATGACGACGAAATGAGGACAAAGGATTCCAGGGAGGAAAGGACAGGTTAACAAATCAGACAACTCAAGGGGGGGAGTGTCAAACTGAGCTGCAACATTAAGGAGTCCCTGTCCCTTAATGTTAATGTCATCTCCAACCAGCTGACTGACAGTGAGCCCTGAGGTCTGACATCACTAAGACACCTGTAGTGGGTCATCAGACCCTCACTTACACAAGAAATATTTCAATCTAATGGACACATTTACGTGAAATCCAAAGTCCCCAGAGGATGAAGCCTTTCATTTTGGACACTTGTTGAGAGCCCCCATCAGGTTTGGAGCTCCACTGCTGGAGAGGCTCTAAGAATAGTATGTGCCAGTACTAGCACTGCCACTAGGGGGCGCTGTTTCCTTCTTTCAGACTGTGGACACAACACAAATACGTGTACAAACTAAACTAAATCCAATGAGAGTCCTGCACTAATTACTACATCTGTGTGTTTATGTTCATTCAAACTTATTTGGAGCTGCAGTTTGTCCCGTTTCTTTTTTTATTATTTTTCCGTAAGGTTGAATGTGTCTCCCTTCTTTTACAGTGGAATGATCCCTTCAGGCCGGTGTGGACAGAGGATAAGATTTAAAAAGCCACGGCATGTTAGAATTGTAAATATAGATGTGTATCTGTAATGTATGGACACTGCATGTTGGAAAGGGCTTTTCCTCTGATAATTCTTTGCAGAATGTTTCCATTTCACCTGCTTGTTGATCTTTCAAATAAAACAGTACATTTATGTTCGGACATTTATTCAATACACTGTGTACAAAAGAATTCAACGGAAAATATGACTGTGTATGAATGTGTATTCTGTATTCATAGAAACACATGAATACAAACATTTCATCATTCATCTTAAAAAAAGGGCCAACATTCTCAAGATTGCATCCAAAAAAAAAAAAAAAAAAAAACATGAGGGAGCAACAAAAAACCATTACATTCTTACAGTCCCACAAGAGACGCACAGGTCATTGTTTTCACAGAAAACACTCAATATAGCTGACTCATGCTAAGATCCTGCTGGCTGCAGACAGAGACCAGGAGACGGGACGGGGCCCAACCAGCCGTCTCTGAGCTGCTGACCACACAGGGAAAGCTTACATATGATCTCTCTCTCTCTCACACTCACTCTCACACACACACACACACACACACACACACACACACACACACACACACACACACACACACACACACACACACACACACACACACACACACACACACACACACACACACACACACGATGCTTCTGCATCATCTCCTCTCATTAACCCCAGCTGCTGGAAGAACCTTAGCGGGTCAGCGCGGCTCACTGCTCAACTTTTGGGTGAAACAAAGCAGTTTAAATACTGTGCAGTTCTTTTCAGGTCCAGTTTTAATAAATCATAGCTGTGGCTAAATTCTGTTGGCCTTTTTCATAATAAAGTGCTTCCTCAATGTTTGTGTCACGTTTCGGACTCTTATGTACAGAGCTGGCACCTGAAGTACCAAACTAAAGGGAATATGAAAGCAATATGACATGTAGGTCCACAGTACAACAGCCACAGTAGGAAGGGAATTCAGTCGGTTTTCTGCTGAGTAGGACACTTCCATTTGGTCACCACGGTAACGGTGTGGAGAGTGACGGAGCAGACAGGCAGACATAGTGGTCAAGTGTGGTGGCTTGTTTCAGTCTCACTGTTAAAAATGATCCCAGTAAAAACAGACAGTCCCATCAGTGAACGTCTCCTGTGTCCTGCTTCACTGAGAGAGTGCAGGGGTCCGGTCCTCCAGGGGGCCCGCAGGCCGGCAGCTAGTGTCCATGCTGAGGGGGGTGGTTGTGAGCAGGGTGGTTGGGGGGCAGGGGGGGTCCGTTGACACCGGGGTGGTAGAAAGCACAGTTGCTCTCATACCTACAGCTTCCCTTCATCATGAAGTGACGACACACGGGCCTCTTGGACATGTCTGTCAAGAGGAAACACAACAGCATTACAACACATCTCACTCTCACTCTCTCTCTCAAACACACACACACACACTTTCTGTCACTTTATGTGCCCCCCTCATTACCAGCACACAGGAGTGTCTCTGGTTAGGAATGAACTGCCAAGCTCTACTTTTGGCCAATTTAACCTTTTTTTGGATATTAGAGAAGAGGCATAGGAGAGAGAGACATGCAACAAAGGTCCCGCATGGAATCAAAGCGGAGACAAGTCAATGTGTCCCCTTCTATGTCCTGAGCTGATGAGGACACCAGTCTCAGCTGCTTTGTGTTAGAAGAGAGCGACCAACACGGGAGACATACCGTTCATGTTGTTGTGTCCTCCTCTGGGCCCCCCTCGTCCTCGGCCCCTGAAGCCCGGCTCTCCTCCTCCTCGGCCCCGTCCTCCTCGGTGGAAGTGGCCCCCTCTGTGAGGCCCCCCCCTCATGGACTCATCTCCCCAGTAGTTGCCGTTGTCCCCCCGGCCCTGGCCAGGGGGCGGCCCCATCATGCGCGGGCCTCCGCCAGGGTTGAAGGGTGGGCCATGGTTGTGGGGGGGTGGAGGGTGGTTGAAGCGAGGGCCACCGGGCGGGTTGTTGGGGGGGTAGCCGCCGTTCATGGGCATCTGCATGTGCATGTTCATGTTCATGTTGTTCATGTTGTTCATGTTGTTCATGCCTGGTCCGTGGCCCAGCAAACCTGGGTTGACTGGATGGAGAGAAACAGCGGTTAAATAACGATGAGTAACAGAAGGATCACAACAGGTGGACATGTTGCCATGACAGCGGGGGGGGGGGGAACATGTAGTTCAACCAAGGAAGAAGAGCTTGAGTTTACCTGGGGGAGGTCCACCCTGGTTCTGGTTCTGTGTCTGCTGCAGGGAGCCCAGGAGCTGCTTGATCTTGTCTGAGAAGTTGGGCTGCTTGATCAAGTCTTCAGTCGACTGGTTCCCAGACGCACCCTGATGACACACAGCTACACATCAGCTACACTACTACCACCGGCAGGCACTCTCACACCCAAC
Organism: Perca fluviatilis; assembly: GCF_010015445.1. Taxonomy (NCBI): domain Eukaryota; kingdom Metazoa; phylum Chordata; class Actinopteri; order Perciformes; family Percidae; genus Perca; species Perca fluviatilis. Next base: position 5,770,813 of record NC_053124.1, on the reverse strand, counting down.
TGCACGGATATGTTACACTACATACTGATGGAACTCTGATTTCATGATAAAATAAAATGGAAAGTGTACTTCGTGATCCCGAATGTCAAAACAGTAAGTGTGTAAAAACCAGCTCCTGCTGCTGTTTACCATGATGGAGGAGAGCAGCTCCTGCACGTTGACAGTGGGGGCAACGGGGCTGCTGGCAGCGTTGGGGGCCACGGGGCTGCGTGAGTTGCCGCTCAGGTTGCCCATGAGATTGGCCAGGACAGGGGGCAGCTTGGAGCTCTCGCTCTGGGCGGAGCCCTGCTGGGAGGTCGTGTCCATGGGCTCCACGTAGCCGTCATCCTGCATGGACGAGTCCTGCAGGGGAAACACACACGTACACAAGGTGTTTAATACGAGATCTGGGAGACAGGATGTGTGTGTGTGTGTGTGTGTGTGTGTGTGTGAGTTTTGGGTGTACTAACCTCATCCAGAGGGATGAGACGGGGAGGCATGGGTTCATACGGCTCTGGGTCTGGTTCATGTGGACTGTCGGGCACACTAGGATCAGAAAAGATGGAAAATCATTACCATACACTGCAGGCCCTCACCCTTCTTCTTAGGGTGAAAATCGACATATAATAAACATAGAAAGGGTCATGGGTTGAGTCCTACCTCTCTTTGCTGAGGAAGATCTCCTGCAGGATGCCCATCTCGCGGTCTCTCTGGGTCAGCTTCTCGGTGCTGTTGGCCCCGGAGATGACCAGGCTGCCGGTCAGCGTCAGGGGCCTCGGGGGGGTCCAGGGGACCCGCTCTTCCATGGTGTCGTGGGAGGTCCGACGGGCCGTCTCAAACATCTGCCTGTCCATCATCAGCTCTCGTTTGGCCGCCTCACCAAAGTCCTTAATCTTGTTGACGTTGACTGTGAATCCAGAATAATATCATTAATAATTCAGATTTTTTATTATTATTGTTTTTGTCTTAGAACAGAGTGCTGGGCATGGCTTACCTCTCTCGGTCTCGTCCAGATCAAAGTAGAAGTAGTGTTTGAGCTGCTCCTCCTCGGCCCAGTGGACCGTCTTCTTCTTCTTGCCCTTCTTGGTCAAGCTCTCTTCTTCTCCCCGGGGTTCTGCCAGAGCGTTGGGCTTCTCACCTGCAGCACACAAACACAACCATAGCAGGAGATTGAGAACACTCGCATTTTCAATCAAACTACAAAGAATAATAATAAAAGATCATGTCCAAGAAGCTTACCGTTGTCAGAGAGCTCCGTGTCCTCAGAGGGGACGGGGGTCCCGGGCTGCTCCGGCTCCTGGCTCTCATCACCTGGAGTGATGGAGGCAGAACTTTCTGGAGACGATGGCTTAGTAGAAGATGAAGAATACACAGAGGGTTTGCTGTCAAATGGACTCGCCTGAGGACAAAAAGGAGTGAGAGTGAGTATGTGCAAAAAGACTGAGAGCTGATGGACGCTGACAGCTAAATGGTTCTAATTCTTATTAAATTGCACGAGATGAGAGACTGGAACTGATCACAAAGACAGCACAGTCTGTTTTGTTTGGTTTGAATTCAACACACCAAATAATACAAATATTCTAAGTATTAAATATCTGAATATTTTTGACTAACAATGGCTATAATCCATAGTAACAGTGAGATGAGTGCATACCTTGTTAGACGTGGGGGAGACAGCCTTGGCGGCCGGACTAACAGCACCAGCCTTCTTCTTCTTGATCTTGATGCCGGGCACGGGGGCAGAGTTCAGAGCATCTAGGAAGCCTGTGCACTCCATCGCTGCAGAGAGGACACAAGAGAGTCGTGAACCCCACCATCATGTCTCTAATGCCTAGCAGATACTACAAGACTATGAAAAGACTAAAGTCCGACACCGTCTCACATCTAAAGACAACCATCTCAGAAGAGTGGAGATCTTGCAGGCTCACAAATTGAAGACTACAACTAGATTTGGTTTGAACGATTTAACCAAGCTAGCAAGCTACCGCTAGCGTTAGTTGGTAACTTAAGGTCAAGTCTGCAGATTTTCTGTTCTGCTGTACATGCAGATGAATGTTTCCAGTACCTGGAGGTCTGCATTCATCTGCCAGTAAAACTCCGCAAAATCTTGCTTTCTTTAGCTTATCGCAGCACCATAGCAACCATAAACAACACTGGTCCTAGCCGTTTGGTGCTGGAGGGAGCACACCCATTGGTTGTTGACAATGTTCACATGATTAAACTTCACTACCAAGACGTCAAACTTAATAATATCAAATCAAACATGTTTGATTTTGTCTGAGTGTCCAGACGGGATAAAGACGGGCTGTGTAACTCACGCTGTGCTGGAATGATCTTGACTTTGATCTCTTTGGCAGAGTTAGAGGGCATGTTGAGAGGTTTGTATTTTTTCTCCAGAGGTGGAGCATCTGATGGACCAGTGCTGCCGAGAGGAAATGAAGAAAAAAAGAAACATGTAAGTAGTGCCCTGAGCCAGCGGAGGGCAGCAGTGAGCAGATGTGGCTGTGCTGACAGAGGCAGTGGGTGGGTGGGTACCTGGGCCTTTTGAGCACTGGAGGCTTGATGTTGTACTTGTCACCCAGCTGGGGGGCAACGGGCGGCTTCTTAGCAGGGGCCAGGCTGGGGGGGTCCATCTCCAATCCTACATAACAACAAAACACATTGGTTATTTCATACACAACCTTTTCAAATACAACATCCAGGGCCATATGCATCACTGCTCAGTCAAAGTTGTACCTATGGAGCGGATCTTTGTGTGGCTGGGTGCATGAGCTTTAGGTTTCTCCTTCTTCTTCTCCTCATCTCCACTTTTTTCTTTCACACCCGGCACCGGCACCTTGCCCTCCTCTTTCTTCTTCTTCTTTTCTACAAGATAAATATAGAGGCTGAGTCACCATTGCAAACATTTCCTTTCAGTCCGTACTGCAGCTGCCCGCACAAAGTACTGTTTGTGGGTCAGAACAGTCAGAAAAGCGCGCTGGCTTGCATACTGCAAAATGTGACTGGATGCAGTCGGACATCCTGGTATTTTTGGCAGACTGCATTTGACATGCTATATATGAGAACATTCTAAATCTCTTCCTGGCATACTACACAGTATGGTAGTATGGACAGTGTGTGGCACACGGAGGAGCCACTGTGAAACACAGACAGACATTTAAAAAAACACGCCGACTTATTGGGAATTTAGCTTATTCACTGTAACCCCCAGAGAAAGACAAGTCCATACATACCCTCCTCATCTCCGTGCGTGCTGTAACGCTGGCTGACGGCTCCAGCATTAGCTTAGCACAGCACAGATCCTGCAGGTAACTGGTTCCAACTAGCCTACTGCTCCCAATTGTGACAAAAGTGACAAAATAACACCAACATGTTCCTGTTTACATGTATGTTATTATTGTAGAGTCACGGTGTACAAAAAAATTAAATGATTCACAGCCATCTTCTATCCGTAAACAAACCGGACGAATATTCTCAGACAGGCTTGCTGCGAGCATATCACTCCGCCTAAGTACTATATTCTTCCGCCTGAGAATATAGTTCCTGGTTTGTTTACAGTTAGAAGACGGCTGTGTCTCACGTTACGTTGTTTTTTGTACAAGCTGTGACTCTACAAATCACAACATGTAAATAGGAACATGTTGGCGTTATTTTGTCACTTATTCGGAGCAGTAGGATTACTGGAACCATTCACCTGCCTGTTCTGTGATGGGCTGATCCGCGTGGAGCCCAGATCAGTGCTTTTCGCACACAAAAAAGAAGAAGGGTATGTATGGACTTGTCTAACTCTGAGGGTTACGGTGAATAAGCTAAATTCCCCATAAGTCGGCGTGTTCCTTTAAAGTGAAGTAATGGGTATGTACCAGCAGGAGAGTTGACATTGCTCGAGACACTCTGGGAGCGGATCGTAGCCATCCAGCCTTCTACCAGCACAGACGCCAACTTCCTCAGCTCTAAAAGTCAAAGACAAGTATATTAGTGTGATATGATACACATTACTCATTATATATATATATATATATATATGTGTGTGTGTGTGTGTGTGTGTGTGTGTGGAGTTTGTAGAGGCAAACTGACCTTCTGTGTCTCCACTCTTGCTGAGCTGCTTCACCAGCTTGGCTGTATTGTTCTGGGGGAAGATAAAGGCAAACACAGACGGCAGGTTAGAAGCTGCAGGGGCCTGTATAGCTCAGTGGAGGAGAGTTGTAGAGGATGGACTGGGACAGTACCTGTTTGAGGTGGTCCACCTTGAGGGGCAGCTTCTGTAGCGTGAGCAGGATGAGCTGCAGCAGCGGGGTGTTGTTGGTGCCTTTGGAGTAGGTGAGCCACGAGTTGAGCATCCTGTAGCCACCGACTCGGATAAACCTGGACCGGGGAGAGCAGAAACGGAGATGATCAGTGATTACACCTGCAGAGCAGCACAGACACTGAAACGTGGTAATCATCACTCAGATTATCGTAAGTGCTTCTTTTTTTTGTTGATTTTCTCCAATGGGGAGGCCGGTGCTATTCTGTGACGCGTTGGAAGATATTTCTGAACAGTGGATGTGGGATTGAGTCTGAATATCTATGGCACAGAAATGTGGTATGGTTCCAGCCCTAATTATAAGGTTCATGTATGCACTTTTGATTTATTTATCCAAGTCTAACACTGAACTCATCCTTGCATGCAAAAGAGCACAGTGTTCTTTGTTGTCTAACTGTATGCATGTTTATTTCAGCAACATTTAACTTACAGAATTGAATTTCACAAGAGCTAGTAAGCAGATCTTGAGTTAAGTTTGTTTCGGTTAGATGAAATGTGTTCATACTTTTAGCCACACCTGTGTGTAAATTAAGACTTGCAATGTAAACAAAGTAAAAGAGAGGCCTACCTGTTGAGAATATCATGGGATTTGGTCTGCAGTAGGATGCTCAGGTACATACATCTACTGACCATCTTGGTAGAAGCTTTCATCAGGCTGCATTACAGAAAGAGCAAGAAAGGTGTTAAGATAGCACACAAAGTGTAAAAAGAGTCCTGCAATTGGTGAGAGGAAGGATGAACAGTTAAGGCACAGAAATGTTTGGTTCCTTACCTAAACACCTTTGGGACTCCCTCCAGGCTGCGGAGCTCTCCATCCTTCCCCAGCAGAGGCTCCACACCCTTCAGAATCTCTCTGGGGTCCACTGGTCCCCCTGCCATATCTGAAACACACACACACACCCTCAAAGTTAATACACATGGCAACAGGACCAGGCTGCTACATTTCCTGCTGTGTACAGGAAATACGGTGTTTCTTTGGAAAAGGTATTACAGTGCTCTTTAGTGTGGACTGTTTGCCTGCCAAGTAGAAAAGGGAGCTCCACGCTACATATTCCACCAAGACTCTCTTTAGGAATTAGGACTCAACAACTCAAATCAAATGTCCCATCAAGGCTCAAGGGCCAGCTCACACCAGACACACAACCATGTGAACTGGATCAGGCCAACATCCACTCTGACTCATCTCACGTTGGCCATTCAGTGGTTGACAACACCAACCTGTTTGTATCAAGGACATTCCATTAACATCGAGGTGCAGAGAACTGATGCACAACACCCCCTCCTGCACCACGACTGGCCCCCCAGGCCTCATCACACTGCTGAGCAGCAGCCGATTCATCACGCTGCACTGGGACCTATCCAGTTAACCATTTCAATATTAGTCTAAGACAGAAACACTAGAACAGTATCTAGACTGCTGATCTGGCTCATATAGTCCTATTCAAATCACTAGTCACAGAGAAGTACAGGCTGCCACACAGCACTCAAACCCATGCCTGTGTGTGTGTGTGTGTGTGTGTGTTTTGGGGGGGGAGGGCATGGGCCAACTGGTTCAGCAGGATGCTGGAACTTCTTCCTCAGTGCCTCCAGAGGGTCTCCTCTTGCAGGACAGGATTATACACTGACAGATTGTTTGTTGTTGTTTATTCCCCGTCAGGCTAGGATTTAAGAGGCGGCAGCAACGCAGAGAACCAAACTGCATGTTATTAACTGATGTACAAAATGATATGCATTCACTAGAAACTTTTCTTTACCTAACGTTTCACTTCATTTGACGGTTTCCATAATCATATCAAACTTAACTATTAATATGTATTCAATAGCTACAAATACTTTTTTTTTTTTTTTTTTTACAAATACATGTATTATATCAAGATGTATCAAACACAAAACAAGGTCAAAGGTCAAAGTTTTGTTATAATAGCAATAGCCAAAGAGGTGAATATTTTGAAAGAAATGTTACTGGTAATGATTTATCAAATTTTTAATGCCACACGTCTAACACAATCATTCACATATGAGCACAAATGCAACTCAATCAAGGAGAATTGTAAAAGAAACATCAATAATGACTGTTAAACCCCTTTATCACTAATTCATGTGGTAGGCTATCTGATGAAATGATCAATGGTAAAAAAATATATATATATAGACTATACGCACCAACAAATTAAACATGTGATTGAAGGTAACTGTTTGAAGTATGACATGCTTGACAACTGTAGAATTATATTAAATCCTCAGTGGTGTTAGTGGCATCACTGTCAAGTGTTCCAGCCAGGGTACAAATCAGAGCACCACTGCCCCCTACAGGCCACTTCCTGTTCACACACTGCCACTGTACTGGCTGCGTATTGCACAACAGAGAAATGCATTACACAATAATAGAACATCACATGTACAACAAAGTCATGAATAAAAGGTGTTGGACGTTTCATCATTTCTATCAGTCTACTTATTAACTTTGAAGTCCTATGTGATCCGAACAAAGACAGCCAACACCTAGGTACCTGGCCTCTATGAATGTCTTCTATTTTATGGATTTAAATTATAATAAACGAGAAAAGGTCTTATGCATAACCTCCAAATGGTTCATGATATGACTGTTTGTGTGGAGTCTCATAAGCATGCACATATTTCTCATGTTGATGCATTTTATAATGAAACCGTTTTTTTGTGCCAATTTAACTCCGAACTTGCAATTCTGGCGGAAATCAATTCATTGGAAATGTCATGATGTGAGGAATCAGTTAGGTCTTACCCGTGTAACTGTTGTAGTAGAAGTTTTATATAGTCTCAGAACTCCACAACACTGCAAATAACCCAATTCCTGTAAATGCCACAATTGTTACACATTTACACAAAATCAGTGTTAAACATGGCTCTGGTTCCTGGGTCAGTGGGGGAAAGAACATTATTTGTGCAGTCATACTGTGGAGTTATTACATATATCACTGGTACATTATGGCAAAACAAACTAAGACTGTACTCAAAGGACTGAGTCCTCTACAAGAAAAAATATGATTTACTGTAAACGGTGGATTAACAGACTTGACTATGACTAAGGCAACAAGGCATATTCATCAAGGAGAAACTGAATGAACCAAGCAAACAGCAATGTAAGACGCCCTGGGTTATATAAGGGTAGTTGAGGCAGCCTATAAAAGGCTTGCCGTAACCTGTCATGTGTCACAGCTGAGAACAGAGCTGCTGCTGTGGCTAACAGCTCAGAGAGGGGGGAGGGGTGCGCTACAGCCGCTAGGAGGCCGACTGCTAATCAGAGCCCTCCCTCCGTTAACCACTTCGCCGACGGCCAACCAATCCCTACACAAGCAACAATGGCTCCGCTAGCAAAGACCGTGCTGTTGATGGGAAAACAAGTCGACGAACCAGAAATCTACCGAGCTACACGCGCAGACAATACAACGAACAGCAGTCTGTAGCGGTATTTTTCTGCATTTCGGTTTTGTAAAAACTCCCAAATGTTGCTCCCGAGAACACGGCTAGCCCCCCGGAGCTCTCCGAGGACGAAGAGCAAACAACAACCAATCCACCATATTTGCCAATCCCGTCTGTTTGTGCTTCGAAAGACCACTTCGCTTGAGTCATCCTGCAATCTTTATCCACAGATTGCCGAGTACATGATGCGGGCTTTCGGGAAGTCCCTGTGCTTTAATTACCGACACACACACACAGTGCTGTATAAAACATGTCCACAATCCTCAAGCTAATGCAATCTTTATGTATAGATTGCGGTGGGTTTTGGTTCCGTGGAGCAGCCCCTACAAAACAAATCTGGCAGGCAAAAAGTCCGACTTCATGATCTGGAATTTGCTGTCTATGCCTACGGCAATCTTTATGAATAGATTGCTTATGGTTATTTTACGAATTTACTGACTATATTTAGTTTTATTTGTACAACTCGTCCATTCCGTCTCACACACAAAGAAACGGAGCCTTGTGCCTCCGTCCACTTTCCTGTGTGAGCTCATACTATAACATTTTCTATATTCAAATTGTTTGCAAAGAACCAAGCTAACTTACGGTGCTGGCTAACCAGCTACCGCTAGCTAGCCTACAATCTACGACCATTTTCACTGGACTGAGCTCGATTCAATTTAACTTCAAAATCAACTTACTATTGAAACTATAGATCCTCGGCGTCTCTGGTGTATTAGAGTGTGCTTTTCAGGCACTTATATCTCTTATTTCATCAATTTTATATCGTCAACCTTCATGGTTTTAATATCAACTGAAATACTTCTTATGGGTGGGGCTGTGATAGCTAAAAGCTAGCCTTTCCTTCGGGAACAAACTGGAGACAAAAATAGTAATCAAATGTCCATTACTTGAAGAAAAAAATATGAATTTGAGTAGAGTTGTTCGAAGTCCTCGACGGTTCAGTCTTCGGCAAAGCAAATTCATACCTGCAAAACACACAAAAAGGCACACATTTAATTCCGACTCTGACCAATTTCGACGTCCTTCGTCTATATCAAAGTCCTTTGTTGGTTGTTGAATACATTCAAAAGGAATTTCGCATTTTAAACGGACAAATGTTGAAAATAAGCCTTGCTGTCTTTCTGACTTCACTTACCTTTGACCAAATCCAGGAATGAGCTCGAAGAGGAGGGACTTGGCTTTTATACTACGTGACGTTTTTTACGTCACGAGCAACGTTTTTTCTCCGTTTTCCAGTGAAACAAAATGGTGGATAACCGACCTTCTCTGTCCATCCAAGGGCATAATGGCGTAGTACACGTTTTGGAAACAATAACTTTGAATTACTCCCTAGATTTAGCTCAAAAGTATTGTATAGTTGTATCATTAAGTAGATTAAAAAGCACACAGATACATTTAGTTGATTTTGCGGGAATATAGTTATTATTTTATATATACATTTAGATAATAACATTTCTTTAAAATGGCGACTGGTTTGTCTGTTGGGGTTGATCTCTGGTTGTCAAAGTCACGTGGTAGTCGGCGAGAACGCAACATTTACCAATCATATATACCCCTATTGGGTATATATTTACTAAAAAAATGGATTTGCGCACAATATAAAGGAATTATAAATGATAAATTTTTTATGTAAAATGTTAGCTTGATATTGCTAGCTACATTATCGCTTGATCTTTAACCTTTCACCTACAACCCCCACTGTGACAGAACAAACATGGCTGCCTCCTTCCAGAGCATCGCGAAGCTTTTGTGCCGTCTATCGCCTTCTACTTTACATCCATTACGACATTATCAGGTATATATTGGACTTGTAATATACTCATCATCCGAATAATCTATCTGTATTCAGTGTACTAAGGTTTTTATAGGCTGACGTTAAATTTAAAGGCTGGACGCAATGACATTTACATTGAACGGTACTGTTTCTATGGCTGGACGCTTTCAGATTCCTAAACCCTACAGTGACGTTAGTATCATGTTCGGTAAAAATGTCCCTTGCGTTAACTTCAATTTAATAAGAATTTGATAACTTCTCGGCAGTAATACACTCTGTAAACAGTCTGACTTTATGTTATGCGTCGACGCAGGGCATTGTATTATGACTCCGTAAAGTTACCACGCCAACAGCATGACATTTAATAACAAGTGTCGTACTATTCCAGTACATATTAATTATTACTATTCCAGCAGCTTGAACGTCCCGCCCAGTGAGCTATGAGCTATGTTTACGGGTTATTTAGCTACGGTGTCCGAAAGGCAAGTCGTATTTTTGTACTTTTGGTTTTTGCACCTTACTCACAATCTTTATTTCATCGATTTGTACTCTAATATTTGCCGCTCTGTAGTGGAGCTGTCCCTCAGGATAGACACAGTTGTATCTTATCTTATGTAGACTGACTGACCATAGACTGTTTGACTGACCGAAATACATACATGTAGTCGTGGGCCGTTTGGCCGGATGTGTTAGGGATGTTGTGATGATGACAATGCTGTGCTGATTTTCTTTTTCATGCAGTCGTGTCTGCAGAGGTTACCTGTAAGATCCTACCTGGCTCTCCCTCCGTTTGTACCACCGCATCACTGCTTGTGCACAGCTGCATCGCTGCAGGACGGGGAGGCTGCTCAGGCTGCCGAGGCTCTCCTCCGCTACAAGGACAGACCCTGGGACTATCTGGAGAGTGAAGGTACCTCCAAAGAAAGTCAGGTCACATCTTTAGCCCTGGTACTTGGTTTTACAATATATTCCTTTCCCCCTACCAGAGTACATTGAGAGGTATGGAGCCAATCCGGTGTGGGCCGGCTACAGGAGGAACCACAAAGGTGGCATTCCCCCACAGAAGACACGCAAGACCTGCATCGTAAGATTTCTATTTGAATCCATCATCCATTAGTTCCATGCCGCACATCCTGTCATGTAAAGTAACATTAACAGTGATTCTGTTTCTGCAGAGAGGAGACAAGATATGTGGAAACCCCTGTCCAGTATGCAGGGATCCAAACGTTATTATCCATCATCAGGTGGGTCAGCGTCTCAGCCACACACACACACACACGCCATACGTTAGTTTTGTTAGGTAGTAGTGTGGATGTAGCCTTAGACCACTTCTAATGAGAGTAACTAAGTACATGTACTCAAGTACAGCTTCAAGTTACTTGTACTCTACTTGCAGATTTCCAGCTTTCCAGGAACTTTTTACCTCACTACATTTGGCATCTATAGTTTGGTATAGTAGGTCATTTTCAGATTAATATTTTTCCTAAACACGTCAGCCAGTTCACAACTCCGCCGACAGACAGCCCACGTCAATAACTTCATAGGCCAAAACCATGGCAACAACACGCGTGTCCCAGCCGCGTGCGTCACTTTTTAGTGTCCCCTGGAAGCGGTTTGCATTGGCGCATGGTTTCTCTATTTGCTTTGTTTCTGACCACTGTGATATTGGCAGCTTGTTTAAAGGTCCCATGACATGCTGCTTTTTGGATGCTTTTATATAGGCCTTAGTGGTCCCCTAATACTGTATATGAAGTCTCTTTTATATAGACCTTAGTGGTCCCCTAATACTGTATCTGAAGTCTCTTTTTATATAGACCTTATTGGTCCCCTAATACTGTATCTGAAGTCTCTTTTTATATAGACCTTAGTGGTCCCCTAATACTGTATCTGAAGTCTCTTTTATATAGACCTTAGTGGTCCCCTAATACTGTATCTGAAGTCTCTTTTATATAGACCTTAGTGGTCCCCTAATACTGTATCTGAAGTCTCTTTTATATAAGCCTTTTATATAGGACCTTTAATGAACATAATGCCATTGTGTCAGTGTATCAAGGTGCACAGCTTTAGCTCCAACCCCATGGTAACCCAGGTGTGTCTTCTCTTGCAGAATGTAAAACTGCTGCAGCAGTTCATCAGCCCCCACACTGGCCTGCTGTATGACCCCACTCAAACTGGTGAGTCAGCTCGTTGTCACAGGGAGCTCACGTGTTGATGCAGAAGCAGCAGCCGGCTCATGTTGTGTTGCCTTCGCTGTCCCCAGGTGTGTGTATGAAACAGCAGAAGAAGCTGAACGAGGCAGTGAACACAGCACGAGATCACGGTACGTAACCGCACACTGGCTACCAGCTGCCCCTTGCATTCCCATTCTTTTCTCTCTTTGAACCCTGATCTATGCATCTGTAAAGTCCTGATATAACCCCTGTTATGATTTGACACTATAAATTAAATTGAATTCATATTTAAACAGACATCAAACTGCCATGAGATACTTCAGGTGGCGTCAGTAAATGGGACTCTGTAGGGCCATCTAGTGGCAGCAGGACAATCCAGTTTACCATGTCCCCTGTACAAGCCAATGGCATTTATGTGAAACTAAATGAGGATTGGACCTTCAGCCTAGCTACAAGTCAGGAAACTGAAACTGTATTTGAGGACTAAAGCCGCAGGCAATAACATTTTTTTGTTTTGTTAAAAGTATCCACGAGAAACCGATAGAAGCTGAGCTGGGAGATTGGCGGATAGGTTTTTAACATCTCTGCAGCCACTGCACTGATAAGCAACACTGGCAGACCCCAGTTCATTTTGTGCATAAAACCAATAAAATATCACCGATAGAATTGAATCAGACGCTTAATAAGTGATGTGAGGAGGGATTTCTGAAGTGTTTGCTTTTAAGCAATCTTAAATAGTAGTTTGTAATATTTGAGAGCACTCTGGATGTCCCCCTACATGTTAGCGTAAACGCTGAGCCCTGACTCTGGGGCGGGGGGGGACTTGAAGGCATTTCTCTGTTCCATGGATTCAAACATCTCATCACATGCTCAAAGTGTTTTTTATTAACTCAACCAGTCAGCCATCACTAACACCTGTGTCCTCTCTCAGGGCTACTCCCCTTTCAGATTCCATATGTGGAATTTGCGGGAGAGGACTACTCCAATTCCCATGATGCTGTGGGGTCCACCCCTCCGCCCCAGTCTCTCAGCTCCGGCGCCAGCTGGTATCAGTGGTACAGTGAGATCAGCCCCGATGAGAAGGAAGTGGCTAAAGTCAAGAAGACGTACAAGGCTTACCTAAAGAGCTGAGAGGACAGAGCAGGCCGTGCTGCCATTAATAATCAATAACTGATCCATATGTGTGTCTGACCATGTACGGGACTTTCTAAATCCTACTGGAATACAAATAATCACAATAAAAACATGATGAAAATGGATTTATTTTATTGTTTGGCCTTTGTAGATTTTGAGTACAGATTTTACACTTTCATTTGTAGAAATTAACACTCCAGTATGTGTCCAACTCCATGCTGTTGATGTTACAGTCCAGTAAAAATATCCTCTGTGTTACGGGGGGGGGGGCTCTGCTCCATCAGGGGTTGACCTTGTTGACCATGGTCTCTCCCAGAGACTCCAGCACCTCCCGCTTGTAGTCCTCAAAGTCTCCATCGATCTGGTTGACGGTGCAGTCCTCCACCACGTACAGCTGGCACCGAGTCTCAGTGATGAGGCGCGCGTCGTGACTCACGATGATCACCGCTGCACAGGAAGGACAGGCTGTTAGTCAGCTGATCAGGAACAGGTCACACACATCCATCAGTCAGACTATGAATTCAACTGCCTACGTTTACTTTGTTTAACATATACATAGCAAAAGAAAAGAGTATTGTCACAGTACAACATTGTTGGCAGGTATTATGTCAGTTTAACGTCTAAGACATTAAGCGTGGTCTTACGCCGCCTTCACACTGGCACTTAAAATCAGCTCCGTAATACGCAATGCGTCCCCAGCGGACGTCGTACTACACCGCTAAAAGTGTCGGAAGAGAGTAGGAAAATAAAATGGCGGATAGACTAGGATGACTCATTCGGTCAGTGTCCAAATTCTCTGTGACCTCATCTGAGGCTGCTGCGTGGAGGAAAGTTGCCCAGGATGTTATGTCAGGTCAGTTAAATGGGATAGAGCGGTATAACGTCAATAGTTCGGTATCTGTTGCTAACCAACTTATTAGCCGTAGCAGGTATCCTATGCATTGTTTCTGCACGGAAGAACTTTTCTCAGACTCCAATGAATTGATTACATGACAACATATTGTTATGAAATCATTTATTTTATTAAAAGTTAAGAATTCAGATTGGTTTATCAGTACCATAGCAATGCTAACTTCCGCTCTGATTGTCCGATAGGAGCCTTCCGTTGCCTTTCGTACGACCGTACAAAAGTACGAACCCTTGTGTTTTCCTCAGGTCAAATTTGACCTGTTTTCAGAGGGGTTTTTTTTATGTCAGAATTAGGAGTTGTATGGGTTCCTTACAATGTTCTTTGCGGGTCAAATTAATGATTACTTTCAAAGAATTTGGGGTGTTTTATAGAATTTTTATAGCAACTGTGGAAAGTGTTCCAGCCAATAACCGACGAGAAGGATTTGGGGGTTAGTGCGCGGAAGGGGACGGGGTGAGGAGGGGCGAGCTAGACTTCGTTTTGTTTGAAAATACTTCGAACGTCAACAAGAAGTGACATCACCCAACATCGCTTAGAGCACCTTTAACTCAAAAATGAGGTTTAATGTCATATAAATAAGGTTTATTGATCATGAAGAAAAAAAGCGCTGAAAAAAAAGTGACAAAAATGTTTTATAAAGCGTCCAAAAAAAATCTCTTTCTATTCCACTAACGTGTCTCAAAATAGCACCACACTTCCACGGTAGCATAATGAGGGTCCCTACATGTAAACCGAAGCCCTGAGAACTTTGTAAGTGTACAGACAGTTTTTTAAAAAGATACTTTATAAAGACTGTACCGTTCACTATACAGGCAAGGGCCATCTTGGGAAAACAGTCACGACCAGCCGAATGACAAAGCCCGTGCTTGAGCTGTTACTGGTTACCGTTTTGAGCTAACAATCAAACAATCATAGATAGCTAAAACGTTTTTAAAATGATTTCCATCTTCTGTTATTGTTTGTAGTGAGAAAAGTTTATTATTGTATGGATTTCACAAATTTCAGTATGACAGTGTTATGCCGTATACCGTTTAAATCTGAGCATGCGCAACTCACATCTGCACTCTACTCACCCTGGGTAGTGACAACGGTACGGTCTTTATAAAAAATCTTTTTAATAAACTGTCTGTACACTTACAAAGCTCTCAATGCTTCGGTTTACATGTAGGGACCCTCATTATGCTACCGTGGAAGTGTGGTGCTATTTTGAGCCTTGTTAGTGGTGTACAAATAGCGATTTCTTTTTACTTTTGCATGCCCCGACGACTAGCGTTCTAAGCTAATTAGCGGTTTGCACTAAAACTGGTCACTTCAAGTAGCGCGAAAACATATCCCAGGTTCATTTCGCGCAGTATTTGTCCGTTAAGGAAGTGGACAACACTGACTTGGCGTTTGCCTGTTGATATCTGGTCCTGGCCGTACAGTCTGCAGCTCTGGCCCGGACCGGTCTGCACCGTGCTCAGCCGGTCCCAGCACAGGCTAGCTGCTGTGTTCAGCTCTCTGTGCTAACCCTTCCCTCCTCTTTTCCTGATTGGACTTTTATGCAAACCAAACGTTTCCTGCTGTCGCTGCGTCACATTAAAAGCTCTCCCAGCGGGATGCTTCTGTTGGGATGGTGTGTATCACCAGATTTGCACAGCTTTGTGAGCAGCACTATTCTTCAATAAGAGTGAGTTGTGTGGATATCCGGGGCCCCGACATGTTCAGTCCTACTGCTACATAACGCTCATCGTTCCACTTTCTAACCCTCGTGTTGTCTTCCATTCGGCCATGCATCGTCCTCCCGGGCCAAAACTGATGTTTTTGACTTTTTTTTTTTTTTCCAACACGTGTCCCTTTATCAATGTTTTTGGCCCTTTTTTTGGACGTTTAACGCTTCTTTTCACTTCTGTGTATAAACACCACTAACACCAACTTATTACTATTTTTTTTTGGAATTCATGGTCAATAAATCTCATTTGTAGGAAATGATACCTAATTCTTAAGTTAAAAAAAGCAGATATTATGAATTGTTTAAACTAATATTAAAGGAAGAATTATCTCAGTTGGGATACTGTTTCGATATTTCTTTTTTTTCAAATGCGAAAAAAATTGAATAAAACACCCACATCACAAGTCTCCGATCTTTTGTTGTACTTGCGAAGAGCGTTGTATGGAACCATCCATGTTATTTTTGGGTCATCAAAATTTGGTAGTTAAAAAGAGACATTTAGAAAACGGGTCAAATTTGACCCGATGACAACACAAGGGTTAATGATCAAAATAAAATAAAATAAATATATTTTTTTTTTTAAAAAAAAAAAAAAAAATAAAAAAAAAACGGAAGGATTCATCGGGGCTTGGGGGGGTGGGGGGGTTTTACCCACACCAACAAATAATAATCTTTTTTTTTTTTTTTTTTTTTTTTTTTTTTTTTTTTTTTTTTTGGCTGTCTTTCAGCGGGGTTGGCTTTCGTTTCCAGGTTGTTGGTGGGTTCATCCTGTTAGAGAAACAGTCAGTGAGTCAGAGGCTGGCCGAGGCCTTCAGGGACAACATGAGCAGAGGGCTTTAGAGACTCCTTACCAAGACCAGCACGTCAGGCTGGCGACAGGACAGCTCGGCAAACACCACGCGGGCCTTCTGCCCCCCTGTTAGAGAGAGACACACACACACACAGTCACATGTCTGTCTGCTCCGCTGGCAGGCAGGGTGTCAGGCTCAGGTTCTTACCGGACAGTTTGGAGATCTGGATGGTGTGGGCGTGGCTCTCCAGGCCAAAGCGGCCCAGGCACTTCCTGCCGTCCTGGTAGGGAAGGTTAAAGTTCCTCATCAGGTACTCTGTGGCCGTCTCCTCCATGGTCAGCTGGTCGGCATACTGCTGGTTAAAGAAGCCCACTTTCTACACACACACACACGCGCACACACACACACACACACACACATTTTATTTATTTATTATTTATTTAGTTACTCTCATTAGAACTGGTCTAAGGATACATCCATACTACCTTTTCATTTTAGAAAATGTGTGTGGGTTAGGGTTAGGTAGGCTAGTGACAATTGTGTCACGTATTGTGAGTTGTGAGTTGTTCTCTTTTCTAAAAGGAAATGCCTCGCAATCTTTGGGCGCACTCACCGCATTGCAGCTTCATTTTTTTAAATTCGGCTGCATCCCGCTCTCATTGATTTCTATGCTCTATACGTCCCGAACACGTTACCGACTAATTGACTCCCGTACCGCAGGACTCCCGCGGGAATCACGTGACCCACGGGAGTCCCGAAAAATTGTCACCCTCTAGAGTGTGTGTGTGTGTGTGTGTGTGTGTGTGTGTGTGTGTGTGGTGTGTGTCCCAGCAGGTGAGAAGTGACAGGATGGATGTTACAGCGAGGTACTCACCAAGCGATGATTCTTCCTCATCTCCCCTTTAGTCTGAAAAACAAACATGCGTTACCTCAGCAGTCCACGGATTTCAGTCCCATTCACATGTTTGCGTATGTGCACACTTACAGGACCCAGTTTCCCAGTGAGCAGCAGCAGCAGGGTACTCTTCCCCACACCATTGGGTCCAACTATACAAACTAAAGGGAGGAACACAGAGTCCTGTCAGAATCAATACAAAATCCTGTCAGCAGCAGCCACGAAAAACTCATCTCAACTTCTGCCTTTACTCCAACACAGAGTGAGTACAGAACCGAGGATACATCCATCAACGGGCAGAGAGACTCTCTACCTTAATGCCATATAGTGTCTGATGTTATTTCTTTTTTTGCAGACACTAGATAGATAATAAACAAAAGCCAGTGTCGTGTGAGCTATTTATTGAAATGCTCGGAGTGAATTTAAGTTGGGCTTTTATTGTGAAGGGTAGAAACAGAAGAAGTGAAGCCAGCGTTATGCGCCGCTGTTGTCACTATGGGAGTTAATTAAAGTGTGTGGGCCGTGTTGGTTCACGCTGGTCCAGATTATGAAGCCTCTGTGGCTTTTGGTTTATGACCCTCGGCTACAGTTGTTAGCACCCATTAGCTCAGAGGGCTAACCTGGCTCGTTGACTTGAGCACAGGAATTTCCCCAGTGTGGGATTAATAAAGTCTATCTTATCTTAATTACGTGAAGGTCTTTGTGAGCCAAACCCCTCTAAACCCCTCCGAGCCATCAACGCTGCCGAGTGATGCCGGCTGCAGCATACTTACTCCTGGAGCCCATGTCGATTCCAAAGTCCACGTTTTTGAAGAGAGGCTTCTGACTGTCGTAGCCGAAGTCCACACCTGTACAGGAGAGGAAGCACAGAGTCACATGTTGCACTTTCAACCATGTTTCCATGACTACCTGCCCTGTTTACTTCTGTTGAAGGGAACCCTGGAGCGTGAAGGGAACCCTGGAGCGTGAAGGGAACCGGTTCCATCTAGCCTACTGCTCCCAATAAGTGACAAAATAACGCCAACATTTTCCTATTTACATGTTGTGTACAAATAACAAGGTCACATGAGACACAGCCGTCTAACGTATACAAACTGGGAACTATATTCTCAGAAAGACGAAGCGGTTGCTCATTGGGCGGAGTGATTTGCTTGCAGCACCCGAGAAGCCCAGCAAATCACTCCGCCCAAGTAGCAGTGCTTCGCCTTCTGAGAATATAGTTCCCAGTATGTATACGGAGAAGATGGCTGTGTCTCATGTGACCTTGTTATTTGTACACGCTGTGAATATACAAATCACAGCATGGAAATAGGAAAATATTGGCGTTATTTTGTCACTTATTGGGAGCAGGAGGCTAGATGGAGCCGGTTACCTCCAGGATCTGTGCTAAGCTAGGCTAGATGGAGCCGGTTACCTCCAGGATCTGTGCTAAGCTAGGCTAGCGGTGGGTGCGTCAGACAGAGTTACGAGTTAGAGATGAGAAGGGTATGTATGGACTTATCTAACTCTGGGGGATATGGTGAATAAGGCAAAGTTCCAATAAGTCGGCGTGTTCCTTTAAAATGGTATTAATTGTGACGGCCTCGCTCACGGACATGATGCTCCAGCATCACAGCTGGCCTCTGCTCAGCGCTGTGACATGGTTCCCTGCTCTGATTGGTCGCTCAGACTAACTGGCGTGCGTGGTCTGGTGTGCAGATGTTCTTACTGTGCAGGCCCAGGATGGGTGGAGACAGAGGCGGGGGGTTGGGGAAGGTGAACTTGACCGTGTACTCTTTAGGCCTCTTCAGCAGCTCCGTGGCGTCCTGGCTCTCCTCCTCCTGACCGCCCTTCTTCTTGCCTTTCTGCTGCTTCCTGGTCAGGGCCTCCTTAGTCTGCTTCTCCTGAGAGGAAACACATCACACCCAAAAGGAGGGATATAAAGCATGGCTGTCAACTGGGAATGGCAACATGTGACACACACCATATCATCTCTCAGCTGGAGCCCACAGCTTTAGGTTTTGGATTTGGTTTCATTTTTTTAATGAATTTATTTTGAGAGATTGGTTTTCTCCAGCCCCTCCCCCTCTTGAAGTCGCACGCCGCGTTCATGACAGCGTCAACGCTTCGCTTCAGCAGAGACCGTCTAATAAGGGGAGAAGTTCCACTTCTCTCGGCTTCTGAACTGGTTGCAGTTCCACTCTGGTTCCACATGAGGGCGCTCACGGGCGAGTGCAGAATGAATGGAGGTCTACAGAGCTATACCACTCAAAATCCACTTTTCTCAGGATTTAATTTTTTGTCTAGTAATTTGAATGTTAAATTCGAAAGGAGGCAAAGAAAATAAACACTGCTGGGTGTTAGATTTTTTTTGGCTTTTTTTGTTCGAAAAAGCCTTTTAAAATGTCAATGACGTCATACACATCGTACGGCCAGAGATACTGCTTTACGGCAAGCTCTGAGTCGCTTCCTTTTTTGCCTCGAGGCATCGACAACACAGCTGACAGGTAAGGCTCTCCCTGTCAACACACGTGCTAGAAAGAGGTTTGGTTTGCTAATGTTTTAAAGACCACGCCGTAGACGTAGATCTGAAGTTGGAAAAAAGGTAATACATTGCAATATATCGCAAAATATTGCAATATGTTTAAAATCGCAATAATATCGTATCGTGGCATAAGTATCGGGATGATATCGTATCGTGAGGCCTCTGGTGATTCCCACCCCTACAACTCAGAGTTGTTTGAATGACAGAAATCTTCAGATGAGATTTTAAAGAATGCAACAGGACATGTATAGTAGCCTACAAAACTGTGTTTAGGATCCCCAAAAACACGTATTAAAAACACTTGAAAACAATGATCTAACTAACAAACAAAAATTAACTTTAGATAGCCTTAGTCTTATATGATTTAACAGGAATGAGGAGGAGACAGTGTTGAGATTTTTAATAACATGTAACTTTCTGTATGGATCCTAGTATTACGGTTATTAAGTTATAGCTCATTTGGGCTCTGGGTAATCAGGTATTTCATCTGCTGAACAGTAACATTTGACAAACCAACCAGATTTAATTGACAAAGCACATCATGGCTATACACTCCATCTGTAGCTGTATCATCTTTTAGTCTGATATCTTTAATATTACTCAATAATTATTTATTTCAAAATGATCTGTTAATGTTACGTTGCCTAGTCATTGTTTTCAATAAACCGTTCATAAACTTTTGTTTGACTAGTTTATTACTGAACCTGGCCCTCACACGCTGGGCTGTCACATCCTTCGCCACCCACCAACCCAAGGAAATTCTCCACCTGTGGGAAACACTGTACTCACAGCCTGCTTGGTGGACTTGCCCCCAGCCTTCAGGTCTTTGAGCTTCTTCTCCTGCTTGTCGTACTGTTTCTGCAGCTCTTTCTGCTTCTGCACGTACATCTTCTTAAAGGTCACTGAAAGAAAAGCACAAACACTGAGCAAAGTCAAGCAGCAGTTCCACTTTTCAGCTGTGTGTGTGTGTGTGTGTGTGTGTGTGTGTGTGTGTGTGTGTGTGTGTGCGCGCGCTCTATGTCTTACTCTGTCTAACCAGAACACTAACCATCTTAAATGTCATTGTTTATAAGGGCATACAAAATGTATTACCTTAATGAGAATTTGTATTTTTATTATTTATTGTTCCATTGTACTGTTGAGCAAAGCAAAAATGTCTATTTTGAAAAGATTGCTTTTTGTCATTTAATTTGGTAAAATATTAAGTTATTTTTAAAAAGTATTGCACAATTTTTGTTTAGATTTTTTTTATGCTCGTTTAACTTAGTATGTTGAGGGATACACATATCAAATCTGGTGCATTTTCCGGTTACACTTTACTTGAAGGTATCTACATAGGAGTGACATGACACGGTTATGAACGTGTCATAAACATTATAAACAAGTCAAACGTTTATGACATAACGCTTCTTTTAGTAAGTGTCACTCGGTTTTTGTCATGACAAGTTAGGCTTTGGTTAGGGTTCATGACAGTATCATGTGTTCATGACAGCGTCATGTCACTCTTATGTAGATACCTTCAAGTAAAGTGTTACCCATTTTTCTTATTAATTGAGAAAGTAGACTCATGATACCATTATATGAAAATGGCAGTATTGGAAATCCCAACATGACTTTCTCTAAATGGTGCAGTGCGGTAAAACGGTAAAGTGCAACATGTCCTGTTGCTCTACACACTGAAACTAACTCTATCAACCTAAACTGAAAAAGCTAAAGGAGTGAGAAGGATGTTGTTATTGGGGGGTTATGTCTTGTATCCTGATACTTACAGTAGTTGCCTCTGTAATAGTAGAGTTTCTGGTTGTCTAAGTGGATGATATCTGTACACACTTCGTCAAGGAAACTCTGGTCGTGGGACACTATGAGCAGAGTCTTCTTCCAGCCTTGAAGGTAGCTGTGGAAAGAGTTTACAAGCACACAACTTCAATATAATAAAAGAAAGCAGTAGAAACATGAGTCAGCAGTGGGCTCCTGAGATGACCTGTGGTCACCATTCTGTACTCTCGTGTCTTTGTTTGGTAGTTGTGGTGTTTGGTGTGGCTTCATCGTCTGCTTCACGTTTCCCTGCCAGTCCTTTCACAGACTGGTCCATGTGGCAGAACCATGCAGCATTTATTCATATTGCTGCATGGTTCTGCTGCAGCAATATAACGCGGCCAGTTAGAACCCCTGCACTAACTGAAGCCAAGCAGCTGGCAGAAACCAGGACACAGCCCTTCAGGCTCACCGAGTGTCCCACTGCCAGGACATGCACAGCCTCGTTGTCTCCGCAGTCTCAGTCACAGACCAGCAGCAGTAACAGCCCTTCCTATTCTTAATACTTAACATAAAACTACAATTATCAGATACTCGCTGGTAAGATTGAGGGAAACATGGGAATAAAAAGCCGCTGCGTACTTGTTGAGCCAGATGACGGCGTTGAGGTCCAGGTGGTTGGTGGGCTCGTCCAGCATCAGGAGAGTGGGTTCCATGAACAGGGCTCTGTGGACACACACAGTCACAGTGAGGGGAAACACCTTCCAACAGCTCCTGTTGGACACCTTCCATACATCATGTTTGTGACTGAGTACCTGGCCAGGGACACTCTCATCCTCCAGCCTCCAGAGAACCTCTTGGTGGCTCGGTTCTGCATCTCGGGGGTGAAGGACAGACCGGCCAGGATCCTCCGGGCCTTGGCCTCGGCTGCTGCAGCTCCAATGATCCGCAGCTCCTCATACACCTGTGGAGCAGCACACCGCTACTTTAACAATGACCCAATCATGTATGGGAGAAAAACCTGCTCTGGTTTATTGGCATTTCTTTAAACCAATCGCAATGGTCTTGGGCGGCGCTAAGCACCGGACAGAGCAACGGTGTCTCTGCAAAATAGCCTCGGAAAGGAACTTGTTTTGGTGGAACGTGTGTACGTTCAAAAGTAGTTTTAGTCGTGCAACAGAAAACTCAGATTGGATACATAGTCTAGCTAGCTATCTGGATTCACCCTGCAGAGATCTGAGGAGCAGTTAACCATAGTCCTCACAAATCCACCGGAGTTTAGAACGCCAACACAAAGGAAGAGGAAGGTAACGGACATCCGGCCGAAAATGTAGGAAAAACAAAAGGAACCTACGACGGCACCGGGACTATCCAATAAATGAAACATTGGCGATATAGACTAGGAGAATGCTAACAGAGCTTCAATGAATACATATGTGCGACGGTGTGTGTTAGACACAGGGACAGGCCGTCTCTGACCTTGTCCAGCCTCTCAGCCACGCTGTCCTCTCCCTTCTCCAGCAGAGCCTGCAGCTGTCTCTCCTCCTCCAGAAGCTTCAGACGCCTCGTGTCTGCCTTCAGCACCGCCTGCACCGCCGGGGTCTCGTCTGCTACCACCTCTGGGACACACACAGGACAACAGGACACAGTCAGAGACCACACAGACTGTGGGACAGAGACAAAGGGGCAGAGAGACAGCAGAAGGGACAGCAGCGCCACTGGAAGCTCAATATGTATCTGCCTGCCACAACCTGAGGGACTCACCACTATAAGATCCCAACATTAAAGACTGGTTTAGTATCGTACAGTAATTTTATTGTACAAAACGGTTAAGTATTATATTGTGTTATGTAATTGTTTTGTAATGTGTTGTATAACGATCAGTGCAGTATAGAATCCATGTGACACCTACTGTATGTACTTAATATGTGAGATGTACTATATATGCATTTTCTGTAAACCGCTTTGACAACAACATGTTTTCTCTGTTCATGCCAATAAAGCAAATTGAATTGAATTGACAGAACAGAGACAGAGGGATAGAGACAGACAGATGGACAGAGACAGAAAGAGGGACAGAAACAAAGAGACAGAGACAGAGGGACAAAAACAGAGGGAGAGAACAGACAGAGGGAGAGAGAGGGACAAAGACAGACAGAGGGACAGAAACAGGGAGAGACACAGAGGGACAGAGGCAGACAGAGGGACAAAATCATAGGGAGAGAGACAGCGACAGACAGAGGGACAGAGAGAGGGGTCCCTCACCTTGTTCACAGAGCAGCACGTCGATGTTGGGGGGGATGCTGAGAGCTCTGTTGGCGATGTGTTTCAGTAGCGTGGTCTTTCCTTTGCTGAGGGCGAGACAGAGACAAGTGGACAGTGAACAGAGACAACGACAGCAGCAGGAAGCCTGCACACTTCACATTACAGGTCGATTCCATGCAGTAAAACACAGGTTCATGTCAATTTCCATGAGTATAGTACTGCATACAGGGCTGATGCAAACTTTGTTTTAAATAGATGTTTTATCATTGTTATTATTATTTTGTTTGTGTAATGGCAGCCGTAACATTTAATGAGAAGGTGCTGAGGAGGAGAAGAATGAAGAGAAAGAGAGACAAATTGGCTATGTTGGCCTTTAGCGGGATTATGGCTGCAAATTCACTACAGAGGTACGTCAGAGAGCATCTTCACGACGTTGGTCCTCTAAACTAATCCCAACCCTGTTCTGATGGTTACATATCCAACCCAACACCTGATCATCAAGTATTCAGTCAGGTAAAGGAAAAAATCTAAAAGATATTTACCCATTTGGTCCAACTAAACCATATCTTCTTCCTGCTACGACCAGAAGGTCAGCATTGACGAACAGCTCCTTGCCGTGAGCAGATATGCTGAACCTCTCCAGCTACACAACACACACACACACACACACACACACACACACACACACACACACACACACACACACACACAGTCACTAACAGAACACATGCTAAACCTCTCCAGCTACAGGCCACAGAACACACCTTCAGTACATAGTACTGCACCGCATGCAGCTTTTTCCAAAGGCTTTCATTGTTAAAAGCATCTTAAGAGCTTTGACACAATATTCTTATAATGAGGTTATAATGAGAACAGAACATGATGGAAGTAGAGAACCTTGATATCAGAGGCGTTCTCCAGCATGGCCTGTCTGGAGGACATCTCCGCCTGGGAAATAGAGAAATCTCCCTCCAAGGCATCCTGAGCACGAACACTGGCCACCTGACGCTCATACTCCATCTGGAACACAGACACACAACACAACATCGCTAGCTGTGCATCCCTAAAAATCCCTGAGAGGGAGTGCAGCTGTTTACCACTGCATTACACAACTGTTTTCACGTGGTGTATATAACGAGTGCATCGTAACAGCACATTTAATGACATCGTAATTACCCGTTTCTTTTTCTTCTTCTTCTCCTTTTTGGTGAGGTTAGCATACGGGTCGTCTTCCTGCTGCTTGGCCTGATCTGCTATCACATCCTCTGCACTCTGATGGTAACAGCCAGACAGGAGAAACGTTAGCACTCTGATGGTAACAGCCAGACAGGAGAAACGTTAGCACTCTGATGGTAACAGCCAGACAGGAGAAACGTTAGCACTCTGATGGTAACAGCCAGACAGGAGAAACGTTAGCACTCTGATGGTAACAGCCAGACAGGAGAAACGTTAGCACTATGATGGTAACAGCCAGACAGGAGAAACGTTAGCACTCTGATGGTAACAGCCAGACAGGAGAAACGTTAGCACTCTGATGGTAACAGCCAGACAGGAGAAACGTTAGCACTATGATGGTAACAGCCAGACAGGAGAAACGTTAGCACTCTGATGGTAACAGCCAGACAGGAGAAACGTTAGCACTCTGATGGTAACAGCCAGACAGGAGAAACGTTAGCACTCTGATGGTAACAGCCAGACAGGAGAAACGTTAGCACACTGACGGTAACAGCCAGACAGGAGAAACGTTAGCACACTGACGGTAACAGCCAGACAGGAGAAACGTTAGCACTATGATGGTAACAGCCAGACAGGAGAAACGTTAGCACTCTGATGGTAACAGCCAGACAGGAGAAACGTTAGCACTCTGATGGTAACAGCCAGACAGGAGAAACGTTAGCACACTGACGGTAACAGCCAGAAAGGAGAAACATTAGCACTCTAATGATAACAGCCAGACAGGAGAAACGTTAGCACTCTGATGGTAACAGCCAGAAAGGAGAAACATTAGCACTCTAATGATAACAGCCAGACAGGAGAAACGTTAGCACACTGACGGTTACAGCCAGACAGGAGAAACGTTAGCACACTGACGGTTACAGCCAGACAGGAGAAACGTTAGCACTCTAATGATAACAGCCAGACAGGAGAAAGGTTAGCACTCTGATCCAGTGCAAAGGGGGAGAACCGACAGCTGCGGGAAGACAGACATACCTTCATCATGTCACCGCCATCGCTCTCCTCCTCCTCCTCATCTTCATCCTCGCTGCGTGCTCGTTCCGCAGCTTTGCCTTTCTACATGGATAAAGTTCAATCACACTTGGGTTACCGTGCTGAAAATGACATCAAAATGATAAAGAAGTGAGCTAACATCAATGCTCATTACTTGCCTTGTGCTGCTCTTTCTTCCCCTTCTTAGGCTTCTCGTCTTTATCATGTTCTGGTGACTAAAGAGGTTAGCCCAGTTAAAAACTCAGACATTACAAATGCATGCAATTAAAAAAGGTGTCCAGAGCAAGATCAACACACGGGAGAGTCCGGTGCAGCCTCACTCTGCACGGTCAAACTGAGATCCCCTAAGCCCTATTTTCCACCAGGCGCGTCTGGCTCTGCGTTCCGGAGGCACTGCGACCTCCGCAGGCAATCGCAGCCATTTAAGTCCATGCTTGATATTTCACCACCTGTGTCACGGCACATCCCGTGAAGTGGCTCTTCGCTAAAGATGTGCGCCAGGCAAGCAGCTCAGCTTCTGAGACGGTGTGGTATGGCACGTGGTGGAGGACAGATCAAAAACCGCGGCACAGCCGGAACGCAGCACAGATGCGCCTGGTGGAAAACGGGTTAGCGCTAGCTTCACAGCGGAGCACTCACGTCCAGTCATACGATGCAGCAGCGGGCTTATCAGCGCCAGCCGCACATATAAAATAGCACCGTGGATGATGGAGAGGGGAGTTCTCTGCTGGAAGTCAAAGACGTTTTGGCACTGGTGATTTTCCTTTGGCGCAGGCTAAAACCTCTTCTCTATGCAGAAATAACCCTGTTCATAAAATTATTTTAATAAGCTTAACAGACTAGTATTACTGGTGCCGACTAGCGAGGGTAGCAGCATTTAATCGACAGTCGACTTTCACTTATCTTGACTGCTTGAACGAGTCTGATTGAGTGAGCTTGAATTAACCTTTATGGAACCGCTTCGGTAGTGGTGTAAATCTTCTGGCATCTCTTGATTCTGATTCTTCTGTCACGATTCCCAATTCAAAATTGATTCTCGATTCAGTACATAATGGTGCTAATTTCAGGATCTAGTTTCAAGTTATTTTTTCACTGAAAACCTTGGGTCTGAAGATGGAAGATGGAGGGCTAAGGGCTAAGCTAAAGCTAGGGCTGCATGATACTAGAGCTACATCTTTATTTATTTGACAAACGCGTTTCCATCAACATGCGAAAAGGAAATACATATAACAATGTCTACTGCATTTCACTTTATTTCTTTGATTTATTTCCATGTCGGCACTTTAAGTCTTCCACACTAAGGGCCCTTAAGGAAATGTGTGCCAACCTCCCACCCCTCCAAAACAACTAAAATAGTCCGCTCCAGCCAAAAGGTAGCATCATTTCAACTCTGAGAAGTGCAATATCCAGAGATGAGATCAGTGAACACCACACAGACTCGTGCTGCATTTGTTTGGGGGTAATTTCAAGCCATGAGAAAAACAGCACTGTACCTTTTCTGCTGGTTTATCGTCTTCATCCAAGTCATCTTCCTCATCCTCATCACTCTGGCCCTGGCTGAGAGCAGCAAAGATGTTTCCCCCCTGAAGGAGACCACAGCTGCTTTAAGGTCTTTTTACACAACGAGGAGGGGGGTTTTCGTGCCATTAATTTGCACGTCAATATATTTTTTTCAAACAGTTGTTTTTGTCACGAGCACTTTCGCACAGAGCGCGACTATTACACACCGATAAAGCGACCTCGTTTTTTTTCCGAAACAAGGTTGATTTTTCGGAGCTTTCACAACAGTTTTGAGGAGCAGCATTTATTTGTGCTTAGGCTGCAGACTCTAGCCGCCGTACAATCGCTCGACATCTTCACTGACAAATGTTAACTCTCCTCTGCTCTCTCTCGTCCGCTCACACTGCGTCTCCGTCACTTTCTCTCTCTCTCTTCAGCAGCTGTCCCACCGACATGGTAGATGGGCTGATACGAATATCAAAAACTTTATTCAAGGCAAATTATTTTGGCACTTTCGCTTCGCTAATTCGTCACGCCCCCGGTGTGTAACGTAGGGTTGGGTATCGTTTGGATTTTTCCGATTCCGAACCGGTACTTTTAAAATGATCCCGATTCCTAAACAGATTCTTGAAAAACTGAAAAATGACATCATGTAATAGGTTTACTAGCGATCACGTGCATTGAATGGTTAATATGCTTTTACGTCAGTTTTGGTGAGCCCAGAGGGAAAATATGGCATTTTAAAAGTAGCCTACATTTACGGTAGCTAGCTAACGGTAGACTACAGAGAAATTGTGATATTTTATGTCCGTTTTGGAGCGACCGAGGGAAAATATTTCAGTCGACACATTAAGTGGAACCGAAAAGAGGAACCGAAATTTGCGTTCTAATCCGGTCCGATTCCTACCGGTTGCATAGGAACTGGCCTTTACACTGCAACATGTGAGAGTGAGCACAGCGGGCCATGTAGACTGATACTAACCTTAGTCTTCTTGTTTCCTTTCTTGGGGGCCATGACTGTGGAAAAGAAACAACATTACAACGACTGTACAAACAAGATAAAAAGAAGGGTTGCATTTCTAGGAGAAGTAACGACATATCCTACCTGCCTCATCTTCCTCGTCACTAGCCTGCACTGAGAGCTTCTTCAGCTTCAGCATGACATCCTCATCATCATCATCCACATCTCCACCTTTGCCTTTCCGACGGTCTTTCTTCTTTTTCTGAGGCTGAAAAGAACAGCTTCAAATTCAATCTCACATTTCAAAGCTGACATTGACATTTGTTGATCAGAAATGCAGCGAGCTGCTGGCTTAACGCTTTGTAAACTGCTCATTGTTTATCCTACTGTTGGTTTCCAAAGCACTGAACAGTTTATTTCTGATCTGCTGCTGCAGAATGAACCCTCCAGACCTCTCAGGGGCTCGGGGGTCAGCTCTGCTTTCTGTCCCCAGAGTCACAACTAAACACAGAGAAGCAGCATTCAGTTTCTATGCTCCACATATCTGGAACCAACTCTCAGAAACCTGCAGGTCTGCCGCAACTCTCACTTCTTTTAAATCAAGACCTTTCTGGTTGATGCTTCCTTTTTTAAGTAATTGTTCATTTCTTACACTGCACCGTCACTTGTATTCTTGCATTTCATGCCTGTATTACTCTATTTTAGCTGTTTTTATATTCTCTTTAAATGAATGTTTTTAATTGGTTTTATCTGCTCTTTAATGTTTTATGTAAAACACTTTGAATTGCCTTGTTGCTGAAATGTGCTGTACAAATAAAGCTGTGAGCGTCAGAGCTTAGCAAATCTGGTTAACATTATGTTGCCAATCTGGGTGTCCAGACCTCAGCGTCACTGCTCCGGTGTGTACAGTACATACACTCTCAAAAGCACACGCTCTAATTTTGCAGCAAAATACTGCGCTGTGGAGCTGGCTGTTACACAGAGAGCAGCCTGACGGGGGACCAATCACAGCAGAGTGTGTAGAGTGGAGGAACCAGGGCTCAGCTCCACACTTCATACACTCAACTGGGCTCTGTTCTATTACAACCGGTCCAGTAATACCAGAGTGGAGATAGAAGGGCTGTGTGAGTGTGTGCATATCGGTCTGTGTTTGTGTGTGTGTGTGTGTGTGTGTGTGTGTGTGTATGTGTGTGTCCAGACATGTGCACACATAAACATCAAAATGGGCTTGAGCACCTGCCCTTTTTCCTCCTCGAGAGAAAGTGCCCTTTTTTCTGGATGCATGTTTTATTAATGAATTATAGCCTATACAGTTGTGCTCATAAGTTTACATACCCATGCTGAAGTTGATTAAAAAGAGGAATAACAAACCACCTTTTGGAAATTGATCTTAATGCCTTAATTTAAACAAATTAGGAAAAATCCAACCTGTAAGGACACCATTTTCTTTGTGAATGAATAATTTATCGTAAATAAATAAATGTTCTTCCTTAAAATACAGGGGGCATAAGTAAGTACACCCCTATGTTAAATTCCCATAGAGGCAGGCAGATCTTTATTTTTAAAGGCCAGTTATTTCATGGATCCAGGATACTATGCATCCTGATAAAGTTCCCTTGGCCTTTGGAATAAATAGCCCACATCATCACATACCCTTCACCATACCTAGAGATTGGCATGGTTTTAGTTCAGTTAGCCTAATAGCTGGTTTGATTTGCATTGAGAGATGATCTTATGGAAAGTACCCCCATGCCACGCCGGTTCTATGTGAAAACAACAACAGCAAAGAGAAACAGACTGAACATGCATGCTGTCTGGCAGTTTCAGGTAAACTCATGAAGAGGTTAGCGTACGCTGGCTGTGTGCCGATGTCAGGCTTCAGAGCAGCGGGCTGGGGCTCCAGAACACTGACCTTTTCTCCAGATTAAAAAGGAAATCTCGCTCTCCTGCGCCCCCTCCACTACAAATTGTAAAGGATTACATAACATTTGTTGTTTTGTTTTTGACTGTGGTACCATATTGGGTATCGACAATCGTAGAATTTCCCTGGCAGTGGTATGAACTCCTATGTTTCTGGCATGGTGACATCACTAGTAGCGGCGTGTGTGTATGTGTGAAACTGGGCCGTTACTCCTCCTCGAGCAACATCACAACCTTCAAACATGGCGCTAATTGAAAACGAAGAGAGCCATGGGCCGTTGTTTGTCAGGAAACATGCTGCAGTGAATCATCAGCGGAGGTAACCACCTCTCCACCCCTCTTCCCTGTCCTGGGTAACATGCCTAATCCTGACCCCAGGTGGCCTCTTCTGGCTCAGAGCCTTCCACACACAGAAGGCCAAAACATGCCTTTCACAAAGAACGGCTTGTCCAACACAGACAATTGATACGTGGGGCCCTATCTCGCACCCGGCACAGCGCAAAGCCCGACGCAAGTGTCTTTGTTAGTTTAAGACCGACGCAGTTGTCAATTTCCCGACCAGTGCCCGTGTCGTTTAAATAGCAAATGCACCTGTGCACATCTTTGCGCCCATGGTCTTACAGGGAGGTGTGTTCAGGTGCATTCTGGGCGTATTGCTATCTGGAGGCAGCGGGAAGTGATCGCGCCATTGACCAACAAAAACCTGGTCTACAGTCAACAGCATTTCATTGTTATTTTAAAGCGCCCATATTATGCTCATTTTCAGGTTCATAACTGTATTTTAAGGTTGTACCAGAATAGGTTTACATGGTTTAATTTTCAAAAAACACCATATTGTTGTTGTACTGCACAGCTTTCTCTCACTGCTGCAGATCCTCTTTTCACCTGGTTTCTGTTTTAGCTACAGAGTGAGACCTCTTTTCATCTTCTTCTTCTGTACTATCTTTGATTGCACTCGCACAGTAGCTCAGATGTAGAGCATGTCAGCTAGCTAACTCTAGAGACAGTAAAAGAAAGCCGTTTCTTCAACTTTGGTCAGTTACAGACTTCTAAATGAGGGCGCACATGTAAGTAGTTCTTTTGTAGATTATGGTGAACTTGTGTGTGTTGTAGCAGTGCTTTGCTATTGAGAACGACGTAGCATGCTAGTGTTAGCCGGCTAACGCTACGAGCTAACGGTTGTGGTTAGCCAGCTCATTTCGAACTGTGATGTCACAGTCCGAGGCCGATTTTGAACAGCTCACTAGGAGACTGAAGGCAGGACACATTCAGAAACCTGTATCTCCCTCAAAACAGCATGGATGGATTTTTTTCAAAGTTTGTATGTGTGTGGAAGCACCAGAGACACAAAAGAACACCCCAAATCCCAGAAAAAGTGTTTTTTTCATAATATGGGTACTTTAACAGCAAATTGGTAAAATGTGTCTAGGCTTATGCACAGCTATGCTTGTTACACACACAGACAGGGAAGCGCAGCAGCACACAAACATGCAAAAGATTACAAATACTATTACGGTGCAAATCCGCCATCATAATAGCAATGCGGCAAGGTCCAAACACGCCTGGCTTTTAAAGGGAATGGGAGATGACACAGATTGGTTTATTGCATGTTATGCCCAAAACACACTTATGAATTATTGAAGACACTAAGTACAACCCTTTTGAACCACGCACCCAGCGCACAGACCCTTTTTCCCCTGTCAAACTAGCAAAAGTGGATTTGAACATGCCCTAAACACACCTGCGACAATGCGCTTCACGCCATGCGCTTAGATCGTTAAAATAGGGCCCTAAATGTTTTTGGTGTAGTACATCTGTCAGGGTGTGTGAGAATTGTTAAGGTTCTTATTACAGTGGGGAAAAACTGTTTTTTTAAATCCAGGATGATTTGCCAGGAAGGGACCTCTAGCTCCTCATAGAGGGCAGCAGCCGTGACATGTGTGTGGCAGAGCAGCCAGGAGAGCAATAGCAAATTTAAAATGGGTCCAGATCAGTGGTGACACCGATCCTTAGGTTGGCTCAGGGCATCTATGGGCGGACCGAAAAACTGCCAGCACACTTCCATGTAGAGTGCAGTACATGTCTGAAATATACACTGGGCTCATATTAGTCAAGCAGATCAGAGATCAGACTGGGGATGTTGCTACAGACCTAGACCTCTTGCATGCTGGAAGCCTCCGACGCTACGTTAGCCAGCAGGTTGCTGTTAATAGTGTACTAGCAGTCATCTGACTAGGGAGGAAGATTACCTGTTTTCCTTGTGTGTCTTTGACAGCCTCGTCATCTCCCTTCTCAGGTTTGGTATCTGTGGTGAGCTCCTCAAAGAACTGGAGAAAAACATCCACACATATCTCAGAGATTACCCAACCGTTTTTTAAGCATTTCAATACTTCAAAAGTACAATGCAATACAAATGAGTACTCACACTCTTTTTCCCCTTTTTATCTTTCTTCCCCTTTTTCACCGTTTTTTCTCCTGGAAGAAAATGTCATTAAATCAGTGGGGCGTTGTCAGAGATGATAGGACACAGACTGTCAGAGGTCAGGTGTGTGCTCTGCAAACTGGGTCTGGAATCAAACAATGACTATGATGTTAAGTGCTGACTCTTTGAGGGAATTCACATCCGTAAAAAACTTCTAGCCCAAAAAAGTCTCTCAACAGGGGACAGAACGGAATTGGACTTGTAAGTTAAAATAAACTTAAATAAAAACCTTAACGTTTAACATCTGTTTAATACATGAAATTAATAGCAATCAATAGACTTAAGTGTTTGCACTCACTAACATTTTCAAACAACAAATGGGACTGAAGCTGTTTAACATCTAACTACTTTACCGTTTCCAGCTAACGTTAACACGGTTCCCCCTCAAACAGACTGAACCTCACAGTCAGCACTTTAGGCTCACAGTCATTGTTTCATTTCTTTAGCACTTTATCTGCTTAATACGGTTACAGAAAATATCAAGTAATGGCTAGAGTCAAATAGTATGTGATTTGACTGTCAAACAGACTAAAGTGCCACACTATTTCACATGTCACTGCGGATAGCAACGTTAGATATATCCATCACTTCCATGAATGGACAGACCATCATGCTAACGTTAGCTCAAATGTGCTTTGTTGAAGTCATTGTGAATGGTCTCTATTCCATTTTAGTGTGTTTATCACTTAAAATATATATGTTTATGTATATGCATGTATTACTATTACATTGGTGAATGCTGGCATATTAACATTTGCTGGGCAAATGAGCCCGGAGTATATGTTACACCAAACCCAACACAAATACAGCTAGCAATTAATGATCTTGTTTGTCGATAACTTTAGCTACATTTCCCATTCTTTGGCTAAACCTGTCGCATAACGTTACAACGCTAACATCCATCTAACATGTGTCTAGCTAGTTTAGATTAACGTTAGACGCTGATAGTTTCAGCCCTGTTCGCCTCTTCATGCCACTTTGGCCATTTAACCTTACCGATATTGTTAGCGTTTCTGACATAACGTTAACGTTATCTAGCTAGCTAGCTAACGTGCAATTGATTTCAGTTGTAAAAGTTGGGGTTCTATTACAATTGTTGTCTCTAGCTAGATCATTCGTCTTAACATCCGAATTGATCCTAAGATGTTAAAGATTCATGAGACAGCTAAAGTAGTTTATTACCAGGCATACGCCGTTAACAATAGGAAGGTTAGAGTAAAAACTGAAGATTTTTCAATGAAGTTTGGCATTAACATTAGCTACTGCTTGATTAACATTAGCTAGCTCTAAGGCTACTTAGCTAGCCTGCTGGCTAGCTTGTCACTAACGTAAAGCGTTAGCGTCATCTCACCACCAGATGCCGGGGCCACTTCATCGCCCACCCACTCTGCGTCTCCTTTCGTTTTCTTGGGCATTTTCTTACTTTGACTTCGACTTTATGAAAATAACGGAGCTAAAACGATGTCCCGTAAGATTGATCAGCCACACACGTCATGCAGCTCCATGTGCGGCCCAACATGCCGGGTCAACAAAGTGTCATTCTGCTTCGTCTGGCGTTTCAGCGAATGGCAGAAAGGTCGCAGTGACACACCAGCACCACCTCTCGGCAGGAGGACTGGGGGGGGGGAGGGGGGTGTCAAGGAGACAACTCCTGCAGTCAGGGGCGTAGCACAACATTCTGGGCTCTGTAGAAAGGCATTTTCTATGGGCCCCTCCCCTCATCCACAGCTATTCATTCTAGCATCTTTTTGGGCCCTCCTCACATGAGGGCCCTGGGTAGGCTACTCAGTCCCCTTTTTCCCCCCAGTCCGATGCCCCTGCCTGCAGTGTCCGCTGATGTTTTCCTCATCACTCCTTTTCTCCTTTAGGGGACTGACCAAACAGCTTCTGCCTTCCAGCATGGCCTTTCTCTTGTGTTTTCCACTGTGCGTAATAATGACACACATCACCAGCCAGAACACTCTTCTCTCTTCTCTTTTCTAGGTCCTCCCCTGTTTCTAAGTGCGAGGGAAGATATGTTCTGGAGAGAGGGGTTGCTGATCAAATTACACTTAATCGGACTTGGAGGGAAAGTTTTCAACTCATGGGCTTTATAAGTGGAAACACTATTCAGGTTAAAACAGGGTCAGAACTACATACAAACATGCAGAGAATGGAAATCCTCAGGGAAGGGGAGCGTTGTAAGTCCCATTTTCATCTGTGGCGATAAATAATATATTTGGTAATGAGTCACTGGCTGAGCACAAGTCTGCTGAGGAGCAAAGGCGGGGGAAATATAAGTGCATCAGCTGCATGCAGTGGGTCATGTTTTCTGCATAGGGCCTAAGGCTATATGGCACTGCATCCCAGCACCATGACGTTATGTTTTCTTGCACTTCATAATGTTTTACCATGGGCCATCCAAGAGGGCATTTTTTTCAGCACTTTTAGGAATATGGGGGCACTATGGGACCTGATATTACCGTGGAGAGAGCAAGTTCTGCTGAAAAAATTTTACGAGGTGACTGGCAGTAGTGTGAAGGAATAATCTGACCAATAATCATGCTAATCTTATATATATTTACTGTTGATGCATTAAGAGTTGTGTGTTTGATTTAGGTTGGGTTGAGAGGCATAAAGACTCTCATTATTCAAGAATGTCTGAGTCAACACAGAATGTTTCAGCTTGACTTTTAATTAAATATGATCAAAAGAGGGACAGTTAGGTAAGTTGCAGAAAACCAGGTCTGCTCCAATGTCAAGCTTGTTAGAAGTGTGGTGTAACTGTCAGCCTCGGTGAAAAAACAGTAAATATCTGAAGAGTGAATCATCATTCGACCCTGGATACGGGAAATGAGCCGGTTGCTGGGGTGATGACCTGCCCGGAAGACTGGAGGAGCGGCTGGCATGATAAAAAGTATAGGCAGAGTTAGAAACTCTTAGGTTTCGGGGTGGGGTGTATGGATGGAGGAGGTCGGAGAGGTACTGTGGGGCCAGGACATGGAGGGATTTGTAGGTGAGAAGGATGATTTTATATTTGGAAGCCAGTGTAGGTGGATGAGGGTTGGGGTGATGTGCTGCCAGGTCTTGGTGTGGGTAAGTAAAATGTTTGATGCGGTAATTTTTTTTTAATGACAGGTTGTATTTATTGTTTTGTTTCATGTACTGTTGTCATGCTCATAGGACAGATGAATTAGTGTTTTAAAATGTCCTTCAGTGTGGAATGTCAGAGTTTTTTAGTTTAGGAGCAAAATAGGTTTAAATGTCAATTGTTTCTGTCGGGACGAATGAAACAGCTGTTTTATTCGTCCCGACCAGGTAGTAAACCCCATGTATTCTAAGTAATTGCACAAATATCTGTGTTAATACTATATTTTATGCAGGTGAGACATGGAAAAGTGGTTTTAGAAAGATGTAAATATATTTGGGGCTATCAGGTAGAGGTCGAACTTCGGTGCCCCCTCTGATGTCGAGATGGAGATGGCCCATGGTCTTGCTTGTCCACATAGTCAGGACTGTAGCCATAGGTTGTTAGCCTAGAAATCTAGACGCACCCTAGCGGCAGCAAAATTATTTTGCAGCCATCTTGATGTGGGTCTGGTTTGTCAGGCTAATAGGTTGTAGCTGATCTTCAACTTTCCCCTCTGTGTTTCCTAATGTT
Source organism: Perca fluviatilis (assembly GCF_010015445.1). NCBI lineage: Eukaryota > Metazoa > Chordata > Actinopteri > Perciformes > Percidae > Perca > Perca fluviatilis. The sequence continues at coordinate 5,734,404 of NC_053124.1, read as the reverse complement.
TACATTTGAAAACTTTAAAGGGATACGCCACCGTTTGTCGAAATAGGGCTTATCACGGTCTCCCCTAGCTGTAGATAGGTGGGCCAACGCATTTTTTGTGCATGCATTGTTTTAGTCCGGTGCAACACCGGCAGCGCCGCCGCTAGTTAGCTTAGCGTAGTGAATGGAATCCTATGTTGCCGGTTAGCATGTTGTGAGTAAAAATGAGCCAACAAAAGACAAAAAAACAACCTAATTACTTGCACTGAGACAAGAAATGCGTTGGCCCACCTATCTACAGCCAGGGGAGACCGTGATAAGCCCTATTTCAACAAACGGTGGTGTATTCCTTTAACCGCCAGGCTAGTAGAGTCAGCAGGAAACTGGTGAGTTGATTTCCTGATCCTGATGAGGGACTTGTGAGATGCCTACAGAAATGGTCTTGCTATCTGAAGCTCATCTTATCCACCTTTTCCTCAGTGTTTACTCTGATGTTTATATTTGAAAACTTGAGTCAGCTGGCTTGCTAGCCTAGGCTAGTCCAGTAGTAGCTAGTAGTGTTGGGAGGAAACTGGCAAGTTGATTTCCTTGATCGTGCACCTTCTAGAATAAGATGCAAGAATAATGGGAATGAACTGCTTCCACACATATTTTTATTATTACTGTCTTTAATGCATACGTCGTAGGAAGTGACAGGATTACATGCACTGAAATTGTATCAGTGAATCGGACCCCTGGCGCTGGGTCTACCTGCTGCTGTTTTCTTCAAGTAGCAGCCAGTCAGCAGCGGGTTTGCATTGTCTAAAGAACTGGCGTATGCTCTCCTTCTGGCGAAGCAGTCTCAGCGGCAGGGAGTGAAACGGAGGTATCATGGCTGCGCACGAGCCAACTAGCCTGGGAAGCAGACAAATCTGCTGAGCTCATGTGTTATTGGCTCTACCTCAGACAGATGATATGTGAGGCTAGTTGCTTTGGTCGGGTCTGAATCTGTGAGATAACCCCACCCCATTCATCTGAATATAAGAACTGGAAATAAAAAGAGAGGGAAATAAATGTGGCCTTTGTTGTCTTTGTTGAGGGGTGGGGAGGGGGTTGTGGAATCTGTTTATTACATTATTATTGTTGTTTATTATTTTTTCTAAATGAATGAAATCCATCTTTATTATACCTGTAAATGAGCTAGCCATGCTAATTACACAAATTGCCCAGCATGCAACTCTTAGCAACCAAGTCGAATTGCATGTTAACAAAGTAGTGACTGGGTGGAAAACCCCTTTTGAAACTAAGTACTTTGACAGAAAGTAGTATTTGGGTGGAAAAAATACTTTTAAAACTATAAGTAGGCTGCTTGGACAGAAAGTAGTATTTGGGTGAAATAAACCTTTAAAACTATAATCATTTGGACAAAGGTAGTATTTTATATATATATATATATATACATACATACATACATACATACATACATACATACATACATACGTACATATACCTTTACAACTATAAGAACTTTGACAGAAAGTAGAATTTGGGTGGAATCAACCAACGTTAAACTAGGGTCCTGGAAATGCAGTCCCAGAAATGCAGTCTACGCAAAATTACGAATCCCACTATGGCCACGCCAAGACACGCTCTACGAAGCAGCTCGATTGGTTGGGGTTAGGCATTTCACCTCGAGTGGTTAAGTTTGGGTTAGGGGATTGGTCAGGGGATAGGACCTGTACATGTAAGCATGGACGCCTGGCCAATAGTAGTGTGTGAATGCTATTGAAGGGCGGGTCTTGGCGTGGCGAAAAAAATATTGCCTCCGGTACTGCAGCGTGCGTGACGATACCACATGATGTCTACGCGATAACGTCACGGATCAGGAAGGGCAGTTTTTTGACGGCAGGACGAAGAATATCTGTGTTCATTTCAAACAGCCAAATAAGCAAGTATTATCGATACGTTCTTTCTTTTATAGTAAACGCTTTACTCTTGTTGACAATATGTTGTTGTTTCTAAGTCTTTATTGGTAAAGAACACCCTTAACGTTAGCTGTTTAGGATAACGTTAGCCAGTGTATCCTAAACAACTGAAAGCTGCCAAGTTAGCTCTAGTTAGCTAGAAAGCTAACAGCTGAGCATAATTGTGTAGTTACAGCTTTCCGTAACTTGCGGCAATATACATACATAGCTACATAGCCACTTGAGCTAACTAGCATTAATATGTAACGTTAAATCACAAATGTGTATGCTAACCATGTTAACGATACGTTCCCATTGTGATTTAAGACACATCTAGTCTTACCGTTACATTTAATTGATTTCAATCATCTTAAATGATTTGACATTAGCAAGCTAACTTGTTAGCCAGCTAACAGTTGTTATTCAGACCAAGTTATACAAGCTAATCTCTCCCGTCAATAAAACAATAAAATCCTCATTATTCCCGAGCTGTAAACGGGCCATGTGACGTGTCACATGAATGTGTTTACGTTATGGTAAAGTAGCGTACGCACGTACGCTACTTTACCATAACGTAAACACATTAATTTGTATCCCCCCCCCTCACCCCAGCATCAGCTGTGTTGATGCTCTTGTTACAGTGGTCACTCTTTGGCCCACACTATCATTGTTGTTGTCTTGCCTATTTAAATCTTAAAGCAAACCTGGCAGTTTGCAGACACATTTGATGGCATCTAGCTTGTTAAACCTGTTTTCCTTCTGTTTGTCTGCAGCCAAAGGTCTCCAACCAAGGCACTAGCACTCTCTGGCAGACATGTCGTACGGCAAAGCAGAGAGCTACCGCCCCGTCCCCCGGGACTTCAACACCCTCTTACAGACATGTAGCTCCAACATCCAGAAGATCACACAGAACAGTAAGTGCTTCACATCGGTAGCTCTTTTTGTTTCAGTGTGAGCAAGACTGGCCAAATTGTTACTGGCTCACTCACTGAAGGGCAATTCCATACCAATCCGTCTATCAATCGTTATTTTCATATTCAATAGGGAACCCAAACCGGACAATTTGTTATTTCGTCATTCATTCATTCATGAATGGACTGTTGGACCTACATAACAAGACATTTGAAGATGTCATCTAGTACTCTGGGAAACTATTATTCACTCATTTTATAGACCAAAAAGTTAATTAAGCTATTAATTAAAAAAGAATACTCAATGAAAATTATCATTAGTGAGTTGTAATAATATTACATACATTCTGACTAAGCATAGACCTAATCATTAGGATTAATATGTTATATATGCAGAGTTAGTCAGGCAAAGGTTGGCTTTTATATGCATAAGATAAAAAATCAAAAAAATCTGACCACCTATGGCAGCACTGTGGCTCAGTGGTTAGCACTTCTGCCTCACAGCAAGAAGGTTCTGGGTTCGATCCCAGGTCGTCCCAGGCCTTTCTGTGTGGAGTTTGCATGTTCTCCCCGTGCTTGCGTGGGTTTCCTCCGGGTGCTCCGGTTTCTTCCCACCATAAAGACATGCATGCAACTAGGACTACAGTTGAAAATTAGCCGACTGGCTAACACTGGAGCATTTACAGAAATGTTGATTAATGTGCATTGTCCTAATATAAATAAACATATCTTCTTCTTCTATGGCCAATCTCTGTTATGTGAAGCTGCAGACCCTGCATGTCCTGCAGGCAAATGTCAATACAGGTGTTTGTTGCTTTACTGTGGTGTGTTGTGCCATTTGTATACCCAGATCAATTCTTCCATTCGTAGATTGAGTCTTCTCACTTGTGTTTTGTTCTCCCGACAGCTGCTCAGATCAAGAGCATGGTGAACCAGCTGGGGACCAGTCAGGACACGAGTGAACTCCAGGACCGTCTGTACGTATCCACCGTATCACCACTGACTCCCATAATGTTTCTTCTCTCGACACAATCTCTCACTGTTGTCTAGTCATCTTGACCTGTTGTGGTTAGAAAAGTTGAACTTGCCTCAGAGCTACTAAACTGTCCAAAATGACATGTGCCTCCATGATTACTGTATCAGGGATGGTTTCTTTAAAATACACATCATGGTCATCCTGAAGGCACGTTAAAGTTGCGGTGCGTATTTACGGAAGGCTTGTATCATGTGGCCGCGCCGACGGTGTAGTTGTCATTACTTATAATTCCTCATGGGAATGACATGAAACTACGCACTATAGCTTTAGTCCAAACCACAATCTTTTCCCTAAATTTATTAGTCGTTTTGGTGCCTAAACATAACTATCGCCACAGCATAACGCTCACTTTTAGTTGCCTAAACTTAACTGTAATGTCCGCTGAAAAGACCGGCTGCTTGCGGTTTCCTGTACCTGGCCCAAAGCCCCCTATTCTCGGGTAACTGAACCACCAACTGCTGCTGATACGACGGAGCTCTGTAGCAGGCTTTTTGAGTTCTTCCGCTCCTCCAGTAGCCATGACTGTCTCTATCAACTGATTTTAACATGCTCTGTTCAAGTGTCCATACAACAGATTTTAACATGGTGAAAGGAACATTGCATTGCAAATTTAATTCACACTATTATTATGGTTAAACTTTGCAATTGATCCATGATTCACGTGCATTCTGAATCGTGAATGTTGATGCTTCTGGACCATGGTCCGTTACACCACTATACCTATACTATACACATGTACTAGAATACTGTGCTGTCAAATGTGCTAGCAAGGTGTTCTTTATTGTGGAGGAGGATGGCTGATCAGATCAGATCAACTAGCAGTCTTTTGTGTTTCTGTTGGTGTTTTTACAGGCAGCAGATACAACATTACACCAACCAACTGGCAAAAGAAACCAACAAGCACCTGAAAGAGTTGGGATCAATCCCTTTGCCCACATCGCCCTCAGAGCAAGTAAGTATCAGTCTACATGTGTTGATTTTGTTAAAGACGTCCCTAGCATACAGGGATGAGTATGGTGGGAGTTAAGGCCCTGACACACCGCGCAGACGGCAAAGAAGCCCGACTGTGGCATCGCCTCAAGTCGCCTGTGTCTTGGACAAACCGCAAAGACTACCATGTACGTTCTGCATTAATGTCAGTCTTACCCTATCGGCAGTCCCAGCGTACTGCCTTTACTACCTCAGCAAAGGGCTGGTTACGGTGACCACATAATCAAGGTTGTTACTGATTGACAGGCAAAAATGAAAATATGTTGGTGGTTTGAATTGTTTCCATCCCAGCGTCTCCAACAGTCTGATGTAATTGATGTGGTGAATTTGATTAGATTTTTGGCATGAAGAAATCTGTATCTGTACATATTTTTCCTCGTCTTTCTAACTGGTGTCGCACCATCTCTCTCCCTATGCTGTGTGGTGTCCAGAGGCAGCAGAAGATCCAGAGGGACCGGCTGATGAATGATTTCTCATCAGCTCTCAACAACTTCCAAGCAGTCCAGCGGCGTGCAGCGGAGAAAGAGAAGGAGTCGGTTGCCAGAGCGAGAGCTGGATCCCGCCTTTCAGTGAGTAGGAGTCAGTGCTTTCACACCACATGGAGCACATACAGAATCCACCTTCCCACATTAGTGAGACAGGAGTGATCAAACATCAGATTCATGTGAATCATGTCTTGATAATCTGTTAACCTGACTTTGGCAATAGTGGATTTTTCCCTCTCCCTCAGACTGAAGACAGTTCTCGGGATGAAAAGCTTGTTTCCTTCGATAAGTAAGTGACTGTCATTCATTCTTTTAAAGGTGTATTGTGGAGACCCAAAGTTTTCCAGATGAATTAAATAAATCAACACATTAGAAAATAAATGCTTGTATGAATAAATACAGAAAGAAATGTAACCATACGGACTAATTCGGTAGCTCTCTGACTTTGTCAATGGTGCACAATAGTCAAAAGCATCTAATGCTCTTTAAGAAATAACCCTGCTGTATATTTAGTATTTTCTGTTGTAGTTGGCATTCTCACAAATCACATTTGTGTCAGTGAAGTAGTCCTTTTTAGTTCTAAAACCAAATTACAGTCAACTTAGAATCTGTTAACAATAGATACATGTGTTTGACAGCTAAAAACATTATGGAAGATATACAATGCCAAAATATGAACAAATCAAACAGATCTGTGATTGGACAGTTGATTGTTGATTGACAGTGTGTTTCCATCTCAAAAAAGAAAAACCTCCCTTGCACCTCCTAATGAAAATGAAATGGCAGTACTTAGCATTTAGTATTGCAGGTCTCTGCTCCTCTCTGTTGGACAACTCTGACATGCAATACCACGTTGTTTCTGTCTGGGCGTTTGATTTTAATGTGCCATGGAACAATTGATTCAAGAGAAAAAACTCAATCATTGTCCTTTTAAAGAAATAACGACGGAGCGCAACACGTCACACGCTGAAAGCCACGCCCAGCGGAGGGGAAAACAATCAGCACTACAATATGCTAACAGAGTGCCTGTAGCTAGCTAAGACATCAGATCCAAGCATGTCAAAGGGTTATTTTAGCACCCTTTGTCTACCAGAGATGATAAGTTAGCTAGTTAGTTAATAAGCTAATCTTAGCTTGCAAGCTTAACTTACAGAAATAAAGTTAGCCTAAAACTTTAGATATTTGCTGCTAGAGCTGGGCAATATATCGATATTATATTGATATTGTGATATGAGGCTAGATATCTTCTTACATTTTGGATATCGTAATATGGCATAAGTGTTGTCTTTTCCTGGTTTTAAAGGCTGCATTACAGTAAAGGGATGTTATTTTCTGAACTCACTAGACTGTTGGAACTCTTCCATTATTTACCTTTACCCACTTAGTCATTATATCCACATTACTGATGATTATTTATCAAAAATCTCATTGTGTAAATATTTTGTGAAAGTACCAATAGTGAACACTACAATATCGTTACGGTATAGATATCGAGGTATTTGGTCAAAAATATCGTGATATTTGATTTTTTTTTTCATATCGCCCAGCCCTCTTTGCTGCACACGTAACTATGGGCACAACGTTAGCTTAGTGTCTCTCTATTCTCTCTGCCGATTCCTCACGTCTGTCTTCATAAAAGCTCAGTTTTTCTGTACAACGGCTTATAAAAACTTCTGTGTTCTTTTCCCTGTTGGTAGTGCATCCTACCACACAGCAGCTTTTAGAAATGTTTCTGTTCCTTCATGCAGTACGAGTCAATGGGAAGAGATAAATAGTTTTCCCTCGGTGTGGGCTGGTCTCTATACATATTCTATACCAAGCTCTGTGTCATCTTTGTGTGGGCGGTGTGTTTAGCTGAGCGGTGTTTGGCAGCAGTGCACGGCAGAGCGGAGCAGTGGAGGTCTGTGATGCGGGCCTCTGCTGTTTACGTTTTTCATTAAATTGTGACCGTAAATGCATGCATAAAAGAATCCACATAGCAATGTGTATTGTATTTCACTTTATTTACACATTTGAGATCGTCCATACAGAAAACATGCCATACAAGTACGTGGACTCACATTGCATGTGTGAATGTGTTAAAGACTAACTAAGGACATTTGAATAAGATTCAGTTTGCAGTTTATTAAAAGTTGTTTCTAAGTGGCCGGGTTAGCTCAGTTGGTAGAGCAGGCGCACATATATAGAAGTTTACGGGTTTGACTACGACCTGCTGCCCTTTGCTGTATGTCATCCCTCCTCTCTCTCCCCTTTCATGTCTTCATCTGTCATGTGGAAATAAAGGCCTAAAAATGCTTCAGTTTCTAGACACGTTGAGTATTCTGCTGTTACAGTTGAACATTATTCCAACTGGTGGCATGTTTTATGAGATGTTGTCCTGTGTGTTTGTGTGAAGCCAGGAGGACTGGGGCCAGATGAGCACCCAGGCAGAGGAGGTGGCCATCACAGAGGAGGACCTGGAGCTCATCAAGGAGAGAGAAACCAACATCAGACAGCTGGAGGTCCGTACTCTAATACTCCCATTACAGAGCCTCAGCCCCCAGCACGGCTACTGGCCATGTTCTGGGATAGAGCACACACACACCTGCCACAGCTCACTCTAACTTTCTGTGTGTGTGTGTGTGTTTCAGTCTGACATTTTGGATGTAAACCAGATCTTCAAGGACCTGGCAGTGATGATCCACGATCAGGGGGAGATGATTGGTGAGTAGTTACTCTCTGAAACACACCACCAGTGGACAATGCACGTCACAGCTGGTGCTCTTATTTTCTATTCAAAGTTGCACAGCAGCAGTGAGACCCAAACCACCACTGCTGTATATATTGATATGCAGGAATATGATAAGGAACCTTCACGTCTGGTTATTTTGTCCATAAAAAAAGTTTTTCAATTGAATTTTTAGGATATTTACTGGGTATTTACTATAACACCATATATGTCCACATTGTGACTGAGTTTCCATATTCCCCACAATGCTGAATGGACATTGAAGAGTGTGTGAAGCAACAGCAAACAGGAACAACCGATTGGCATGTGCTGTGTGTATTAGTTCATTATTATTTCAGACTAACACAGAAATCCTGTTTATTAGAGGACGAGAAATGCTTCTGCAGTTCTCTGAATAACAGAACCGTTCTGAGCATGCTCAGACCACAAAGTTTCAAGTTTAGGCAACCAAAACTACTCGTTTAAGGTTAGAGAAGAATCAAATAAAGCAACAGTGGCTGTTTGGAGGAGATGGCACATGAACTTTGCTGTTAAAGGCCGAACATGTACGGCACCCTACTTCAGCCTTCACTTCTGATCATACACACACACACACACACACACACACACACACACACACACACACACACACACACACACACACACACACACACACACACAGCTGGTGTGTCTGGAAACAGGTGACCAATCCTGTTTTATTTATGCTGACTGATAACTGAAGAAGGGAGTAGGGGAGGACGGAGGGCACAAGTAAAGAGAGGAAGTGATCTTATTGTGGATGCTCCAAACCTGAGGCCTGTACTAGGAAGCAAGTTAACAAGGTAACTTCAGGTTCAACCCAGGGTTTTGTGTATCACGACGGTGGATCACTTGTTACCGGGTTAAATCGCCATGGTAACTTATGCTGAACGCCTAACCTGGTCGGTAGCAAGTTATGTTGGAGATTAGAGATCAACCGGTGTTAAAGCTCCGTCTACTGACCAATCAATAACCCCGTTAACATTCACTGATTGGTATTTTTATGAAAGATATAGATTTTCAGCAGAGGGAATTACATAAAGGCTATATGTCGGCTTCTTGAGCCATGTGTTGCCAATGCGCACAGCGGTTTTTATATTTTTTATTTTCTGTCATGATAGCTTCCCACTGCCAGGGTTGCAACTGAAATAAAAGGCTAAAGCAACGACAGTTTATTGAAAGCACAAGTGTAATTATGGTCAGATCTTGGTCCTGACTGATGGGGAAGTCATATTGATAAGCGTTGTGATTAACGCATAACGGCGTCGTTTTTTTTGCCAGCTGTCCTTCCTGTTTTAGGAAGCAGCAACTGTGTTGCATTTTGCCTGTAAAACCGTGTCTGTGCTCTTCATATTTATGTAGAATTATAATTTGCTCTTATGTAAAATATGCGGCTGTGATAGATGTTTGTTATTGGTCATGCTGTGCAAACGCTGCCTCTTTTGTGTGAACGCGTGCGCCGCTGGATTGGGAAACCCTGGGTTGATTGAACTAGTTGTTAACCTCTGTCGTGACACCGTTTAGGTGAAGCCGGGTAACAGAAATAAATCCAGGGCGTGTTGATCTCGATTCGTAGTACAGGCCTCTGGACAGTTGCAGGGTGAGAGTCGTGGGCCTGAGCCTGCTGTGTGTTCTGCCCTGCAGATAGCATCGAGGCAAACGTGGAGAATGCTGAAGTTCATGTAGAGCGAGGAACCGAGCAGCTCCAGAGAGCCGTCTACTACCAGGTGAGTCAGCAGCTGTCACTCTGAAGGCCTTTTCACAAAGGGGACCAATCGCAAATATGGTCGTTGACTATTGTTCACGTTCAACCCTTTCACACCAGGGCTGACGCCGATATTTGTGTTCCAAAATGTACGTACATTTTCGAAAGTAGCCTTATCAGCGCCATGGCCAACCCGCAGAAAGCGCACGCTTCAACCAAACCTGCAGTTCATCGGGTAATCAGCACCTTTCTCCACCCACTATACTGTAAATTGCGCGCATTTAAAAGCTCAATTGAATGGCCGATGTCAAAGAAATCCTGCTTGATGCGTGTTATTTCGGCATTAGTGGTGGGGAAATGTATGTATTGACTAGTGTGCTGTAGCAAAGTGTTAAGTACTGGTGCTATGATACAGCTGAGTACAGACTGCCATATTCCCACTGCTGATGCTATGACTGAAATGATTCTGATGCCAATATTTGTAATGTAGCGAGGAGTTTAACAACTGCTGGAATGGAATGTGAACGCTGAGTCGGAGATTTTATGTCATCTTTGATTTCTTTCAGTAACTGTAATATTGCATGGCTGCTTAATCTGTAATATTGCACGGCTGCTTAATCTGTAACGCTTAATGATTTCATGTTCGCTCAACGAAAACTCCTTTCAGCTCGTCTCCTTGGCCTATCTTCGTCTCACTTGGATTACTGCCGCCATTTCACCAGGAGCCATATGCCAGGAAACCCGCTTCCAGGTTTACACCTGCTTTTAAGAGGCGGGAAAATTTTCACCGCAAAATAGAGGCGCGCTTTCACGGGCGGTTTTTGTACATACCGCGGAATACATAATTAGGCGCACTTTACGCTTCCCCTCCCATCTCTTTATGGGAAACTCCCATTTTCCCCTTCACCCTCAATCCAACAGCTCTAGTTTCAACAGAAAGAAGACATGCAACACATTGAAATAGTTATTATGCAGATATGAATAATATGATGTGATTCAATCAGCATCTATAGGGCCCTAACTATGGACTCTGTCCTTATTTTCATGTTCATTTTGTCAGTTTTAAAGCCTTGTTTTGGATGTTGCATTAAAACAGTTGTAGTGGTTTAAGGACATCCCCACTACCTTGTCTAGTGGTTGGACATGCTGCGTCCCGTTAGAAACACAAAAGGACGCTACTCAAGTTCATCGCTGGCACACAGTTAGCACACACGCTCAGTTGAAGCTGAGAAGTGGTTCTGAAAGGGATACTTAAGTAAAACAACGATCTAACCTGGTAGCATTGTAATGTGCACAAACTGTTTGGGCGCACCTAAATGAAAAACTTTACATGCACCAGTGCAACCAATGTAAAAAGTTAGCCCGGAGCCCTGACTGAGAAAACCTATTAATCATGCGAGCAAAAGTCATTTTATTCTTGATTGGCTTTTATTTATCGGGATCCGAAATCAGCAAAAATTACAACCGCTGCAGGAAAGTTTCAGATTCAGTATAAAAAGACTCTTACAGAGTTTTTCCATTACATGGTACCTGCTCGACTGGGGGGGGGGTCCTGAACAAAACTGCCATTAGAAATAGTTTAGCAACAGTTTAGCCAGCTGTGTTTTTTTTTTTTTTTTGCTGCCTCCAGCTTCTTTTGAAACTAAATTAGTCTTCTGGCTGTGGCAACAGCCACGTGCCGAATCAAAAACAACACCCCTTCGATGTTCTGTGTGTGTTGCGTTAGGTCAGGGTAGTTTCCTGCGGCGTCGCTATGACGACCAGCCACGCTTGCCTCACGCATGAGGCGCTAGATGGAGGACGGGGCACCGTGGCAGAGTCGTGCCGAGTAGAGATGGTACAAGCAGTGGGTAAGCGGCATTTAAAAAAAAAAAAAAAATAACGGGGAAACCAAAAAAGGCGACTCGAGAGAGATAGATGGGCTACATTTTTAAATAGATGTGCTATTTACTGGCACAAATGTGTGAAAGACCCTCAGCGCTGTCCCTAACACTAACCGTCCTCGCTCTGCTTTTTCATCCCAGCAAAAGTCCCGGAAGAAGATGTGTATTCTGGCTCTGGTTTGTTCCATCGTGCTCGTCATACTGGGCATCATCATCTGGCAAGCTGCTAAGTGAGGTGACTGCACAGCCCATGTGTCCCATCCATATTTTACTCTGCCCTTCCCACATGCAAGTACCTGCTTGGAATCACGAGAAGAAGAAGAAGAAGAAGAAGAAGAAGAGGCTTCGGGGGTTAGATCTGTGCAGAGGGGGGGGGGTCCATGTGGAACACACTGAATCAGAACTGATCAAGCCTGTTTTTGTTATTTAAAGTGAGATGAAGGACTGAGGTGATGTAGGGGAGCGACCGTTCATTTCTTGTCTAATTTACTGCACTAACACTATCTGTCACTGTATTTCAGAACAGGCTACACGAGTAAGGAAACCCACGACTTGTCAAAGTAAAGTGATCTGGGTTTAAGGGGCCGTCATGTTTTTGTTACTTGTTGTGACATCTTCTGATTGTAAAGTGTGTGGCGTGGCTGGCTGACTTGTATGACTCCTGGTGGTTGTAATATACATGTTGTAAAATGAAAGCTCAAACAGATTACCAATATGAATTCAATCCATGTCTGTAAATATTACAAAGTGCTGCGTTATATAAGAACATTATGGATCATAAATAATGTCCAGTCTCCAAACAAACCATTTTTAAATTGACTGCTCTGACTCTTGACAGTATGCATAATAAATGTCCTAAACCCTTCAGCTGGTCTGGGCGTGTCATCACTGTTGTGTTCCCGTGTCCTGCAGCAGGTTCTGGCTGGATGGTTAATGCTGAGTCACATTCCTTGGTGTCACTGTGATAACCCTGACCTCATTGACGTGAACGCTAAGATCTGAAACATTAGGACTGGGAGATGGCTTGTTGCTCGTTGCATAAATCAAAATATAGATATAAGAGATTACTCGCCCATGGCCACTCCACCGTTGGGTATCCACAGGCTGCCTGTACTTGGTCCGGATGGCTTTCAGCTTTACAGATAGCGTCTTTCTCGTGTGGATGTGACGTCCCTCCAGGTACAGGATACTGCTGAAGTAATTGGGTCCATATGTCTATATATGTTGACTGACAGGACTCCCAGTCCACGCCCTGTTGAAATCTAAGGTTGTTTGGAGCAATAACTCCACCTCCTCGTCTGTCCAGACAAAATTGTCAGCTTTTGCTTCGCCATGTTTTGGTTTCGCTCTACTAGGGAGAGAAGTAGAAGGAAGGTTCGACACAGGCGCGCGGACTTGGTGGTGTTGTGTGGCAGTGCTTCACGCTACCACCTAGCCGTCTGGTGTGCATACTACATTGAATTTCACACACTTTTGCATCATCATATGCACGAAGATTCCCACCCCCAAAACGCTCGTCTAAACGCGGAATAAGAAGTGATAACGCAACACCACTTTTGCGTTTTCTCTTCAGATCGTTTCCGTCTAAACATAGCCTCAGTGTGATTGAAGTGCTAGTTCTGTTGGGTCTAAGAAATGTGGTGAGTTTGAAAGAACAATGTGTTTATCTTGAAATGAAAATGACCTTATGTATTTCCAAATTAAATCAGGTGAGTCATTTAGTGACGATTGAATAGTTTCTAATGCAGTGACAGGATGTATGGAGGACGGCCTGTGGAGATGTAATGAATCCGGATCAGTCGTCCCTGATGTTGGGTTGGTACACGCCCTGTCCCGCTGCCAACAGGAATAGGTCTGGTTTGGTAATACGCTGTAAAACAAAACTGAATACCTTCACTGCTTTGACACAAGCTGCATCCAGTGACTGCATCTCCTCACTCAGAGTCCATGGACACATGCTGATGACCTGTTCTGCAGTTGGCAGGCGTGGGCTGCCTCTTGTTGAAGCGTAACTCTCGCCAAAATGCACTTTAGCAGTTGTTTTTTCCCGTCACCGCCATCTTGCCAGTAAAAAAGTGTCGATCTCCGAATGCAACGTAACAGGGAGGAGAGTAAAGATGGAAAAGCTCCTAAAGCTTAGTTCCATATAAATGCACGGATAATTCCTTGTTTTGTCATTAGTGAAAAACTAAATATTGATCTTGTAGGTGAAAAAGGAGCCTGATATAAGAATGACATTTCCTCCTGGGGAGTCCGTTCATTCGCATTCGGAGATCGATTCTTTTGGACTGGCAAGATGGCGGCAAGCGGAAAAACGAACCGCTAAAGTGAGTTGTTCAAAACCTTTCTTTTTAGTAAACTCTGTGTACACAAACAATGTTCTCAATGCTGGAGTTCATGTGGAGAGCCCCTGGTGATACTTGGAGCAAAGTTTCATGTTGTGTTGAGCCTTAAAAATAGCGATTTTGAGGCTAGCATAGTAGTGCCCCTAGCACTCCCATTCAAAAGGCCATTTGACCGAAAACGAGAATACGGTCAATCTTAAAAGTGGCGTTTCTGTCCTAATTATGCTTTTAAACAAAGGTTTGACTCGGGTATATTCACAAAAAGACCCTAGGTTGCTTTTTTGGCGAGAGTTACGCTTTAACTTTCCTTTCTACTATTTTAGTTAGGGATGCTACTAATTGTTGATCAGTGAAATGAAGTATTCACTGTTTCAGAAAGCAGGTTTAAAGGTCCCATGGCATGAAAATGTCCCTTTATGAGGTTTTTTAACATTAGTATGTGTTCCCCCAGCCTGCCTATGGTCCCCAATTGGCTAGAAATGGTGATAGGTGAAAAGTGGCAGTTGGTCAAGGCCACACCCCTAATCTCCACCTTGCCCCCCCCTCTCTCCTCCTCAATAGCTACAGACACAGAAATGGCACATCCTAAGGAAAGCTCATTGTGGGACTGGCTCTAGTGGCTGTAATTCTGCACCAAGGCTGAATTTCGGGAAAGAGACTTCAGATATAGTATTAGGGGACCACTGAGGCCTATATAAAAGAGACTTCAGATACAGTGTTAGGGGACCACTGAGGCCTATATAAAAGAGACTTCAGATACAGTGTTAGGGGACCACTGAGGCCTATATAAAAGAGACTTCAGATACAGTGTTAGGGGACCACTGAGGCCTATATAAAAGAGACTTCAGATACAGTGTTAGGGGACCACTGAGGCCTATATAAAAGAGACTTCAGATACAGTATTAGGGGACCACTAAGGCCTATATAAAAGAGACTTCAGATACAGTATTAGGGGACCACTAAGGCCTATATAAAAGAGACTTCAGATACAGTATTAGGGGACCACTGAGGCCTATATAAAAGCATCCAAAGAGCACCATGTCATGGGACCTTTAATACACTCTGACTTTAAACCTGAGCTCTTGAGTCTTGGTTCCAGAACAGCTGATCACAGTCGGGTATGTTAGCTCTGACTTAGACTCCTCATCGATGGATACTACCATTCACCATGGCAACAGGTAAATAAAAGGCAGAGTCTCCATTTGAATCCGCGATGACGGAAAGATATTAATGCATGTAAATGTGGACTAAGCACATTTATCTTAATAAAAGAGGCAGAGCGTCAATAAGTTAACACTCTGAGGTCTCAGGGTATTTTCACAAAGCTTCTTAAATTTATCTTTTTAAGGTATTTGTATATAACTGATCCCCATGTGTTTCATGATTTGAAGACAGTGGATTTTAAATGTTAGACATTTAAAATCTCTGCTCAACAGAATTCACTGGCTTTATTTCAACTACTTCAACTGATGTAGTTAATTTAAACAGACCTAGAAAAACTGTTGAAACTCATCCAGGCTATATATATTACCATATGATCCCCCATATTATATCGGAACTGCTCTAACAAAGTCTGTGTTATAAAAAAAAACTAGAATTACAGCCCTGGGTTTGTATAACTCTACCAACTGTCACAGTCCCAATCCATGTCTGTCCAGACTCATAAAATATGTAGTGAAGACTTTAAAGTAATTTAATAAAAAGGTATGAAGTAAATTTTTTGGTGAAAAGTGGATGCTTCACACACAGAAGATCTGTACAATCACCAGTTTTAAGATCGGTGTCCCCAACTCAGTATCTGTCCTAATGTCTGCCTTCTGTTCCTGAGTGATAGCAGAAACATTAGGTTGTCGCAGTGAAGCTGACCTTTGACCTTTTGGATAAACAATGTCATCACTTCATCATTCTTTCCTGTTAGACATGTGTGTGTCATAATTAGCGTGGGGATTCTTGAGTTCTAGTCTCTTGACCTTTGACCTCCAAAATCTAATTAGTTCATTGTTAATGTGAACAGTTTTTGCATAGAACGCATAAAATGCGAGCTGCAGTTCCTGGTTGTATTTAGGCGCTACAGAGCTCCGGGGCGCCGACTACCAGCGGCAGTTGTTTAGCCGCCAATAGGTGACTGTGAGCCGGGTACAGGCACCGCCAGATGACGCTCTTTTCAGGGGCCGTGGTAATGGAGTTAAGCCAGAAAAAGTGAGCGTCATGCCGCGCTGACAGTTAAGTTTAGGCACCAAAACGACTTGTTAAGTTTAGGGAAAAGATCCTGGTTGGGATTAAAAGAGGAACGAAAAAGCGTTTCCTGGGTGAAAGTATTTTGTGTGAACTCCGCTCTCCGGCTTGAAAGCGCTGTGTTTTACGTTGACACCACGTTGTGCCATTTCATTCTGAGATTAGATTGGATATTGAAGTTCATAAATTAAAGGTTTTGGCATGGCTGGCTGAGTGGCACCATATCCATGATATTCGAAGGGGGATTGAATTCTTGCATGTTTTGTTGTTCATTATCAAAACAGATCCCCCCCTCTCTGCTTTCTTCACAAATCGCACCCTGGAAAGACCAATGGAAACACGATGCCTCTGGCCACAGCTGTCAGAGGAATGGAAGGGACATGCAGAGATTTTATTCAGAGCTGAGGGAGACCTGATGCTGCAGAGATTTGATTCAGAGCTGAGGGAGACCTGATGCTGCAGAGATTTTATTCAGAGCTGAGGGAGACCTGATGCTGCCTAACAGTCCTGAGTTCTGACATACAGGAAACATTCGAAACGTGCTTGGTATTAAACAGAGTGTGTGCTCTGTGAGAGGGAGGAGACAGAGAGAAGCTCAGGATTTATTGAAAAAAGGCTGCCAGCGAGCAGGTCAGGTTCACAGACTTGGTTACCATGGTAACAGACCCAGAGATTAGGGGCGCTTTCACATCTATAGTTCGGCAGACTCGGGGGTGAAGTTGCATCATTGTTGCATTTTTCATTTGGTTGGGTTAGCGTTCACACCAGACATTGTGAACACGATGGAAATGCATGCTGTCAATTGGACAGAACATCTGAGTGAAACTGGCTTTCAGAAATAATGGAGCAACACACCATTTGTAGCATCTTGAGTTTTCTGGTTCTGCTTTAGTGTTAGTGTAATATTTTAGAAGAAGGCGAACAATGAACAGCTGACAGAAAGTGAGTGAAGGAGAGAGAGAGAGAGATGATGATGATGTGTTGTCACACACATTCTCACCTAAACCGACCGAACTATAGAGCACTTGGAAGAGAACAGAGACCCCCGTTTTCATGCGGACCAGAGTTCAGTTGTTTGGTCCACACAAGAGTTTGAATGAGGGTTCGGTTAAAAGGGACCAAACTGCTCAGGTGTGAAAGCAACTTCAGTTACCTGTCTTTCTGGAACATCTCAGGGTTAACAAACTCTTTCACTAAACCTGCTTTCTAAAACAAGGCCCAGCTTGTACAAAAGATACAAGAATGACAAGGAGCCATTCATTCAAACATTGGTTCAAGGTGCTGCTAGTGGTCAAAAACTCCACAGTCTCCTTTAAGATGGAGAGCTGTCCTG
Organism: Perca fluviatilis; assembly: GCF_010015445.1. Lineage (NCBI taxonomy): Eukaryota > Metazoa > Chordata > Actinopteri > Perciformes > Percidae > Perca > Perca fluviatilis. Next base: position 5,716,813 of record NC_053124.1, on the reverse strand, counting down.
GCGTTCTTCATCCAACTCATTCATATATTGAAGAGCAGCCAGCCAGTACCTCTGAGTTCCCTTCATATTGGATGAATCTGCAGCTCACAATTATGTCCGGTGTCCATGTAAGGTGATCTTTATGTAGAGCCGTGGACTGTGAGGGTGTGGAGGTTGGGGTGGTGGATGGGCTGTAGTGCACCACCATAACCACCTTTATAACCATTACCATGCCAGAGATGCAGAGTTGATGTGAAGGTATATATGGTAGAAGGAAAGAATTTCAAAAATGTTGCGGTGGACATAATCTAGGGTTTTGTATATTCATCAAACATCAATGTTAATGTGTGGTGACAGGGTTGAAAGGAAGTTTTCCTGGAGTGAAGTATAAAGACGTGCAGCTGAGGGAAACGCTGCACCAGTGAAACACCAGCCCAAACCCCCTCCCAGCAATCACTGGGAAGACCGCATCAACCAGGAGGGAGTGGACAACTAGAGAACGCTCAAGGATGACCCTCACATCTGAGCCTTTGGTTGTCAGCCTGCGATGTCAGTGAAGCACGGCTATAGACCATTCCAGAGCTGAGTGTTGGACAACATATTCAGTGAGGAGAAACCAGACGCTGGAATGATGGTGTGACGTAGAGCAGGGAACCAGACGATGCGGAATGGTGTTACGAGGGGATTGTGGGGAAATAACAGTACACGCAGTGCAGAATCAGGGTGGGGCTCACTGACTGGGAAAATTGGTTTGACCACCTCATCCACCTTCCTTTTCCTCTTTAATTATTTCCAGACGGGCCAAATGTTGAAGCTGGAAGGCCTTCAAGGGCCTCTCCTGTCTGGGTGTGGGGGGTGGGGAGGGGGGTGGCAATGTGATATGCCACTCCAGACTCTATAAAGGATCTATGGGATTGCTTTCAGAAATCCCCTCTCTTGTCAGCTTCCAGCAGCTCTGCTCCCAGCCTGTCAGAGGTAAGGCATGCCTGCCCTCACTCCTTGCCAGAGGTATTTCCTCTCAGACCTGCTCCAGTGCAAATCCAAGGGGACACGTCTAGCTCTGCCAGTTCCAAGCAGTCAAAACAGTCCTCAGCTCCAGCCAGTGTGGACAAGGTTCCTTTCAGCTGGCAACTCCATGCAACTATGCCTTCAGCATAACATTGATACTGGCTAGTCCATCCAGGAATGCTGTGTGGACTAACCAGAACCCTCCTCCGCAGCGCTGTGGAGGAAGGTCTGGCAATATGAGACTAACAAATGGCTAACCCAGGCAAAATCAGTGAAGCACACACAGGTTGTCGAAAATAAGTGGGAAAAAAATAAATATACAGCCATAATCCAACTTAAAGCTTTAGTGCACAATTTTTTATATTAATGAACGTCCATTTCATACAGGCCATTGTCAAATGAGTTGATACAAAGCTATTTAAGACTCTCAGCTCCACACAACTCTCTCTGCATTTCTCAGTATCGCTATGTTCAGAAGATTTTGTCGTCCGACAACTTTTCCGCACAGAAACTCAAGTGAAGATAATTACCTCTTCTGAAGAGCCCATCATGTTTTTTTAATCCTCCGGGTCCTCCTTGGCTACTAGCAACTGCGTGGAGGAGGGGTGGGGGTGGTGCGCGATCACAGAAGGCTTGTATCATGTGGACGCGCCCACAGTTTTGTTGTCATTACTTAGAATTCTTAATGGGGGAGACAGAAACAATCAGCAGCATGCCCTGATGGCATTACAGAGAATACACAAGAAAGAACATGGCCAGAATAACCCATGATTCTCTTAGCTTTCTGGACTACCTGTTTCTTCCAGAGGGAGCTCAGGTCTGGTGGTCCAGTGATCTTAGAGCAGATCTTTACGATGTTGTTGAGGCTTTTCACAGGCATACAACCAGCTAATGAGTACTTTCACAGCAATGAAACAAGACACAGCCGTCCAAAAAATCACTTTAACACATGTACGATTTTTTTTCGCAGCAATAGTACTTAGAAATTAAACAAACTATCTTTCTCTGCCCAGAAGTGAAGCCTCCTTCCTGTGTGTTTGTCTGTTTTTCTTGGTCCCACGGATGCTCCACGGTAAAAATATAACAGATCTGTTTATCACCAGTCCGTACTAATGGAAAAACTGCTCCTCCGAATGGCAGCGGAAAGAACAATGGCGCTGACTTGAGAATGGAAGGCGGTGTCCAAGTTGTCCTTCTCCTTCTCTGAAGAAAACGGGTTTACTTCCTCTGCAGATTAAAATGGTACCCTAACCCTTTCCCCAGAATCCAGAAAGTCTAACTGTGAACACCAAAATAGTTTAAGATGAAACTATTCTCTAAACTAAGTCGCAGTTTGGATAAGAACAATGAGAAAACTTTTGTGCTGGCTTTTATCATGACAAGGGGACCCCTGGAGTTCTGGGGATTAGCTGCCAATAAGAAATTGTGTTTTGGCTCCCTCTCTCAGAAACTTGCATGGCAGTGTGACTTTTAGGCTTGTGTTCTTCCAGGTAGGCCCTGTCCTTTGTTTGAAAGGGGCACTTAAGGCTCCAAATGGGACATGTAGGCCTCTTTGTTATAGGGGAGGCCATATGCTGGAGAGTTTCTCTTTGGTAATGTCACGGAGCACAGTGGACCCAAAAGCACGACTCAGAGCAGAGGGTAAAAGGTATTGGAGCTTTATTGTATACAGAGTACAATCACAGGCAAAGGTCGGCAGGGAAAAAGACGTGGTCAAAATACGGGCTAGAGATCTATGAAAACACTGGGAAGGTAAACGCTGGAGCGTGAGACACACAAGGAAATAAAGCTAAAACAAGAAATACATAAGACTGGTTAACAATTGACTGCACATGAAGGGGATGGTTAAAGGGGACAAGTGGTGGGACCTCAGCCACTTCGTCACAGGTAGGTTGAACACCGGTCAGGCTGCTGCATTCTGAATGAGCTGCAGAGATCGAATGGCAGTCTAGACAAGAGATGACTAGAGCCTAAACAAGAACCTGAGCCGCCTTCTGGTTAGAAGGAGACGTGTCCTTCTTATGTTGTGCAGCATGTATCTACACGATCGGGTGGTTGCAGCAATGTTGGCAGTAAAGGAGAGGTGGTCGTCAAGTGTCACACCCAGGTTTCTACACCCTGGTGTCTTACTGTTACAATCCTCATAGAGGTGTCTGTTTTTTCTATACAAACATATCTATACATAGTATAAACATGTTTTTTTTGCCTTGTTCAGCTTTGTTGCCCTTGTTTTTATCTGTACGTCTAATTCTGTGTACTTTGAGAGCGACCAAAAGCCAGAGTCAAATTCCCTGTTCGTGTTCACACTTAATTGTCCATTAAACCGCATTCTGATTCTGGTTCTAAACAGCAGCAGGAAGTCTTTATTTAGCAGCTTACATCCAACCAAATTAAATGGACTGTATTTATACAGTACTTTTCTGGTCTTAAAGGTCCCATGGCATGCTGCTTTTTGGATGCTTTTATATAGGCCTCAGTGGTCCCCTAATACTGTATCTGAAGTCTCTTTTATATAGACCTTAAGGGTCCCCTAATACTGTATCTGAAGTCTCTTTTATATAGACCTTAGTGTCCCCTAATACTGTATCTGAAGTCTCTTTCCCGAAATTCAGTCTTGGTGCAGAATTACAGCCACTAGAGCCAGTCCCACAATGATGTGCCATTTCTGTGTCTGTAGCTTTAAATGGTATTGAGGAGGAGAGAGGGGGGGCAAGGTGGAGGGTGGGGGTGCGGCCTTGACCAACTACCACTTTGCTCGTTTGAAAGCCATGATGTCTCTTTCTCATGGGCGGGCCAAATTCTCTGGGCGGGCAAAGCAGAGAAAGGGGAGGTAACCTTGCTCCTTATGACCTCATAAGGAGAAGATTCCAGATCGGCCCATCTGAGCTTTCATTTTCTCAAAGGCGGAGCAGGATACCCAGGGCTCGGTTTACACCTATCACCATTTCTAGCCACTGGGGGACCATAGGCAGGCTGGGGGAACTCATATTATAATACATTATAATGTTAAAAAACCTCAAAGTGACATTTTCATGCCATGGGACCTTTAACAACTACTCAAAGCACTTTACACATTACAGGCACCATTCACACACACATCAAATTCATACACTGGTGTCCAAGGCTGCCATCTAAGGTGCCACCGGTTCATCAGATAAACATTCATACACATTCACCCACCCATGGAATGTGGAAATGTGGGGTGGTTCTCTGTGGGTCATGCAATACCTCCTGGCATAGAAGGTCATCATAAATTAACGAACATACCCAGTATTTATGAAGATGTACCATGACCCTAGAAAAAAACTTCCTGTGTAGGTTGTTACCAGGTAAGCTTTAATGTAATATCTCAACTTAAGTAAAAAAACATTCCATAGTTTCTAAGGTAAATCTAAAAAAGCCTTTGTAAATGGGTTTAGCCATGAACAATAACTACATAAAAGTAATGTATTGGGAAGTACTATCTTAATTTCTAGCAAGTACGTACCCAGTCATGTCGTTGTAAACACTGACAGACAATGCTTCAGACACTGTGTGACCACAGCTGGTGTTCTCAGCCCATGACAAGGTGGATGGATGTTATAATAATTTCATTATCAAAGGATAAACAGAACTGAACAGAAGTTATATCAAAGTTCATGGAGGCAGTTACAGTACTCACAGAATGAGTACAGAAGTGACCTAACGAAAAGCTCTCTACAGCCACTTTTTATGATACCAAGTGGACTATAATAGAATCGTGATAGAGAGTTGATGTCGTCAGTTATTATCTGGTAAGAGACAATGTCGTCTCATCTATCTGGTCTGGGAGGGCATGTATGCCCTCAGGAACACACCGTGCTTAGACAAGGACAAAACAATGGCTCCCATGTTATCTTGTGAGTTCAAGCAGTTTTTTGGTTTCTTAACAATATCTACACACATCCACAACAGTTTAATTTAACAGAGAGAGAAAATAGTAATCAGTATATTATTCTATGCAAACAGTTTAATAAATAACGAGGAAAAGTATGTAAATCACATTTTTTCTAACAATGGAAAAACAGACAGAAGTGGAAGAGGCAAGTATAAGCTGGCAAAGAATGTAGGAATGTACCAGACTTAAACAAATCAAATGAAACAAAGTGAAGAGAGGAGGAAGGTAGTATTGTGGTCCAGAATTAGAATCAGGAAAGGATTTATTGCCAACTAAGTAACACTTACAATGAATTTGCCTTTGTGGACTGTGCGTACATGAACATATTAAAATGAAATATGTACAATATAACTGTTTCACAATAATAAAAGAAGGCTGTGTGGTTCAGTGCAGGATGTGCAAATATGTTGAGGAATGTGCAAAAGCTATGGGTTAGGGTTCAGTCCAGGAGTCCCAGCTATTTATATCCCCCCCACCTCAGCTCATTAAAGACGAGGTGTTTTGTAACCACAGCAGGTGACCCAGAGGCCAGCGCTGGCATCAAGTCAAACCATCTGTCAGGAAGAGACAGGCTTTTTCCGTTAGCCTTTTTCTGGGTGGCTAAAGGTTATTTTTCTGGAGGTGTTGTGCAAGCTCTGGAATCAAGTATTAAAAAGCCTCACTTTTCATCATGTTTCTGGACATCTGACTGAAGTCGACTGGGTGCATACTGTGTCCAGATCATTAGCCCAAATTAAACCCTACCTAATTCCACCAAAACTAGATCTCACTTCCTTCTATCTCACACAAACACATACAAAATAGGAAATTTAGAAAAATAGATTTAGAAAACAGAAAACAGTGCATATATATATATATATATATATATATATAGCTTTAGTGCGTAACTTTTTGATATTAATGAACGCCCGTTACATTCAAGCCATTGCCAAGGTAGTTGATACAAATCTAATTAAGACTATCAGCTCCACACAACTCTCTCTGGATCTCTCAGTATGACTATGTTCAGAAGATTGTGTCGTCCGGCAACTTTCACGTGCAGAAATTCAAGTGAAGATAATGACCTCTTCTGAAGAGTCCATCATGTTTTTTTAATCCTCCGTGTCTCCTTGGCTACTAGCAACTGCATGGAGGAAGGCTTGTATCATGTGGATGCGCAGACAGTAGCTAAGTTTCCATCCACTTCAAATTATTTTTTTATCTGAAGTTCGGTAAAAAACTCATGCGAATAAAACTGGTGAAAGTGTGTTTCCATCCAACGGCTTTAAAGCGATTAAAAACCTGTTGCGTAATGACGTCACATGCTGTTTTGCAATTAAATTGGAATATCGAATGATTTGAGACATTTTAAGGTGTTTCCTATTCATTTTCGCACTGAATTGCACAACATTCAAGCAAACATTTGCGAACAAAGTTTTGCTAGACAAAAGTAGTTGTTGTTAATATTAGAAGCCGAGGAAGCTCCGATGGGCCTTTAGCCGAGGATCTGATCCAGCTCATCAAAAAGGTGGAACTTGCCTTTTATTTTCCCTCCGGCACCGCTGCGAGACAACTCTCTTTTTGAGACAACTCTCTCTTTTGAGACATGTATCGCTGTTTTAGCGCCGTCCATTTACTCCGGAGGACGTCCCTCGGCTTGTCGTAACCTGTGTTGGTCATTTCCTTCGCGAGTTCCTGATAAATTATGGCATTTCTTAGATTTTTGCTATCTAAAATAGCCGTTATATTTTGCTCGTAAATTAACTTCAAAAAGTCTCTCGTCTCCTCGTTCGTCCACTTACATCTGTCTTTGTTGACATCTGTCATGTGTGCAAACAGAGTGGAAATACTGGGCGGAAATTAACTAAAACTTCTTCTTCTTCGTTTTGTGGCGGGTTGCAACCATAAAATGACCTTAAACTTAATCGCAATTCATTAATTTATTCTGCAAATAATGTTTCCATCAGCGTTTATCGCATAAGCCGTATATTGATCAAGATAAAATCCGATGAGACCGAACGTATTTACATTGAGTCGATATTCATGAAATTCTATCGAATTTTACTGTTTCCATAAGGCATTTTTCATTCGATATCACTTAATTCAGATAAAAACGTGTGGATGGAAACATAGCTAGTGTTGTTGTCATTACTTAGAATTCCTCATGGGGGAGACAGAAACTATACACTATAGCTTTGATGTGTAAAAGTTCAGCATGGGTGACCTTTTTTCTTTACTAGCGATAAAAGCAATAAGGCATTTGCGTTGACATCATTTAAATATCTGTTTAAAGTGCTGGTGTGACAGGACGATGAGGCATTTAATCAGCAATATCCCTGTGTTTCCATATGTCAATAACAATAACCTTGGTGAGGTAAATGTTGCAGATAGGAATGACGGCTAGAACTACAGAAAAACGATTTAATCTGGAATTGTGGAAGCATGTCTGACAGATGAGAGGGGAAATGCTTCCAGTCCAGTGTCAGTGTGATATGGGAACAGGTGCTTAGATCAGCGCCATCAGCAGAAACATTCCCACCAGAGGATTAGCTCACTGGGGACACGCCTCTAGAAGTCCTGTTTTCATTATTTCATCATGTCATACAAAAACAGCAGCAAAGCCGGGTGCCAGGACGCATACGGATGTGGAGGGGGCTGAAGACTACTGTCCCATGTTACGGACTAGACAATAATAAATATTCGGATATAATGTAAGATTGAAGTGTTGAAATTGTGTCTGGGAGGTGGAGAAGTTTACATCACCTCAGCACAACCTAAATCCCCAAACCTTTGCACTTTCCTTACACATATGTTTTCCTGAGTCAATTTTTGCAGCCTTTTTGTTCATTACATGCATAATATTGACATGATTTACGGTGAAAGTTCAAAGTGTAGAGTGACTGCTTTCAGTCATGCGCAGTAATGTAGCGAGTGGTTAGTTTGAGAAGTAGTACGATACCCGCTGGCTGTATGCATGTCTTGACCAGAGCACTTCAGTAAACAGTATTGATATTGAAACATCAGTTGTCCGTGTACTATTTGTATATGGAAACGTCACTACTGTGTCAGAGGGTGTGCACTGTGAACCATTAAAGTGATGGTTCGGAGTAATTCACCCTAGGGTCCTTAGCACCATGACCTCGAGCCAAACACCCCCCCAGAAGCTTTTTTCACCTGGGTCTAACATTGGGAGAGTTAGCGTAGAGTAGCGTTATCAGCTGAATAGCTTAGCGCGGGGGCTAATGGACCCACGTTTGTATCTCGTAAGTTACCCCACTAATAATGCCTGAAATGATACCAAACGTCTACAAGTAGTACAAATAGGTTATGCTCTCATAAAACGATGGATTGGAAAGTTTGTAAGTACACCAGAAGTTTATGTAAATAACACTTGCCTGCTGGCTTCTGCTCTCTGCTGTTGTTGCTGCTGCTGTAAGACGAGTGCTTAGGGCCGTCTACAAATTACAGCACCGAAAAGAGATGCAACAAAAATATTTATTAATTAAATTTTTTTTTTTAAGTAAGTGCTGTAGTATAACTAGCAGGAGACAAGTAATAATTGAGGTAAGTATGGAGACATTACCTTATTTAATCATTGAATTAATAAATATTTTTGTTGTAATTCTTTTCGGTGTAGTAATTTGTAGACGGCCCTAAGCACTCGTCTAACTGCAGGTAGCAGCAGCAGCAACAGAGAGCTGAAGAGAGCAGGCAAGTGTTCATAAACCTCTGGTGTACTTACAAACTTTCCAATCCATCGTTTTATGAGAGCATAACCTATTTGTACTACTTGTAGACGTTTGGTATCATTTCAGGCATTATTAGTGGGGTAACTTACTAAACGATACAAGCGTACGGTCCGCCTCGCGCGCTAAGCTATTCAGCTGATAACGCTACTCTACTAAACTCCCAATGTTCGACCCAGGTGAACAAAGCTTCTGGTGGCGAATTGGCAACAGGTCATGGGTATAGAACCAGAGGTGAATTACCCTCCATACTTTAAATATCAATATACAACATACTTCATGATACGTGTTGGTACAGATGAAGTCACTGCTCACAGATAGGGATACAGCTGTATGCGTCACACACTCTCGTGGTAACACAAAGTTCTAGTTTTGCACGCAGCCTATTTGGTTCTAGGCATAAGGGGGTGTGAGTAGCTCAGTCGAGAAGGGAGTTGGGTTGGAAACCGGAGCGTCGCTGGTTCAAGTCCCCATACGGACAGAAGTACGGAGTGTCGAATGGTAGCTGGAGAGATGGCAGGGTGCCTGTTCAGTAGTTGCAGCCCCTTCACTCTGACATGTGTGTGTGTGTGTGTGTGTGTGTGTGTGTATTTCAGGCCTCTGTGTGTAATAACAAAAGAGTGTAAATTGTAATTTCCCCATTGGGCATCAATAAAGAGTATACATTATATTAATTATAAGGTGAAATTGAATCTCTAACCCCACCAGGATTCCACCACGCACGTCTGATCTGTGTTCCAGCGGCGTCGCAGCCACTCAAGACAATGCTTGTGGTTCCACCAACCACGACGCGTCTCTCCGCTCTCTCCATCCTCTAAAAATACGCATCGGGTCTATTTTTGACAGAGCCGTGTTGGGTTCAACAGGCCGCACAGGAAGTGGAAGGGCACTCCTTGCGCAGACTCCCAATTGTTTATCACATCACTACACTATTTTAACAACTTAAACAAAGCCACAAATCTTTGATCCATGTCATTCATAAATGGAAGAAATGGAAGAAACCATTTAACTCTGTAGGCTACTTACTTTTATGGTAGATGCACAAATATTAGATTACAGCATGTTCTGTATTATTGAACGGATCATATTAATGTTCCAAAATGTTAACAGCTGTGCTCATCATGTTTCATTTAAACTCAATTTGCAAAGAAAGTAATGCACGCTGTCTAACTTACAAAAATATAATTAATAGCTGGCAACGTTTCATTATTAGACCATCATCGGCAACATGCCTGGCAAAATGCCACCCAGTAACAGTAAATGGTAAAGTTTATCATCTAGTCAGTTTATTAAACAGCTTGTACAAGTTGAATGAGAACACTGAGGTTCTAAATTCCAAAATTACATTTACAAATAAATGACATCACTTTATCAGAACTTCATCACATGATCTCTTCTATGAAGATGTCCACCTGTTCTCTCGACATTATTCTAACCGACCTAACTAGCTAACAGCAGCTAACTATAGTTCAATCAGGAGAGACTTCCTTGCAATTATGAACATATTTATTATACAGACAAACATGTAAATTCTGGAGATTAGACTCCATCGAAACCAACTGTCATAAAGGGTTAATGAAACCCAAACATATCCCCCGATGGAGTCCAGACATTGGTGGTGGTGATGAAGGAGCAGAGGAGCCATTAAAGCCAAGCACAGACGATACCTGACGCCGTGGGCGAGACCACCTGTGGCAGAAGGGGAGGAGGCGGGACGCACTCTATTCCTGAAACGAAAACTGCCAACCGCGGAGGAGAGATCAGATTTAAAGCAGGATGTCATGCTGTGATAGGCTCGTGACAAATGGCCGACTCTGATTGGTTTAACTAACAACGACACAGCTGGATCTGATTTACTACTGACAAGTGACATACCATGAAACAGCTGATCATTATGAGTAATGAAAAAAGGAATATGAAGTCTTCCTGTAAGAACTTACGATGAGCTTCATTTAGCAGCCGTTAGCGGTTACTTTAGCAACAAGTAAAGCTATCTGTCCAAAACTCCATAAATCACCTCAGTACGGTATTCCCTGTCGTCAAACGTACCTTATACATTCATGACATCTTAATAAAAGGCCAAATATTTTGCTAAATGTTTTTCCTGAACTACTCGTCCCCCCTCTAATACACCTGTCTCACATTACAGATGTGCAAAGTATTTTTCTGTTCTCATTTAAATTCAATGAAATAATTGGCCTATCCCTAGTAATTTGTCTCGTGCTTGGTGGGATATCTAAATGGTGCGACTAAAGGGTCTGCTGCCAGCAGTGATAGTCTGACCTCAATTATTTAGCTTCAAAGAATCTTGTTTTGATATAGAACATGTCATTAAATTGTCTCAAGAACAGTTGATAATGAAACAATCTTGATCCTTGATTCAGGGCTATAGCTATAAACGTTCTGGGGTTTCTTCTCAGGGCGACAGGCATTAAGAAAAGCCACAGTGCAGGACCTGCCTTCACTTTCTGATATTTCAGCAGGAAAGTTCCCCAATGTAATCAGTTTGTCTGGCCCAATCACACTTGGAGCCAGCACTCCACCCTCCTGGGTCCTGGGCTAATCTAGCTCCAATAACACCAGTCAGCGCATTAACAGGTGAGGTCATGGCAGCAGGAAATATGAGTCAGCTGAGATAAAGAGTGATGTAAGGTCGTGACCTGGACTCAGCAGGAGGTTCAGGAAGTGGATTATAAACCTGTCGGGCCTCACACATCGTCTGGGACATGGGAGCAGGGAAGGAGTCGACATACTGTACATGCGAATCTCTGAATATGTTGATTTCTGTCAGAAAAACAAGACGAGCGTTTGTGTGTTTGAACACAGCAGCTCGGGGCCCCGTTCGGGATATGCGTTCCCCCAGCCTGCCTATGGTCCCCCAGTGGCTAGAAATGGTGATAGGTATAAACCGAGCCCTGGGTATCCTGCTCTGCCTTTGAGAAAATGAAAGCCCAGATGGGCCGATCTGGAATCTTCTCCTTATGAGGTCATAAGGAGCAAGGTTACCTCCCCTTTCTCTGCTTTGCCCACCCAGAGAATTTGGCTCACCCATGAGAGAGAGACCATGGCTCTAAACTCCAGCAGAAAGTGGCAGTTGGTCAAGGCCGCGCCCCCACCCTCCACCTTCCCCCCTCTCCTCCTCAATAGCTACAGACACAGAAATGGCAAATACTAAGGAAAGCTCATTGTGGGACTGGCTCTAGTGGCTGTAATTCTGCACCAAGGCTGAATTTCGGAAAGAGACTTCAGATACAGTATTAGGGGACCACTAAGGTCTATATAAAAGAGACTTCAGATACAGTATTAGGGACTACAAGGTCTATATAAAAGAGACTTCAGATACAGTATTAGGGGACCACTAAGGTCTATATAAAAGAGACTTCAGATACAGTATTAGGGGACCACTAAGGTCTATATAAAAGAGACTTCAGATACAGTATTAGGGGACCACTAGGGTCTATATAAAAGAGACTTCAGATACAGTATATGGGACCACTAAGGTCTATATAAAAGAGACTTCAGATACAGTATTAGGGGACCACTAAGGCCTATATAAAGAGAGACTTCAGATACAGTATTAGGGACCACTAAGGTCTATATAAAAGAGACTTCAGATACAGTATTAGGGGACCACTAAGGTCTATATAAAAGAGACTTCAGATACAGTATTAGGGGACCACTAAGGTCTATATAAAAGAGACTTCAGATACAGTATTAGGGGACCACTAAGGTCTATATAAAAGAGACTTCAGATACAGTAATAGGGGACCACTGAGGTCTATATAAAAGTATCCAAAGAGCACCATGTCATGGGACCTTTAATCCTCCGTGTGGGGGGTGTTGCGCGATCACGGAAGGCTCGTATCATGTGGCCGTGCCGGCAGTGTTGTTGTCATTATTTATAATTGCTCATGGGGGTGACAGAAACTACGCACTATAGCTTTAAATTCTACATGATGTGATCTATCGATGCAATTACCCCAATTTCATTTTTATTATAAATAATAATAATAATAATAATAATAATAACATATTTATGTAGCGCCTTTTCACAAAACCTAAGGACACAGGATTACAGAATTACTGGGGAAACAGAGCTTGGGAAAAGAGTTACCTTTATATATAACAAAATAAAATGCTGTACACTAAAGAAGAACCAAGCCAAATGTAGTTTGAGAAACTGAGTAGTAGTAGTTTGAGCAGAGCGGAGCGTGAAAAAATCGGAGTAAAGAGCAATGGACATGTCTAATGACCTGGTAAAAATGTCTAGAAGATTTTTTTAAACTGCAATCACATGATCAACACACACACACACACACACACACAGGTGAAAACAATAGCAGCATGACTGTCGCGGCTGGTAATCAGGTGAGGTGAGTCTTTGAGCGGAGCTTCAGTGCTTTGTGTGGACTGAGTCATCCGGCTTCAGCTGCAGCCAAAAGCACCAAGCTGAGCACTTCCAGGCAAACACCTTCACTTACTTCAGCTAGTGTACCGTAACACAGGATGTAATTAACTCTGCATATCCTGCTGTGACTAACAAGCTGTGGAGTCAGGTGGGTTGTTTTCATTCTGAGTGCAAATGAACACCAAAGGTTTCCGAGGTCAAAGAATCGTTGATCACCATGGAAAGTTATACAACAAAGTTCTCCATGACTCCATATTGATTGGGAAGTGTTTTTCTGCCTGGGTGCAGCCTGGACTGGAGATCAAGGAGGATTTAAGGTATAGGCTTCTTTCTTTGGAGATAGGAAAATTGCTGCATCAAGACCAGAACACGTGCAACCTCAGCCAGTCAGTTAATCACAAAGCCATTCCCTCTGTTAAGAACTACAGATCTCAGAAATCTGAAGGAATAGCTCTCAAACCATACACACCTTAGTAAATAAATAACATGCAGACACATCTTAGGATACGTTTAGACGGAAACGATCTGAAGAGAAAATGCAAAAGTGGCGTTGCGTTCTCACTTTTTATTCTGCGTTTAGACGAGGGTTTTGGGGGGGATATCGTTTTTACCCTTTAGACAGTAATGCGACGGTGGAGCGTTTTTAAGATTTCCACTCTGGAGGGTGGTTTCACTTTTTTGCGTTTTTAAGCCCCAAAAACGCCGTATAAACGAAAGGCACATCCGATAAAATATTTTTTCGTTTTCACCCGCGAGCGTCATCGTGGGGCACCCGTTGGGAGCCAGGCCCAGATGGAGGGCTCGTCAGCGAGTGCCTGGTGACCGGTTTTGCCACGGAGCTCGAAGAAGCTACCACTCTCTCCATCTCATGGGCCCACCACCTGTGGGAAGAACCACTGGGGTCGGGTGCACTGCACACGGGTGGCAGTTAAGGTCAGGGGCCTCTAGGGGCCAGACCTGGGCAGCAGAGCAGGTGACGAGATACATTCAGCATATGGATGAGGTGGCTGTTGAGTGAGAGTACACAAAGAGCCGCACTGACAGTCACCACTTTCTCCCCTTGTGTGAGGTCTGTTGCTTGAAGAAATGGGGCTAAAATTTCCACAAGCTCTTTCAGCTGACTCCATTATCCGGCTGATAAGCACAAGCCTTTATGTCCTTTGGCTTCCAGGAGAGAAATTAGGCTTTGGGGATCCAGGTCAGTGACTGCCTCCACAAGGCAGAGAGTTCTGTTCCATCGTGTGGATACAGCTGAGGGGATGCTGCGATTTGCTCCATACTCCGCCTCAAATGCTTCCTTCAGTCCACAAGTAGAATGGAGTAAACTGCAGAATTTTGTCTCCTTTAGTCCATCTCTCCCAACAAGCTGCAATGACATTATACGGTAGTCCTCACTTATTTCCTCCTACAAGCTGCTGTTTTCCAGGTCATCTTCACCATCATCTTCACTGTCAGTTTTAGCCTCAGGGGAAACAAACTGTGATGGCTTTCTTCATATATGAGGCAATATCACAGATGATGTAATCTAATTTATGTTATATATAAAAGTTTATACAAACAGGGTTGGTGACTTTGGCTTTGTCACCAATCCTGTTTGTAATATTTATGGACAGGATATCGAGGCGTAGTCGGGTGGGGAGGGGATGCAGTTCGGTGGGCTGGGGATCTCATCGCTGCTCTTTGCAGATGATGTGGTCCTGATGGCATCATCGGCCTGCGACCTTCAGCACTCACTGGATCGGTTCGCAGCCCAGTGTGAAGTGGCTGGGATGAGGATCAGCACCTCTAAATCTGAGGCCATGGTTCTCAGCAGGAAACCGATGGAGTGCCTACTCCAGGTAGGAAATGAGTCCTTACTTTAGTCCAGTGTCATCCTCTGTGTCAGAGTCCTCAGTCGGGGGCTGGGCAGCTGGTAGGGTTTCTGCCAATTTAAGGTCATATTTGCCCTCTTTAGCCATTCTGTAGGAGTTGGTAGTGCTAGTATCCCATTGGACCCTGATCCAGCCATCCTCGCCCAGCTCCCCAATGACCCGACCTAGACCTGGTGCTGGGCCGTCCTGATCTCCCCATTTCCATGAAGGAGTTCAAGTACCTTGGGGTTTTGTTTGCAAGTGAGGGGACAATGGAGCGGGAGATTGATCGGAGAATCAGCGCAGCGGGTGCGGTATTACATTCAATTTATCGCACCGTTGTGACGAAAAGAGAGTTGAGCCAGAAGGCAAAGCTCTCGATCTACCAGTCAATTTTCGTTCCTACCCTCTCGATCTACCGGTCAATTTTCGTTCCTACCCTCACCTATGGCATGACCGAAAGAACGAGATCCAGGGTACAAGCGGCCGAAATGGGTTTCCTCAGGAGGGTGGCTGGCGTCTCCCTTAGAGATAGGGTGAGAAGCTCAGTCATCCGTGAGGAGCTCGGAGTAGAGCCGCTGCTCTTTTGCGTCGAAAGGAGCCAGTTGAGGTGGTTCGGGCATCTGGTAAGGATGCCCCCTGGGCGCCTCCCTAGGGAGGTGTTCCAGGCACGTCCAGCTGGGAGGAGGCCTCGGGGAAGACCCAGGACTAGGTGGAGGGATTATATCTCCAACCTGGCCTGGGAACGCCTCGGGATCCCCCAGTCGGAGCTGGTTAATATGGCTCGGGAAAGGGAAGTTTGGAGTCCCCTGCTGGAGCTGCTGCCCCCGCGACCCGACCCTGGATAAGCGGACGAAGATGGATGGATGGATGGATGGATAAAGTTTATATTATATCATCCGCATAAAGCATAAGTTTGTGCAAAACCACTCCTACCATAACACCTGGGAAGTTAGTCTCCCCCCTTATGGCTGCAGCCAAAGGCTCTACGGCTAAACAAAACAACATTTTGGACAAAGAGGTGAGTCCTGTCTTGTTCCCCTTCCAAGAGCAAAAATATTCCAAAATGAACCCGTTAGTATGTACCGCAGCCTCTGGGTTTTTATACAGCACCTTAATCCACTCTATAAAAATGCTTCCAAACCCATACATTTCCAAAATTGTTAACATATAGCTCTATTCAACTAGTCTGGCTATCACCAGACCAAGCTCAATCTTTTAAGATTGAACATTAGTCTGGGGAGTCTGCTCTGTATTTGCTACTGCACAAGAGGCGTAATCAACCGGCATAGTTCAAAAGACTCGTATTGGATACGCAATTGGATAGTCCTTCAACCAATCAGACCAACGATCAGGGTGATGTACTTTAGCTGGTAAATTAGGCTTTTACCGAAGCCGGTCGGTAGTAAGGCAAACACATCCTTCTTTTGTAGGAATTGTTCCGGGGCAAGTTTCTATTCAGTTTTCAGAGAAAACTTGCCTTTGAAATCTTTTAAAACAGCAACGACAGCGGCATCAACGGGTTGCTGCGCTTTGGTGGCCGCCATGTTGAATGCTTGCCTCGCTTCTCTATCGTCATCGCGTTAAACCCGGCAATAGTGCACCAGGTGGATAAGCCAGTTTGTGATTGGTCCCCGCAAATTTGTAAGCAGGATAGAAGAAGGTACCCAGCCTGAGCTGCAGGGAGAAATCAAATCGCCGGCAGATCGGGCTGGGTTTACCCAGTCTACCATTCAACCATATCAAACGGTCTGTCAGCTACAGACCATGCAATATTAATGAGATGCCTGATATTATCTGACGAGCTACGCCTGTTAATAAACCCCACCTGATCAAGATGAATTAAAGAAGTAATAACCTTATTCAATCTATTTGCCAAAATATTTGAAATAATCTTGCATTGAAATGATCTAACTGCATTAAGGAAATTGGGCAGTAATTCTTACAGTCTCCTCGGTCTTTACCTTTCTTAGGAACCAATGTTATCAAAGTCTGCCTAGGAGTTAAACTTCCAAAAATTTAGAAAAGGTTGTTGAAAAGCAACTTGTTCAAATATTTGAACTGCACAGGGTGTTTGATAAATTTCAATCTGGTTTTCGTAAACTGTTTTCTGAAGCGGCTTTACTCAAGGTCTCAAATGATGTTTTGATGGCTGCAGATGCTGGAGATTGTTCAGTCTTTGTTTAATTGGACCTTAGCGTTGCATTTGATACTGTCAACAAGTCAACAGGCTATATCACCTGGGCATTTTCAGGATTATCAGTAGTTTTGGTAACATCTATCACTTGTACGCTGACAACATCCAGTTGTATCTTTCATATAACAACATATACTTACTGAACTGTTTAAATGCTATTAGGAGCTGCATGGCAAACTATTTTCTGCTGCAAATGCAGACAAAACTGAGGTTCAGATTTTTGCCCCTGATAACCTTCAGTCAGTGATACGGTAGAACCTGGGTGCCCTATCCTCTTCTTCTCGGCTTAGTCTGCGTCATGTTGGTGTGATTTTTAAAGATACGAAACCCTGTTTTCAAGTACACTTTTTTTAATAATGTTTGTATATAATATTCCACAACCGAGCAGAAGAAACCTTCATTCCAATCCAATCCAATCCAATCCACTTGATTTATATAGCACGATTTTAACAAACACAAGGTTTCCAAAGTGCTGCACAAAAAGATAAAACTGAATAAAATAGATAACACAATAAAAGCACAATAAAAGGATGAGGTACCCAATATAAAGATAAAAAGCAATAATAATTTAATAAAATTAAATAAGTAGAATAAATAAAAATAAAAAATGCACTGCCCGCACACAATAAAAATATGCAAGTATACACTTTTATACACATAAGAGCAACACTCTACCTGGTGTTGAAAGCCAAAGAAAAGAGAAATAACAAAATGTGACAATAACAACGCACCGACTGATGTTTTTGGAAAAATGTTTAATGGGCACGGAGCAAGAGCCATGATCACGGCCATGATTCTGAGCAGCATGCATGGGAATGAAGCACAATAAACTATATCTGAATAAATGTCCGGCCTTTCCCTGATGGGCTGAATAAGTCAATACATTTGTGGCTCGGCACGTTTCAGAAATAACGTCGCTAAGATGGTTTAAAGTGTTGCTAAATCTAGTGAGAAAGTTGCCATGTGCCATACAGGTTCTGGGCAACACTAGCTCCAGCCCAGAACCTGTATGGCACATGATCAGGGGCATTGGACTAGGGGGAAAAAGGGGACTGAGTACCCAGGGCCCTCATGTGAGGAGGGCCCAAAAAGATGCTAGAATGAATAGCTGTGGATGAGGGGAGGGGCCCATAGAAAATGCCTTTCTACAGGGCCCAGAATTTTGTGCTACGCCCCTGCACATGATCCCCAGAGGATGTCATATCCAGCATCACATCTCAATCGCTCCTCGTTACACATTTCCTGACAGAAGGAGCAGGAGAAAAAGAAAGAGAAGGGTCTTTCTCACACTTTGGGGGTCTCCTGACACACCAGGAACATGTTAATGTTGATAAGCCATGAAAAAAAAGTGCACTTTGCATAATATGTCCCTTTAAAGATTTATTCAAAACCTTGTCATTACTTGCTACATAAATAAAGCTTTACCTACTTTCAGCTTAGAAGCATGTTGCAGTATTAACCTCTCACCTCATACAATATATATGTTTCATCATTATGCCTGCTAACCACAAACATAGCACACACATCGTGGCTTTGTTCTGTTCTGTTGTGTCAGTATAAAAAGTTTCCATAATGAAGATCTACTACGGTATCTAACCCAAAAAGCCATAACAAAAAGATGAACACACAATGTTACAGAGTCTATGTCTGAAAGGCATTTGTACTTGAAGTCTTAGTCATGGCTACAGGCATTGTGTGTGTGTGTGTGTGTGTGTGTGTGTGTGTGTGTGTGTGTGTGTGTGTGTGTGTGTGTGTGTGTGTGTGTGTGTGTGTGTGTGTGTGTGTGTGTCTGAACTTCTACTGGCCACTAAAGTGTTTTTCTGCAATCATCTCATCCGCTACATGAAATCTGAAATCACTCCTGAAAATTCCAATTCAAACTGTTTGTCCGCTGTGAATACTCATTTATTGCAGTAACTGTCAGAGCCACTGTGAGGCTGACGCACACTGCAAATAAAATTCCAAATGAAGACTCTATATGAACAGTCACATGCTTTGAGTTCTCTCAAAGTTAACAAGCCTGTTAGTTGCCATTTTGTCCACCAACACCCCTATGAACTAATGATGTAACCGAGGAGTCTGGGAGAAGACCGTTTGATTTGGAATATTTGCGCCTCTCAGAGCAGAGTGGCATGGCTCTGGTTTCTCGGGCTACACCCACAGGGCTGGTATTTAAGTCCGATCCTCCTCCCAGACTTCATCAGTCTGCTGCAGGGGAGAATAACAAGAGCGACAGGAACCAGTACTACTGACAAACATGCCTGTGGAAACTTCAGCCACATTCTCTCTTCTCCTGCTTATTATCTCATTGGTAAGTTTTCTTTTAACAAAGACTGTTGAATTAAAAAGCCATTTGGGGATACTCATAGTAAGATTGAGATGCTGTGCTGCTTTGGAAATCTTCAGAGCATGTGAGTCGTTAGATTACACCCTGAAGAACTGAACCTCTGATGATAAAGCTTGGGATTGTTGCATTTGGGTAGAAATGTAGGGAGCTCCTGCTGCTTCTGGCACCACCTTACATTTACTTACAAAAGTATTTTCTTCACTGTCTATATATATATATATATTTTTTTTTGTTTTTTGCTGTCATGTTTTTCCTCCAAACCTGCTCCCTCTGTGCTGGGCTGATGCTCAACAGTGAGAAGGAAACAAAACATGGAAAATATTTGCTGGCCAACGTGATCACAGTCTGGTGTCGCCATCTTGTGGCATTCTATGGCGTTACTAAACCAGACCAAAACAACTCCAGAAGCCTTTATACATTTGCTACAACAAAGAATCTGCTCTCTATGTAAAGTGCGTTCTCATATTACATGTGGCAAGTTGATATATTCATACTTATTTTTATGGTATGTTGTATAAAATACATTTGTTTGCCACTCCATTCACATGGAGGCTTGAACCCAATTTGAAGCTGTACATTGTAACATGTCCTCATCTAAATGACAAAGAAGACAGTAGTTTTAGTGGCCTAAACTTGACCAAGTGGTGATAAATATGAGGAAGTGGCTGCTTGTTCGCCCAAACAATAGAAGTGCAAGAGAATGGTGTGTTATATGTGTTGTTTTGGAAGGTAATCACACCTCGTATAGGAAAAATTGCAGCCCAGTGAGCACGCCTGAAAGACTCTTTTTGGCCGCTTTGGGACAGTGCATCACAACAAACACAACACCGGGCGTATCATATACAGGTGTTATGGCAAATGGGTTAGCAAATAGTTGTCTATTTACATAGACAGACCACCACTAGCATTCATTTGGAGTCGTGTTTGTGTCCATCTGATGAATGTGAGCCAATATTGAGCACCATGTTCTCCAGCTAGTCTCTAACTGTCTCTAACTGCTATTTGCTGCTGGACAGGAAGTGTACACTGGCTTTATCAGAGCTGATTTAACTGAAAACAGCCGCTGCACTCTTCTGAACAGTTATAGTCCAGTCATTTCATGAAAAAAGATAGAACAAATTGCAACAGAAGCAAACTCAACTGATTTTGTATCCTCAATATGTCCTGAGTAAGGAAAAAAAAAGCCCCGAAGAATCCCATTAGGGGAAAGTTTCGAAAAAGCCTATTCATTCTTTTTCTCACGTGGATAGGGTAAAAAATGTAACCTGTAGATATCACCATGAAAATTACAGAGTTGATTACTTACATTAAGACAAACAAAAAATGTATTACAAGTTTTTTTAAATTGGTTGTTAACGTGGATAAACGTGTGCTAATTTGCATAAATACCACAACAGATCTAAACATTGGGTATAGCCAGGTGAAATGTCTTGTTGAATCTTGTTGACATATAACAGTAAAAGATGTAATGTTAAGGTCTGAATGGAACCCATTTAGGCTACCCATGAGCATTAATACATAGATGCCAGATGAAGTACTTTAAACCAGCCTTTATTAATTATTATTGCAGAGATGGGGTTTGGGGCTGGGTCCGTGGGACTGTTTCTGGGAGATGAGTACTTCTTCCTGCCTCTATGTATTAATGTTCATGGGTAGCCATTTTTTGTTTGTCTTGATGTAAGTAATCAACTCAGTAATTTTCATGGTGATATCTAAAGGTTACATTTTTTACCCTATTCACGTGAGAAAAAGAATGAATAGGCTTTATTTGGGTCTTTTTCGAAACTTTCCCCTAATGGGATTCTTCGGGACTTTTTGTTCCTTATTCAGGACATACTGAGGATACAAAATCAGTTGAGTTTGCTTCTGTTGCAATTTGCTCTAGGTTGACCCCCATTTTGGCTTAAAATGACTGGACTATTAGTGTACATAATTAGAGAGCTACATTATAGGCCTGGCAATCCCAGTGTGTGTGTGTGTGTGTGTGTGTGTGTGTGTGTGTGTGTGTGTGTGTGTATGCCTGTGTGTGCATGCGCCCGTGTGTGTGTGTACGCGTGCGTGTGCATGCACGTGTGTGTGTGTGTGTGTGTGTGTGTGTGTGGGAGGCGGGCAAATTAAGATTAAAGGACAAATTGAGATAAAATCAAACTATATACATATGTGTTTCCAAAAAAAAAATATGCGCCTCTCAGTGGTGGAAGTCCTGCATTGAAAATGTTACTTAAGTAAAAGTCTGTAAGTATAATCAGGGAAATGTAGTTAAACTATTTAAAAGTACAAGTACTCCCATTTTAGAAACAGGAAACGATCCAAACAGTTGTGTCAATCAACAAAGTGTTTAATCGTCTTATCAATCCAGCTTTGCTTGTGGGCCTATTGTATTGTTGGCTAATTTTATTTATAATAAAACATCAGATTTTATTACGGAAGAGGATTAGGGCCACTGTTGAAAAATGTATTTGAGTTCTGACTTAATTCTCAGAATTCTGACTTTAAACTCAGAATTCTGACTTTAAACTTAGAATTCTGACTTTAAACTTAGAATTCTGACTTTAATCTCAGAATTCTGACTTTAAACTCAGAATTCTGACTTTATTCTCAGAATTCTGACTTTAATCTCAGATTTCTGACTTTAAACTCAGAATTCTGACTTTATTCTCAGAATTCTGACTTTAGAATTCTGACTTTAATCTCAGAATTCTGACTTTAAACTCAGAATTCTGACTTTATTCTCAGAATTCTGACTTTATTCTCAGAATTCTGACTTTAAACTCAGAATTCTGAGAATAAAGTCAGAATTCTTAACTCAAATACATTTTTCACCAGTGGCCCTAATCCTCTTCCATATTTTATAAACTACATGTGTGCAGTAATTAGTAACCAAATCTGTAACAGATGAATGTAGTGGAGTAAAAAGTACAATATTTCTCTCTGAAATTTAGCAGAGTAGAAGTAGAAAGTGGCATGAAAAGAAAAGACTCAACTAAAGCACAAGTACCTGAAATGTGTTCAGTACTTGAGTAAATGTACTCAGTTACATTCCACCATTGGTGCCTCTCTTCAGAACAGCACCAGGAGCGTGCTCAGTGCCCCCGTGGACATCCTGTGTGTCTGGTGCTGTACCCGCTGTGTGCTGCTGATCTCACAGTGCAGGGAGAGTTGGTTGCTACTGTATGTCCACACACTGCAGGACCGCTACAATACCAGGCAGCAGGTTTGCAGTGGGTGGAGTAATACTGGATCAGTTGGTGTGTTTTGTGCTTTCTGAACGCCTCTGGTTCTGGAAGTGTTTTTTCCCGTTCAATATCTCCGTTGACGTTTAATTTCATGCTGATACAAAGAGTCGAAGCCTGGAACCAAGCCAACCAGCTACGAGATGAGTCGTGACCATTGTCGGGAATTTATTAGGCAGAGATTTAGTTATTAGCAATTACCAAAAGTATTTTATCAATATAAAGGTATGACTATTGAAAACCTTATCAGTTTGAATAAATAGTAAACGGGGCGCCACCCTGAACTCACGGACCAATAACTGAACTGTGGATACTGTCTCAGAAGGTGGTGTTCTAAAAACATGAATTAGCTTAATGAATGAAGGTCATATTAATAAAGTAAACAGTGAAGGAGTGAAATCCGAGCAGTGACCTGCACAACCAGCTGTGATTACAAAATGCACACACATAATCACAGACAACTGCTCTTTAAAGTCTAATAGAATTTATTTAACGTCAGCTATACTGATTAATGATCAATATTTCTTCAATCAATAAACATCTACTATCCTGTTACAACTATAACTGTGTGTGTGTGTGTGTGTGTGTAAATGAATGAGGAAGAGAGGAAAGAGAGAGAGAGAGAGAGAGAGAGAGAGAGGACGATGGTGGCGTGACCACGTGGAGAGTCCAAGATGGCAGGGAAACCGCGAGAGTTGAGACTCTTTGAAATGGATCCATAGACAAAGGGTACAAAATGGCTAATGTGGCGCCATGATGGCGTGGAATTAAACTAAGTATCACCTTGTATATACCCACAAGGCCTTTAAGCGTGTGTGTGTGTGTGTGTGTGTGTGTGTGTGTGTGTGTGTGTGTGTTGGTTAGTGAGAGAAAAGGGGACAGGAAAGACACAGAAGCCAAGGCAAGCAACATCTTAATAGCCTGGTCCTACCAGACTCTGGTCCACTAGCCTGGTCCTACCAGACTCTGGTCCACTAGCCTGGTCCTACCAGATTCTGGTACATTAGCCTGGTCCTACCAGACTCTGGTCCACTAGCCTGGTCCTACCAGATTCTGGTCCACTAGCCTGGTCCTACCAGACTCTGGTCCACTAGCCTGGTCCTACCAGACTGGTCCATTTCATTTGTACAGAAAGTCTGGCCACTCTCCATTGACAAGTGTTAACTTCCTTGAAGGCAGGTACTCTGTTGAAGTTTAAAATTATTGGATCTGCCCAGAGCCACTCTGGATCTGCCATAACCAATCGCTAACGTTTGGTCGTGACGTCGGCTTAGCGTCGCTATTAGCCACTCCGTCACCATTAATAGAACGAGCTGGAAAATCAAACTTTTCCCAAACCTCGTGGGGAGGAGGGCCCCAACATCATGGCCACCAACAAAACTCAGCAAAGATTGTTCTTGCTCGGCCTTTAACTTCTGAATATTCGGCAGCGTTGCCACAACAGACCGAATGGCTTCGCTCGCATCTTTCTCCGCCGCGATTACGAAACTACAACTCAAACTAGCGCACAACCTCAACGCCATCGTTCTCAGCCACTCCCTCTGTTCGCTGATTGGACCGCCAAAGATTTGCCCGGAGAAGACCCAAGAATATACCGCAAACCCAGACGGTGTACTGAAGGAAAAGGAAAATTGAGCAGAAGTACGTAGGAGGGCGGAGCTAGGCTAACATCTTAACTCCTTGCGGGCAAAATAATCAGTCTTTTAGCTCCATAATAATAGTAGCTTAGCTCCGTTATTTCGGAGTTCTGAACTTTTGAAAGTTTATTAACCTCACAGCAGCGTGTGACTAGCCCGTCCCAACAGCCTGGGACACAATGAATGCAGCCATACAGGTGAACTTAACAAAACAGCAAACACAGTGAGCAAGGCTCTTAACAGCAATATACTCAAGGACGCAGTGGCCCGATTCACATTAATACAGTAAGACTTACACAACATCAGAGCTAACTAAATAACACACTAACTGATCTCTGCCCAGAACTAGACTGCCTCTAGATGCTTCTCCTAAAGCGTTTATTGGCGTGTTTGTCCGTCAGTTTGCCGGGTCCTCCGAATGGCAGCGGAGGGAAACAGCTGTCGACTAAATGAAGAAAAGGGCCGTTTACGGTGTTGTCCTCCTCCTTCTCTGTGAAGAAACTGTTTCTTCCTTCTGCAGGTTAAATGGAACACTGATTGGATAGTGTTTCCACCAGTTCAAAGATGTGTTACCATGAACATAAAACAGTCAGTTACTCGTCCAGCCAGGTGAAAACGCCTATTTAAAGGTACAAACTTTAGCAGAGTAGTAGGTCCCCTGTAACAATGTGAGTTGCAGTGGGAAAGACACAGAGATGTGACCTGCGTTAGTTTTTATCTTCTGGGTCACGTGACCAGGAACCCCTTGGGGTTTCCTTGATTCCTTTCAAATGGAAAGCCAGAGTTTGGATTCAGACTTAAAGTTAGCCCATGAGCGTGGACCCCAGTGTCTGTGGTTTTAGCCCCTCAGGCTGTGGTTCCTACATGTAGGCCCCTTTCCTTTCTTGCAGGAGCCGCATGGCTACAGAGTTTCTCTTTGTTGGAAAGGGCCACATGGTTCAGGTTCCAACACCATAAAACATTTGAGTCAGCGCAAAAGAACATTTTGAAAACTGCAAAAGAGGTAAAGGAACAAGACTGTACAGAAACGATCAGAGACTTCAGTGGTGGCAGCTCGCTATAGCCGTTGGCGGGTTCAGTAAACATTTCCATGGTAACAGCGAGCTCCACCAATCAGACAGACTGCTACACTTAGGATTATGGATAGTGTAGTACTTCTCCGTGACTTCATGAATAAAACATACAGACTTCGTTTCACACAGTCCCTCCAGAAAAACGCGATTATGCAATCACATAATTAAATGCATAAGCATCAGCCAAAGTCCGCATATTTATGCGGGAGCCACATTTTTTCAAATTCGCTGCACTTTCGCCGCAAATATTGCTGATTTCCGCACAAAATATGCGGGGCTTGTATGATTTCATAATCCCCGCATTTCCGTTTAAAAAAAGTCACATATATCTTAGAAGAAAGTTGAAAAATGTTGCATTTACTTCACACAAGAGCAGCCATTTTCCCCTGTTGTCATGGGAACGTTATGAACTGATGTAATTACGCGACGCGAACATCACTGAAAAGCAGGATTTTGGGGGAATCACTTTTTTTTCTCTTTTTCATCAAACCGCAGTTTTTGCAAGTTCCCGCAGTTTCAACCACACTCTATCTAGGCATTGATGGGGGTGTCCATCTCTAATCTTCACTCATTAACCTGTGCTTTGTGTGTGTGTGTGTGTGTGTGTGTGTGTGTGTGTGTGTGTGTGTGTGTGTGTGTGTGTGTGTGTGTGTGTGTGTGTGTTTGTGTTGCAGACAGCAGGCCAGGACTGTTCCCAGCCCTGTGCCTGCTCTGCAGAGCCCCCCCTCTGCCCGCTGGGCACCAGTCTGGTCCTGGATGGCTGTGGCTGCTGTAAGGTGTGTGCCAGGCAGCTGGGGGAGCCCTGCTCCCTGCTGGAGCCCTGCGACCATCACAAGGAGCTCTACTGTGACTACACTCTGCTGAGTGACAGTGAGACTGGCATCTGCATGGGTAACCCATTCTCCTTCACACACACACACACACACACACACACACACACACACACACACACACACACACACACACACACACACACACACACACACACACACACACACACACACACACACTGCCAGTTAACATTTTTTATCCATTCTTCCCTTACACACACACACACACACACACACACACACACACACACACACAAACACACACCGCCATTTAACATCTCTATCCATTCTCCTTCACACACACACACACTGCCATTTAACTATCCATTTTCCCCTTACATACACACACGCACCACCATTTAACATCTTTATCCACACCCATACTGATCAAACTCTAAAAAAGCCATTTCTACTGATATTAACTATGTCATTTAGAATGTCCTTCTGCTCTATTCTAAAGTGCAGAACATTGGATTGCAATAAGAAAAAAAAGACTCAAATAGTTCATAATAATAATAATAATAGTAATAATAATAAACTTTATTTATAAAGCACCTTTCCAAACCTGGTTACAAAGTGCTGTACAGAGCAACATTAATTAACATGAATAAGAATAATAAAAACTAGAAAAAAAGGCTCAAACAATAACACAATAAAAACCATCCAGGAGGCCCAACATACATTACTGGACAAAGTGCATACGCAACAAATGAGTTTTTTACAGCTTCTTGAAACCATCGACTGACGCTGCATTTGTTATAACTAGAGGAAGACTGTTCCAGAGGGTGGGAGACTGTTCCAGAGGGTGGGAGACTGTTCCAGAGGGTGGGAGACTGTTCCAGAGGGTGGGAGACTGTTCCAGAGGATGGGAAACTGTTCTTTTGGTTTAAAGCCTACTTTTGGGTACAACCAGAAGACCTTGGTCAGCAGATCTCAGCGGACACAGTCATTCAGAAATATAACGTGGGGCCAGCCCGTGCTTTCTAGGTGATAAAAAGAATTTTAAAATAGTATAGCACTATATAGTCGGCCAGTGCAGGTTGGCCACCACTGGTGTATTGTAATCGATGTATAATTTTGGCAATGTTGCTTGTTTGGAAGAAAGACGATTGGACCACTTTCTTTATGTGCGACTCAAATTTCATATGTTGGTCGAACAGGTGATCAGGCCACAGGAACTATAGCTGTATTTACTTTCTTCGTCCCGCCCCAGACACATCTGGACAATAAGCAGAGTAATCGTTCTTGCTTGGTTTGTAGTGATACAATTTGGTTCGCTTGGATTTTTGGGGAAACGCTTCAAGTTCACAAACTCATCAACTAATATGGACCAGAGCAAACCAACTACAGGTGTGAAAAAGCCCTAAGTATAAGCAGGGCAAAAAGATGTGGGCTAGAAATTCAATTCTAGCAAGTCTACCAGGAAATGTTTTTTTATAACTATATAACTTATACTGAAAGAAAAAGAAAAAAATTGCTATCTATTTTATTGTATTAAACTCACTTTAAAAATAAAGCACATAATATGTAGTATCACTAACTGTTCATAAACACAAAGGCTCTTTGTTACCGCCCACAAACGTCCCGCACTCAGAATCTGCAGATTTGTTTTGAGTTGTGTTTGATCCAGAATGAAAATCTGCAAACTGTTTTTTTGTTACATTCTGAGTTTATGAGTTTTCTGCAGCCATAGATTCCATGTGGCCCTGGTAATGAGTGATGATTGATATGCATTACTTTTGTATTAGTCTATACATTGTTTTTAGGAAAATCCTACATATTATACCTTTAATGTGTGCCTGATAAACTGCATACTTCTAAGTCCTCCTATATAGCTGTTAGTGACATGTGCCTGCTGTGTATGCATTGTCTTGTATGTATGAGTGAGAGTGCTGCGTGTCTTGTGTCTGTCTGCAGCTCAGGAGGGTCAGACGTGTGACCTGGGGGGCCGGATCTACCGCAGCGGGGAGTCCTTCCATCCCAGCTGTAAGCACCACTGTGTGTGTATGAACGGAGAGATCGGCTGTGTGCCGATGTGTGCTAGCGACGTCCTGCTGCCCTCCCCTGACTGCCCGTACCCCCGCCGGGTCCACATCCCTGGGCGTTGCTGTGAGGAGTGGCTGTGTGAGCAGTCGCCTCCGGACCGCCACTACCAGTCAGTGCTGGCCGGTCAGTTTGCTCCCAGGTTCACACACACTTCTGATTCAACTGGTACCACTACACTCATCCAACCCGTTCTCATTCCGAACTCGTAAAATAAGTACGTTTGGTCAGTGGCCTTCAGAATGTGTTGCAACCACTGCTTCCGATTTTCAGTGGTGGAATGTAACTAGGTACATTTACTGCACTTAAGTCCAAATGTTGAGGTACTTGTACTTTAGTTGAGTCTTTTCTTTTTATGCCACTTTCTACTGCTACTCCGCTACATTTCAGAGAGAATTATTGTATTTTTTACTCCACTACATTCATCTGTTACAGCTTTGGTTACAAGTTACTTTACACATTAAGATTTCTGCACACAAAACACATGTAGTTTATAAAATCTGATGTTTGATTATAAATGAAACTAGCCAACAATATAACTGCCTACAAGTCCAGCTAAAATGATTAGACCAACAACTGTTTGGATCCTTTACACTTTCTAAAATGTAAAAAATACTACACTGTACAAGTACGTTTTCCTGATGATACTTACAGACTCAAATGTCAAAATTTTTTGTCACATACAGCAAACATCTCCTCACTATCTGCTAGCTGACTGTCCCCTGAAACGCGGTCTCTGAAGAAAGCTCAGGCTCCACAAATGGCAACAAAAACAAACTGCGCCAACCTGCCCCACGAACCATAACAAACAGTGTTCCAGCCAATAACAGACAAGAAGGAGCTGGTTGAGTCATGAATACACATTGTGGAAGTAGCCTACGTGCTAACACTGCTGGAGCGATGGCTCAACCAGCTCCTTCTTGTCTGTTATTGGCTGGAACACTGTTTGTTATGGTTCGTGGGGCAGGTTGGCGCAGTTTGTTTTTGTTGCCGTTTATGGAGCCTGAGCTGTCTACAGAGACCGCTTTTTTTACAGTGTGTTCAGGGGACAGGCAGCTAGCGGATAGTGAGGAGATGGTTGCTGTATGTGACAAAAAAATGTGTAGCCTAAAAAACGCGTCACATCACTTAGAGTACCTTTAAGTAACATTTGCAACGCAGGACTTTTACTGTAACAGAGTATTTTTACAGTGTAGTATTAGTACTTTGACTTAAGGAAAAGGTCTGAAAACTTCTTCCACCGCTGGAGATTTTACATTATTAGCTTTGTGGCTCTGTGAGGCTGTACCTGCTAATTGTAAAGAACACCAAACTGTAAGAGGATAAACTAAAGTATTGAGCAAATTGTATTTTTGGACCCAACAAGTCCTCCAAACGATACAATAATAGAGGGTTTTATTCCTCCACTCTAATACGACCCAATGAGCATTTTCTGTCCTCATATCTAAACTAGAGAAGGTAACGGTTGTGGTTTTAAACATGTTGTTAATGTTGTGAAATGTTGTTACGTAGCTCCATTTGTTCCGTAAAGTAAAAAAAAGATTCTCTGTTTCCTTTTCTTTTCAAACAGGACAAGTCCTGTGTTTGTTTTACCCATCCACCCCCCCAACCTGCCTCCTTACCAGGACGCAATTTTTTGTGTTGCAGTGTGGTAGGGGAAGTATCATCCCTGATTAGCTCGCCCTGACATTCTTACCCTAACCATAACCAATCCCACTCCTCGTGCCTAAACCGAACCAACCCAACCAGAGCAGGCAACGAGTACTAGCCATTCAGGGATGAGTTCCCTAATGAATATTCATGAGTCTTCCCCTACCACCCTGCAAAAAAATAATTCGCTACCAGGACATTTGGCGCTCTTATACTTCCTCACCTTACTTCCTGCCTTGCTTCCGTCAGAACTACTACAGGCCACTAGAGGCCGCTGCCACTAGAAACCTAAATATGGGTCAGAATGATGCTGGAACAACCGACCTATGGCGCTGTTTTTTAAAGGGAGGACAGTCTCCTTTGACCTAGTCTATATCCTTGACGTTCCACTTCCGGGATTGCTCCATTGCCGGCGGAAATTCCGCCGGATTTCACTCATTTAGACCGGATATCCAATGCTTTGGGCTTCCTTTGTGTTGGCATCTTAAACTGCGGTGGATTTCTGAGGACTATGGTTAACTGCTCCTCAGATCTCTGCAGGGTAAATCCAGGCAGCTAGCTAGACTATCTGTCCAATCTGAGTTTTCTGTTGCACGACTAAAACTACTTTTTGAACGTACACACCCGAGGCTATTTTGCAGAGGCACCATGGCTTTTTCCGGTGCTTAGCACCGCCCAAGACGATTGTGATTGGTTTAAAGAAATGCCATTAAACCAGAGCATGTTTTTGTCCCATCCCAGAATGCTGTGTGGACTAGCCAGACCTTCCTTTGCAGCGCTGCGGTGGAGGAAGGTCTGGCAAAGTGGGACTACCTTTGACCTGATGATGACACTAGATGAAATTGCAGGGGAAGCTGGAAGAAAAATGTCTGCAGTGACTCCTTATGCCTGCCAGCTCGGTCACCCACTGTCTTGTAAAAAACATAAGACCACTCACCATTTGCCTTCCTTCATCCCTTTTCTCTCCCCACGTCTCATTACTCTTGTTGCAGGAGCCTCTCAGATTCGTCCCTTGCCCTCTTCCAATCCCGCCTCAGTCTTCAGACGAGTGTCTCCTCATGGACCACAGGCAGAGAGTCCCAGAGATAACTGTATCGTCCAGACTACAGAGTGGAGTGAGTGCTCGGCCACCTGCGACATGGGCGTCTCCTCTCGCATCACCAACGACAACCAGCGCTGCCAGCTGGAGAGGCAGAGCAGGATCTGTATGCTCCGACCCTGCAGCAGCCAGCAGCACAAAGACATCAAGGTCAGTGTTCCCTTTAACGAACACAAGTCCAACAATAGTCCACAACATGTTTCCATACATGTTCTGATTTCTTTAGGGCAGGGGTTCTCAAAGTGGGGTCCTTTAGGGGAATCCCCAGCAACAAGGGGAATGATTTATTTTCACTGTAATTCTATTCATAATTTACTAAATGAATGAATGTACTGTAGGACTGTTTTGACAATGGGTTTCATACAATTTCTGTAATAAAACATCAAAAAACTAATTCCTATCAGTTTGAGAACCTTGGACAGAATCTTATCAAATGGGGCTTCATAGTCTAATTTGTGTCAGTTTACGGGTCCTTGACGTGAAAAGGTTTGAGAACCACTGCTTTATGATGTTAATAGAAAACACTGAATTACTTTATTTATGATGTTTCAGTCCTCTGGCCTTCAAAAGGTCAAATTCATGAACTGAATTTTAATGTGCAGGGTTGTTTTTAGTGTTTATGATCCAACCGAACTGTCTACACTTTCTGTCGTGCAAGAACTGCTGGGTGTTAAAAGTTGAAATGCAAAAGATCAGAACATATTAGCGGTAGACCACGGCACCAGTCTCTCCACATGCATACTGCTATAAAAGACCCCAGTCAGAGACAACAATTCCTCCAAATTAAAAGACAAAATTTGTTGTTTTTCCTAAACATCCCATGGAAGTGTTTCAAACCTGCTACAAATCACTGTTTTATGATTGTAGGAATGTGAGTGTTAAGTTAGGTTTAGGCACAAAAACCACTTGGTTAGTTAAGGGAACATCATGGTTTGGGCTAAGATGACCACTCCACCATGGTTACAGTAATGAACACATGGTTAAGGTTGGAGGTTTTTTAGTTGACCCAACGTCTCCTGACTTCCTCTGCTCTCGTCATCTTTGGCACTTGAACGTGAACAGATTTGGGTTGAGGCTACTTGCTGAACTCACTGATGCTGTCCTTCTGGGAAGGGCAAAGTCAACAGAGTGAGCCATCCTGACGCAAGAAGTTTTTGTCAGATTGTTGTAAAATGCATGCTCTCTTTCTCATTAAACGTTGTGACTCAGCACCCACAAACTAGCTGCAGTTGGTTGATTAGCTGATGTTAGCATTGCAAGTCTTGGCTTCAGTGCCTAGAGCTCTGCTTGGCTCCAAAAAGAAGTGTGATTGAGAAAATAAGTCTCCTACTCATTTGATATTACCTCAGTAAACATTGTCCTAACAAATGTATAGACTCAATCGCTAGTTTCAAGTCTTCTTCAATACAGCATGGTGTTCATCATGTAAATTATAGTCCCATTTATTTTAAAATAGAATATAATATAATAAAGCAAAACATTAACCATCTCACTGTATGTTTTCACTTCATCAGAGTTAGTTTTTACATTTTGGTCGCCTAAAAATGTCTTGTTCAGCATAGGGTTGTGCCTTGCTAACCAAGCTAGCTAGCTAGCTAGCGCTAGCCAGGAAAATCTGGTAAGAGCGACGAGGAAGAATTCAAGTGACGTAGTTCCTGTCCTACAGTAAACATTGCCAAAAAAACATGCAAAGCATGTAAAAAACATAAAACCTTTGGTAACAAGTGGGACATGAGCCTCATTACCATAACAAAATAGGGCTGGGCGATATGGAGGATATCAAATATCACAATTCTTTTGACCAAATACCTCAATATCGATACTGCAACGATATTGTAGTGTTGACTATTGGTGCTTTCACAAAATATTTACACAATGAGATTTTAGATGAATAATCATCAGTAATGTGCATGACTTAGTGGGTAAAGGCAAATAATAGAACAGTCTGGTAAGTTCAGAAAATGACATCACTTTACTGTAATGCAGCCTATAAAAAAACAAAGACAACACTTATGCCATATTACAATATCCAAAATCCAAGATGATATCTAGTCTCATATCACGATATCGATATAATATCGATATATTGACCAGTTCTATAACAAAATGACCAGTGAGAGGGATTTATATATACTAATATATCAAATATCTGACCGACAGCTAAGCTTCCTTGCACCGGCAGGAGTATAACATGTAACAATATAACATTTTTGTCAGACTAATCTGAAAAAAAATCATTGCCAACAATTTTTTATAATCAATTAACATATTGATTGATTTATTGTGGCTGTTTCTGTACCATGTTATACTGTACATCACTACAGCGACAATATGACTAAGTACATTGACCCCATGATGACATATCATTCACTGACTGTCGTCTCTGTCCCACAGAAGGGGAAGAAATGTGTCCGGACGCCAAAGGCCCAGCAGGGGATGCGCTTCGAGCTGTCGGGCTGCTCCAGCGCCAGGCTGTACAAACCAAAGTTCTGCGGTGTCTGCACAGACAATCGCTGCTGCACGCCGCACACCACCATCACAGCCCCGGTGGAGTTCCACTGTCCAGAGGGAGAGGTCTTCACCAAGAACATGATGTTCATCAAGACCTGCTCATGCCATCATGACTGTCCACACAGCAATGACATCTTCCTGGCGTCCAACACTCGGAGGATGATTGGAGACTATGATAATGATATGTGATGAAAGGTTACACAACAACCCCACACACACACACACACACACACACACACACACACACACACACACACACACACACACACACACACACACAAATCAGGACTGCACCATTCTAACACCCAACTCTACCCTAAACCCTTACAACTACACATCTAACCTTCGGTGTAATCCAACCTTAAAGTAAAAAGTAAGTAATTCATTACTTTTTCAGAGAGATAAAAAAAACATTTTTTCAACACAATTGAAAAGACGAGTAGTCATCCAGCCAGTGTTGCTATTGGGATGTTGGTCTGGAAAACATCCACAGAGAGGCGATTCAACTCGATTAATCAAATTGAACCTAGCTAACCCCAATCCAGCCAAGATTTACACAAATTAGTCTGGAGGACATTCATCATTAGATCTTGACTCATCTTGGACATTACATTTTGGCGAAACAATGAGGGGGTTGAGAGAGTCAGTGTCAGTGGGGGTCTGGGGCCTTCTTAACTTCTTCACCAAACCCAGTTGGGGTAGTCCAGCTGCCAGGTCTGGTCAACAGTTATACAGAGAAATGTATCATGAAGTAACAAAGATTAGTATGTAGTTTGTAGCTTGTACTTTTCCATAACATTCCCATGTGATAACAGGGAGTTGCATAACACCTCTGTTCAAAACTGTTGTTGGCATCAATGGAAGGAGAAAGATGGAGGACATTCATTGACGCCAGAGACCATTTCCAAACATATACAACCAGGGGTTAAAGTGTGCCGGAACGATCCAGAACTGCGTTCTAGCACTGTTAAATAATAATTAAATTATTCCAATTGGCATATTAAAGTGCTCATATTATACTTTTTGGCTTTCCCCCTTTCCTTTATAGTGTTATATATCTTGTTGTGCACCTTATAGGTTTACAAAGTGAAAAAGCCCAAAGTCCAGCCAAAAGGGACCATCTTCCAGAGAAAACACTGTTCACAAACTGCTCCAAACAGCTCTATTGTAGTCCAGCATTTACTTTTCCTGCTAGCGTGGCACGCCCTCATACTCTGCAACTGCGCGTACTCCCAACAAAGATGGAACAGAAGTGAGATGCCTCACTCTGTAGCTAAAACAGAGATCTCAACACACAGGGTAAAAAGAGGAGCTGCATCAATGTGCAGTACAACAAATAAATGGTGTTTTCACACAAACCTATTTTGGCAAAACCTCTAAATACAATTATGAACCTGAAAATGAGCATAATATGAGCACTTTAATACATGAGTCCATGAACGAAGCAAGTGTCTGCGATTAGTTCACGTCTGTCATAACAGCAGGACAGTCAAAGTGTATGTTATCGACAGTGCTAAAGTCAGTTGAACATGTGAAGTGAAGATAACATTGTCGGTAGCCTGCTAGATACAAACAGCGTTGTTAGCTGAGCTCGACCAGAGAATATTCGGTTAAAACAGATCTGTGATGCTGTTTTGCCCTCGTTGTTCTCTGTGAATTGCTGGAAGTGGTGTAATGTACATTGCTGGAAAAAAGCCTGGCATCCCCTTCCGCACGTTTGAGTTTAGATTATTTTGTTACAAATATGGTTTCCAAAGATGAAAAATTAATTTTGATGCCTAAAGATAAATGTGTTTTTACTAACAACAGAGCAGAATACAATGCAGCAATGGTTTTGGTTTTCTATTTCATAGGATTCAGCATGTTGAATGAGCAGACATGGCTGCAAATATAGATACTCAAATATTCATAAACTAAACGAAAGCCAAGAGCTTGATTTTGTCTGTAATCTTGGAATAATGGCTTTTAAAGCGTTATACGTTTGTCACTATCTTGACAGGACTGAAAGAATGACAATATGACCATTGTGTGTTATCTTGAGAGAAGTACAAGTCTTTAAAGATGAACTGGAAGACACTTTACAGTACAACTTACGACGTGAGATAACCAGATCATTAAAGGTACAGTTGCTGAACAGCTGTGTGTCCCGAGGCAGCAGCTTCACTCTGACAGCCTCAGCAATGCTACTGGACACCTGAGCTACATGTTGACATCAACTATTTGTATTACACACACATACATATATATTTATGTATTACATATTTCTGAAGGTAATGACGATTCAAGAAATCTTGGGATGTGTATTTTAAAGTCCAGTTGAAATCACATTTAGTCAGTGTGCTTTTTGAATGTATTAAAAAAAACCTGGGTTACGACATCAAAATATTCCTTTTATGTCATTTTTTTTTTTATATCTCCAGATTAATACAGTGTAGAGACTTGTGTTTCTTTTTGCTTAGCAGAGAAATGCAACGATTCGGTCACTTGTAGGCCTTTCAGAAGCTTTTTAATCCAGCGTGAAACTACAGTGTCTTTGTACAATAAATCAATCAATAAAAGGAAAAGGGCTTTATAGAGCAGATATGTGTGCTGTAGTAGACAAAAAGGCTATTTATTTCAGTTGGACTTTAATTTGAGATTGTGCTTTTATTCCGACAGTAATGTGGGTTAGTGTCTCCATGGTGACAGTTTGGCCTAAAGACAAATGGAGGAAAAAAACCATAACATGACTTAATTTGCTATTAATGCTATTATTTGCTGTATATTTAAAAAGAAAAGAACGACGGACAAATTTGGCGTTTGGCAAATATGGCTTATGTAAATACTGTAAGACTGTGTACAGTTTTGTACTATAATTTATGCAACCCAGTTATAGTTCTGTATCATATTGTTTTGTTTTTTCACTGTAACCACCTGACTGAGATAAGATGGCGTTATTCTCTGTTGCACTTTTGCCTTTGTTCCAATAAACTAAGTCTATTTTTTTATAGAAACACTGCATGTCGGTCTGTTCCTGTAGCTGAGAAAAGATTGCTTGTGCTCGTTGTTGTCTAAAAACAGCAGCAGCAGCACACACACACACACACACACACACACACACACACACACAGTTTTGGATGACCACCTGTGCAGCGGCCCTAGGCCCAGGTTCACTGTTAGTCAAATTTCTGTTTGTGAATTTGCACCACTAAATACAATATAAATACAATACATGTATCTACTTAGGCAGTTACTGCATTGTTATATAATCTGTACCAAATGGAGTTTTAACTGCATTGAGTTCCTACTGGGCTCACATGTTACTGAATGAAGCTGAGTTGTTGTGAAGCAGTGAGTGGCTGAAACTGGACCAAAAATGTTCTAGTACTAATTCAGCAGCTGCATGACATGATCATGGCATGTGTCTTGGATATATTAATATTTATATTCATATGTACAATACAGGCCAAAAGTTTGGACACACCTTCTCATTCAATGTGTTTCTTTATTTTGATGACTATTTACATTGTAGATTCTCACTGAAGGCATCAAAACTATGAATGAACACGTGGAATTATGTACTTAACAAAAAAAGTGTGAAATAACTGAAAATATGTCTTATATTTTAGATTCTTCAAAGTAGCCACCCTTTGCTTTTTTGATAGTGCTGCAAAACCTTGGTGTTCTCTCAATGAGCTTCATGAGGTAGTCACCTGAAATGGTTTTCACTTCACAGGTGTGTCTTGTCAGGGTTAATTAGTGGAATTTGCCTTATTAATGGGGTTGGGACCATCAGTTGTGTTGTGCAGAAGTCAGGTTGATACACAGCCGACAGCCCTATTGGACAACTGTTAGAATTCATATTATGGCAAGAACCAATCAGCTAAGTAAAGAGAAACGAGTGGCCATCATTACCATTATCATTTCCACAGTTAAATAATAAATAAATATTTGGTCAAAGCAAACTTTATGTAGCTGTTGATACAGATCAAATTGGACACGAATATAATATTACAGACATGCTGCAATAAAACCAACTGAAAATATGATTAAATTGATAATGAGAATGAATATCAATACAAGTCCATAATGCATGGGCGAGACTGCAGTTATTTAGCTCCAATGGTGCAGTCACATCACATGTCACCTTAAAGTACAGTGTGTCTGATCAACATACAGAGAGTAGAAGTGAAAACTTCATTTTTTCCCTTTATCATCTTGTAAGTCAACATTTCTCCCATGCAATAATGGTATAGACATAGCATGACAGAGCAAAGAGAAAGCATAGGAACAGTCCTGTTTGAGAAGCCGCCTAGGCCAGAATTGAATACTTCACTTGCACATACATATATACTTCACATGCACATACAGTATCTCACAAAAGTGAGTACACCCCTGACATTTTAGTAAATATTTCATTATATCTTTTAATGGGACAACACTGAAGAAATTACACTTTGCTACAATGTAAAGTATTAAGTGTACAGCTTGTATAACAGTGTAAATGTGCTGTCCCCTCAAAATAACTCAACACACAGCCATTAATGTCTA
This sequence comes from Perca fluviatilis, assembly GCF_010015445.1. NCBI lineage: Eukaryota > Metazoa > Chordata > Actinopteri > Perciformes > Percidae > Perca > Perca fluviatilis. The sequence continues at coordinate 5,678,777 of NC_053124.1, read as the reverse complement.
AACCGCTGGCAACAAAAGTGAGTACACCCTTATGTTAAATTCCCATAGAGGCAGGCAGATGTTTATTTTGAAAGGCCAGTTATTTCATGGATCCAGGATACTATGCATCCTGATAACGTTCCCTTGGCCTTTGGAATTAAAATAGCCCCCCCACATCATCACATGCCCTTCACCATACCTAGAGATTGGCATGGTTTTATTTCAGTTAGCCTAATAGCTGGTTTGATTTGCATTGAGAGATGATCTTATGGAAAGTACCCCCATGCCAGGAGGTCGGGGTTTAAGTCCCGTCCAAGACCATAGGTCAATTTGCCTAGTGACCTATTTAATGATTACTTTACTTACTTGACTTTCGTAACAAACTGCCTTAATGCATTTTGCACCTCCACCTGTCTCAACCTCTTCATTTATGTTATTGGCACCTTGTTGTAGAAACTTCAAGTTAACGTCACAAAGTTGGGATAAATAGGTTTGTTTGTTACGAAAATTAAGTTAATAATAAATAAGTAACAAGGTCAGCAAATTGCCCTATGGTGTTGAACTAGACTAGAACTCTGACCTCCTGAGTGAAAGTTCTGTGTTTATGTGCACCTCCATCCTCGCCAACCGCCACCCATGCACATGTAAATACTTATGCACATATACATACTTACACATTATGCATGCCTGTGCAAGTGAAATATATATGTATGTGCAAGTAAAGTATATGCACAACTGACATTAGGAGAAACGAACAAGAGGTAAAAACAGGAGGGCATACATCAAAAGGGCAACACATTGGTGGTAGAAAGGTTTAAGAACGGGATCGAGAGCGGCTGAGACGCTGCGGAGGAAGGTCTGGCTAGTCCACACGGCATTCTGGGATGGGGGAAAAACGTGCTCTGGTTTATTGGCATTTCTTTAAACCAATCACAATCATCTTGGGCGGTGCTAAGCACCAGCTGTAGGTGCCGCTGCAAAATAGCCTCTGGAAGGAACTTGTTTTGGTGGAACGTGTACGTTCAAAGTTGTTTTAGTTGTGCAAGAGAAAACTCACTGGACTGGACAGATAGTCTAGCTAGCTGTCTGGATTTACACTGCAGAGATCTGAGGACCAGTTGACCCTAGTCCTCAGAAATCCACCAGTTTAGAACATAGACAGTATATAAACTGGACCAACAGATCCCGTTGCTCTGGACGGAGACCAGCGAAGGATATTAGGATATTAGAAGCACTTTTCCAGTGAGCGCCCGAGCGTTACTGAGCAGCCTCCAACTGAGAGAGACGACGTAGATGTGACGTGAGCAACCTGTCTGAAAGTTGGAAGTCTTCTGGTAGCTGTGCCAAGAGAAATCTCAATCATTCCCAATCTTGCAGAGACGGAGAGCGTAGGTATATGTAAGGAGATAACATGGGCACAGGCTAATTATTGCTAACTAAAATGCTAGTTAACATTAGTAATTAAACCTAAACAGCTCATGTAAGTCGAAACTGCCTGCGAGCTTCTCCTGTACTATACGGTAATTCCTCTACTATGTGACAGTAAGTCGTGGTTATTACACAATCGTTAGCCTATTTTTTTTTTAAACTTCTGCTATGGAGCCATAATGTGAGGTACAAGGTAATGGAGCCTTGTATACATGTCGTGTTTCTTTAGAAATAAACAATGGACAAATAGAGTCTTTAAACGGTTAAGATGTAAAGTTATTCGCTGTCAAAGTGACGTCAAAATGAATGGCAGTCAATGGGATGCTAATGGGAGGTGAGCGTTTGGTAGCATCAAAATGGCGCCATAGGAGGTTCGAGTTCTGAAGAGAGGCTTACCCCCCTTGATTTAGAACGCCAACACAAAGAAAGAGGGACGGACGTCCGGCCGAAAAGAGGGACATCCGGCAGAATTTCCGTCGTCAACGCAACAATCCCGGAGGTGGAACGTCGTGGATATAGACTAATTCAAATATAAATAGGTAATGATCATTTAAAGATCAAATAAGGAAATGGAATCATTGGTACAGATTTAATCTTTTTCAGTTATTTATGTATTAATGCGTCATTATATTGCAAATTAAATGACCGGTAAGCTAATTATTTAGGCTAATATATTATTGTTTCTAGTTGTTTTTTTTTTAAATGATAATATGTCTGCAATATCATGACTTTTATTTTCTGTGATTGTGCACAGATGTGACAATTTACAGGAGCACATCTTTCCCCCACGTGTCTGTGATCTTTGTGTAGGCTACATTACACAATCTTCTTGGGATGGCTCGGCTCTGAAGGCTTCATGTTTTCCGGTATGACTGAGGCAGCTTGACGCAGCATTTCCGGAGCCCGAAGGCGGCCACTCCTCCGCGGCTCCGCGGCGCGTGGCGGGCGGTGTCGGATTGCAGAGCTGCTGCTGTCGGCCTGCTGTCGGCCTGATGTCGGTCTGATATCAGCGGGAGTCCGAGCAGCGCAGGCGGATGGAAGAGCGACACCTGTGAGCGGAGCAGGGCCGCGGGCACGCGCTCAGCTGCTGTAAGTGTGTGCATGATCCATATGTGACTGTCTGACTGTACATGCAGTAGGCTATGTGCCACATGAGTTGTGTACGCCTCTGCCACTGCTGCAGGAGTTTGAAGGCAGCCTGTCTAATTGGATTTGTATGGGAAGGCAGTAGAATGTTCTAGATCTTATGACTATTAATATTTGGTCTCTCTGACAAAAGCGTTGCAGTAAAAGCAAATTTCATTATATTATCATGTGCCACAGCTGAATGCTGTCACTGATGTGGGGAAACCTCGCCGAACTCAATTGACAAATCAGCCAAAAAAAGCCTTCCATCATTCTGCCTCTCAGCGAAGACACTTAGGAATCATTGCTTTGTTCAGGTCAAAACAGAAACATATTAAATATATGTCTCAACTTCAAGAATGGCAGTGTGCAGTATATTGGTGCTTTCATTTTTTGAAAACAACATTTAAGATGATTGTAAATGGTGTTATTTTTGTACTGAACTGAGGCTCTGTGTAAGTGTGAGTGTGTACGCCTGAAATGGCAGAATGTGGGGGGCTCCCATAGCACGGTCCTGATAAACAGCTCTGACACATGCCTGTGTAGAGAACAGGAATCCTGTGAGTCTGACTGAGCAGAAATATCATTTATTGTTGGTGATTATGATGAAAGCCCAGTGCTGAGGAGGCTGCTCTCTGCAGGCCGACTCATGCTGCACTTCCAAACACAGTCAACACAAAAACAGGATGATACAATGTATGTGTACATTACTGCACATAACTATACATGCCGCTTCATTTACACTTTATATCTTCTGCCAAATGGGAGAAGTTGAAGCAGGATCTGAGTACGAATATTTTGTATAAAATCCTACGAGATTAGGCTGGTCACGCGTGGCGACCGGTCACATGACACGGTCTTTACAGTTGGACACCAAAACTAATAGGTAGGATTAGAAAAAAGATTGTGATTTGGATTCAAACGGGACATGAACACCAGTTTCCTGGGTGAAAGTCTTGTGTTTTCTCCTTAACTTCTTCAGGACAAGAACATGTTTCCTGGGTGAAAGTCTTATGTTTCTCCTTAACTTCTTCAGGACATGATCACCTGTTTCCTGGGTGAAAGTCTTGTGTTTTCTCCTTAACTTCTTCCAAGATGTGAACACCCTTATCCTGGGTGAAAGTCTTGTGTTTTCTCCTTAACTTCTTCCAAGACGTGAACACCCTTATCCTGGGTGAAAGTCTTGTGTTTCTCCTTAACTTCCAGAACATTAACAACCGTTTCCTGGGTGAAAGTCTCGTGTTTTCTCCTAACTTCCAGGACATGATCACCTGTTTCCTGGGTGAAAGTCTTGTGTTTTCTCCTTCTTCCAGGACATGATCACCCGTTTCTGGGTGAAAGTCATGTGTTTTCTCCTTCTTCCAGGACATGATCACCCGTTTCCTGGGTGAAAGTCTTGTGTTTTCTCCTTAATTTCTTCCGGGACATGAACTCTGCTCCCCAGCTTTAAAGCCCTGTGTTTTAGGAGCCAGTAGTAAAAATGTTGAATACATACCAATTACAGTGCTTTACTTTTTTCACAGCTAGATGCACCAGTGCTTGATGATCAGAACAGGCTGCTGTAGGATGTGTAGTAAGACCCTGCTCACAGATCATCTGGTAAAGCCTATAATCCACCAGAGTTGGGGAAGTTTATGACCAGGTTGTTCTGAGTTCCATGACTCTGAGTTTACAGTAGAGCTGTTTGTAGAGCCTAGTGGATGCTGATGCTTTATGGTGATGCATTACCACCACTCCCTGCTACAGAGTGTCCATGGTGTCTTTTATTTTTTCCTCAGAACCTTTGTTCACACCTGGTCCTTACACAGATACCGACTATTTTTATTCAGCAGGCAGCACTACGAGGCTCAGCCTCAGACTGCTGAACTTTCCTAAACCATAAAAATAACATATAGGAATTTATTTTTAGGTGCTGTTTCCCTGACGCTTGTCTGCAACGGCAAAGGTGAACACTTGTCTTAAGTTATGTAAAGGCTGGAAAAAGGACAGGGAGCCCACAAATATGGCTGAACATGCGGTCTCTCTGTTCCTCTGATTGGCTAGATATATCCCATGATTCAGAGCTGTTCTGGGCAGGGTCTGGCTGCCTGATCGTAGCTGTGCTCTGCACTACATGGGATGTTTTCTTTCATGGTTTCTGAAAGTCATGTATTATTTACACGACTGGCATGTGGATTTAGTTTTTACATTATTGGAGGATGAATAGTTTATGATGTACATGGTATGCATAGAGAAAAACAAAGTTCAAATGTACTTCATGTCATATCTGCAACTAATTAGCACAACTGCAGCATGGTGGGGGGGTGGAGGGGGGAGGGTTGGCGAGGCCTGTGATGACAGCAGTTACTGGTATATGTTTCATATCATGACAGGATATGAAAAAAAATCATATTGTGATAATGGCAACGTTCTGATGTGCACTTTGTTGTACTGTTTATATTTTATACAGAATTTGAATCTCAGAACTGAACTAAAGAACTGAGATATTGGTTTTTAGTCTTTAGTGCTTATGCTGACATATTAAACTACTATAACACTTATTTCTTTGCAATTGGATGTTCTTTAAGTTAATAAAATATTGTTTATTATTTTGTCATATCAAGTATATCAATATCGCAGATAAACCCTGAACTTTCGTGATATTATTTTAGGGCCCAGCCCTAGCTGGGAATGCTGAGCTGCTGTCTGGTTATCCGTCAGTGTGTGTGTGTGTGTGTGTGTGTGTGTGTGTGTGTGTGTGTGTGTGTGTGTGTGTGTGTGTGTGTGTGTGTGTGTGTGTGTGTGTGTGTGTTGGAGACTAGGAAAAAAGCTCTGTTTCCAGAAGTCTCTCTGTGTCCAGCTCTCCATGCTCTGTGCTTGCTCCTGTTTGTACTTCCAGATGTTCACTGATGGCCTGCAGCTGTACTGAGCTGTGTTAAGTTACTGCTAACCCCAATGATTCCTGCTGTAGCTGCTTCATATTAAGGCCCTGACACACCAAGGAGATTGTCGGCCATCGGTCCATTTTGGGCCGACAGGGAGTGTTCACCGTTGCTTTTGTCAGCCTTTATTTGGCCGATTCATCGGCGTCCATTAGTACAAGGAATCCATCGGTTGGCTATTTGGAATAATAAATTAGCTCTCTATCAGTCCTCTGTAGGCCTGGGTCAGAGGGCGATGACTCAGTCCTGCTTTCCTGAGCAGCCTGATGAAGTACAGCCACATCTGGCTCTTTTTCACTGGGACATTTGTGTTGAAGGTCCAGCTCAGGTCAGATGTTACATGCATGTTTCTCCACCTCAGTCCGTCTGATGGTGAGAGGATGCAGAGGGAGAGAATTCTTCCTGAAGTCCATTATTATTTCCTTTGTCTTGTCCCTGTTGAGGATGAGGTCGTTCTCCTCTCCATAAACAAGAATGTCCTTTACCAGACTCCTGTAACATGACCCCCAGGATGAGGCCCAGGATGGGGGTATCATCAGCATATTTTATGATGATGGTTGATGAACCAGGATGTTGTCCTGGTTGGAGACCCAGTCATAGGTGTACAGGGTGAAGAGTTTGGGGCTGAGGCAGCAGCCCTGTGGTGATCCTGTGCTGACTGTGAGCTCAGCAGAGACTCATCGTCCCATCCTCACAACCTGTGGTCTTTCAGTCAGGAAGTCTAGGATCCAGTTACAGGTGGGAGTCGGGACGCCAAGGTCTGTGAGCTTCTCAATCAGCTTGCCTGGCCGGATGGTGTTAAAGGCAGAACTGTAATCCTGGGAGATCATCCTGACATACGTTCTGCCGCTGTCCAGCTGTTGTAGAGTGTGATGTAAGGCTGTAGCCACCGCATCGTCTACTGATCTGTTGGCGTGGTAGGCGAACTGACATCAGCAACACAACAACAAATGCGAACACAAGATAGCGCCCTTGACCAAAATTCAATACAGCTTGCTTTCACATTCTCTTTAGCCTAGGTAATGCTGCCTGTATCTTTCACTGCCACCTGGTGGAGATCGCAATACACTACACTGCAGTCAAACTGATCTCAACTACAGTTACTATCCCAGCTGCTATAACAAAACAACAACAACATCAGAATCGCCTTTTAATCATCCGATATGGCTAATTAATGATCGACAGTCGGTATCGCCGACAAAAACACCGTGATTGGGGCATCTCTACTACACAGGTGAGTGCCACTGCGCGGAAGTCCTTCAGGCAAGATGGTCTTGTTTTCTATGACACAGGAATGATGGTGGGCTTGTTGAAGCATGTGGGTGTGACAGACTGAGCAGTGACAGGTTGAATATCACTGTGAATACTGTTGCTGTTTGGTCAGCACACACAGTGCGAGGACCCGCCCACTGATACCATCAACTCCTGCTGCTTTCTTGGTATTCACATGCTTGAAGCCCTCCGGACGTCATGCTCAGAAAGGGAGATCCATTAACCTCTGCTTCAGCTGCTTCTGCTTGTTGGCTGCCGAGCAAGAATAAAATGCGTATATATCGCCTGCGATAGACGCATCAGCACTTGACAATCAGGAGGGGGTGGGCTTGTGATCCGCCACAGTTCGCAGACCTTGCCACATGCTTCTGGGGTTGCCCTCCTGAAACTGTAGTTCCATTTCTTCCCTTTGTCCCTTTTTGACTCCTTTACGGCTCTTCCCACATAGTAGGCTGCTGCTTTATATTGTCCATGTTTCTGGACTGCAGTCCTAACTTGTATGCGAGTGTGTGTTTATGGCCTCCCGGATGGTTCTGGTAATCCATGGTTTCTGGTTGCGGGATGATTGATTTATAGTTTTGGGTACAGTTGCTTCTGCCACCACAGACTTCGTGAATCTATCGGTGATGTCGAAGGTGGTGTCCTTGAACATGCTGCAGACTGCTTCCTGTAGTGCAGACTGTAGGGGAGCCTCTGATTGACCATTTTCATAGCGTAATGCACAAAATGGCCATCATGCCGTTAGACAACACCCACTTAACATGTATTATGTTGCTCTGTATCAAGTGTAGACCACACAATGGAAATGTCATGTAAATCAGATGGTTTGTCACATGAGGTTGAATTCCTGTTGCCAGTAGGTTGGCGCTGTTGTGGTATCAAACCATATACACAACATATGCTTTAATATGAATGTTCTTTAATCTCTTCATGAACCTTTTGTATCCTAACCATTGTGCAAAGAGTCAGGAATTCTGGTAAAGCCTGAGCCAAAATTCTTAAGTACTTTCCAAAGTGCATCACAGCATATTGAGTTAATTAAATGAAGGAACTGAGCAGTTTTTAGAAGCTGTTTTTTTTTGCGCCGAAATATGCAAAAGTTCACAGTATGAAGTATAGAAAAAAGGATACACAACATACAGAGATATAGTACTGCTGTGGGCTGTGGCGGTTCTAATGTTAAATGTCATGACAACTTTGACCATTCCTTTTGTTATTCTTGTCTCTCTTGCATGACATAAGCTCAGTTTTAGTGATTATTGGATCCTCGAGCGCCTAGAAAATATGAATTTCAACCGGACTATGCAAACTGAGAACACATAAAGTGGGGAAGCTTTGTTTCGGTGTGCTACGGCAGCACTACACGCCTGATAAGGCCACTATATGTCAAGTCAATTTTATTTACATATATAGTAAACAAAACTCCCAAATTTGACCTTTACTACAACGTATGACCCTCTACATGAAGAAAAAACTTCCCCCAAACAATTCTTTAATGGGGCAATTAAAGGAAGAAACTTCAGGAAGAGAACTAGAAATAGAGACAGACATAAAAATAGTGAAATTAAAATAAATGACAATATCAAGTAGATAAAATGACAAAAATGATGGGGTAGCTATGGTAATAATGATTGTTGATTGGGGAAAAATAATGATGACTGGAGGTCAGAAAAAGAGTTGGGTTCTCAAAAACAGTCCGTGTGTTATTGCTCATACTGTGCTAACCTTTTGTCTGTTTGTTTCTGGTCTAATTTCTCACACTACTGGACCCATGACTGCTGATCTTCTCAACTTCTGCCTCTGATTTAATGGTGAGTAACATTATATCTAATCTATGAGAGAGAGAGAGAGAGAAAGAGAGAGAGAGAAGAGAGAGAGAGAGAGAGAGAGAGAGAGAGAGAGAGAGAGAACACTAAAGTCTAAGGTTGGCTGAATTGAGAATTCTGTGTGTAATACGTATCTGGTTATTTCCCTTAGAATCCTGACATTAATTTCTGTTTTTCCTCAGAATTCAGACTTTTTTGTGTAATATGTATGTCATTCTTTTGTGCTGCTAATCAAATAAGTAATATAAAGGCTTTATTGCAAATGTAACAGTCTGAATGAGTTTACAGACATTTGACTTGATATGTACACATTTATTTTATGTTGAGTAAAACCTCACATCTCAGTCTGTATATGGTCTGTCTCCAGTAGACTGCATGTGTGTGTGTGTCTGTCTGCCTGTCTGTCTGTCTACCATGATAGCATTATAACCACCAGGAGGGCAGTCAGGAACCTTTACAGGTGTGTGTGGTTTAGATCAGAATAAAGGTGGGTGTGGTTTGAGCGAGGTCGCTGGAGTTAGGGGGTAGGAAGTAGGGAAGGAGCCATGGCGCCCCCGACTTTACTCCATTGGCCCGATTGGACGTCGCGGCTGTTGTGATGACGGCCTGTAGTGTATACTTAACTTGACTGAACTCTGCACACAGTTACTGCACTGTCCTATTTCCTGCTGATGTCATTTGCCTAAAAGTACACCTGATCTAGGTACTGAGACGTCAGAGAGCGTGTAGCGTAGACGGACTAGGAACTAGGTCGATATTCTGAGCACTGTGGGATTCCAGAAGGAGCTACACCCTGACACCAACACCAACTGTGGGAATACATGATTATTTGTGTTGTTGATTCAGCTCTGTGGTCAGTGTTGTATTTGTGTCAGGTGTTGGATTATTTCATTGCAGGGCTGCTGTGATAGATTGTATTATACCGTGTACGTGTTGTACTCAGAAAGGAGCAGTAACCACCATGGATGAGTGCTGAAGCCATTGCATAACAAGTGAACAGCACTGCTGCACAGATTCCTTCTGGATGAAGGTTGGAAGTCTCTGCTCTGTTGCATCATAGCCACATTAGCAATGATGCTGCACTTCTACATCACTGCACTAGACTTCAGCTGCTGTTAGTCATAACCCGGCTCGTGGGCCATGACCAAAACCTGAACGGACACAGGATGCCAAATAATAACTTTTTTAGTATAACAAAAGACTATACATTTAAATTAAAGAACAAATTTGGTTTGGAGGAGTGTTAAAGGTCCAATGACATGGTGCTCTTTGGATGCTTTTATATAGACCTTAGTGGTCCTCTAATACTGTATCTGAAGTCTCTTTTATATAGACCTTAGTGGTCCTCTAATACTGTATCTGAAGTCTCTTTTATATAGACCTTAGTGGTCCTCTAACACTGTATCTGAAGTCTCTTTTATATAGGCCTTAGTGGTCCTCTAATACTGTATCTGAAGTCTCTTTTATAAAGACCTTAGTGGTCATCTAATACTGTATCTGAAGTCTCTTTTATATAGACCTTAGTGGTCCTCTAATATTGTATCTGAAGTCTCTTTTATATAGACCTTAGTGGTCACCTAATAATGTATCTGAAGTCTCTTTTATATAGGCCTTAGTGGTCCCCCAATACTGTATCTGAAGTCTCCTTTATATAGACCTTAGTGGTCCCCTAATACTGTATCTGAAGTCTCCTTTATATAGACCTTAGTGGTCCTCTAATACTGTATCTGAAGTCTCTTTCCCGAAATTCAGCCTTGGTGCAGAATTACAGCCACAAATTCTCTGGGTGGGCAAAGCAGAGAAAGGGGAGGTAATCTTGCTCCTTATGACCTCATAAGGAGCAAGATTCCTGATTGGCCCGTCTGAGCTTTCATTTTCTCAAAGGCGGAGCAGGATACCCAGGGCTCGGTTTACACCTATCACCATTTAGCCACTGGGGGACCATAGGCAGGCTGGGGGAATGCATATTAATGTTAAAAAACCTCATAAAGTGAAATTTTCATGCCATTGGACCTTTAAGTCAGTGGCATCAGTAGTCTTTATGTGGATGTGTGTGTAGGTAATGAAGTGTAAGGTGTTGTGAAGTAAAAGATAAGTAACATATAAAAGAAGCAAAGCAAAAGGGTCGCAGGCGCTGGCGGTAAGAGAGAGAGACACACACAGCACTCCATGCCTTCATATCCTGTGGATCTCCAGATCTGCAATCTGGAGAACCTGGACTTCCTTCAATGCAGACAGAGCAGGTAACTGATGAGCATATCCACAGAGCACACACGCTCTAGAGCAGCTAGCAGCTTGGCAACCCCACTGTATCAATGTATAGGAAAAAGATGTAGAAATTGAGCATTGAGCTGAGCAGTTTAGAGAGTGTGTGTTGTCCCAGTGTCTCCTGCTCCTCCGGTCTGTCCTCAGTGTGTCCAGCAGACTGCAGCAGAGAGCAGACAGATGGACAGCTGCTCTCTGACTCACCGGGGATTATCATCAGCTAATGTCTGCGTGCTGATCCCATACTGGCACGGAGAGAGCAGGGTATAGCAAGAGTATTTGCTCCCGTGCAGCCTTCATGCAGATGTAGAAACACACCAACACACGCATGATGGAGACATTCAGTGACCTGGTCCTCAAACAATACAGTCAGTTCTGTGCACTACTTACAGAGCTCAAACTATGCTGGATTGTTAGGCTGATGCCAATATGGATGTGTGATACCCTTTAACATAAAGAAAGAGTTTTAATAAGGGCCCTTGAGTTAGTTCATCAGAACGGCCGACTACTAGGGATTTACCTTTCACAAAATGTCATTTTGACTCGTTAGAATGGTCATTTAAAATAACTGTAAAACAACTTATATATTTTCACCTGTAGAAATCACATTTGGACTAGTTGAAACTGATTTGCAGATATCTTTGATTTTACTTCTTTTTTTACTAGCAAGAATGATGATTATTATACTGATGACACATACAGTACAGTATGTACAGTTGACTTTCCACATGTGAGTAGTGGTAATGTAGTTTCCAGTTTCTGATATCAACAATTGCATTTCCGATATGTCCGACGTATCAACAAACCATGTTGGATATGTGGATACAAACAAAACCATTGGTCAACTTTGAAATGACTGTATTGGTTTTGGATATGTACGTATGTCATTGAAGATATCTACAATGACATTTTGAATTCCTTTTCTGATATCTGATAATTCTGACTAGTTCTAAAAGGATATGTAGATATCTCAAATATAATTGTTACTAGTACCAATATAATTTTCACCAAGTGTGTGTGTGTGTGTGTGTCATATCTCTGTGTGGAGCATCCTGTAGTGATGGTCTGTTCCATCAGTTACAGGTGTAACATTTCCACAGTAGCAGCAACGTATCCAAGCTTTTTACGTTGCCAGGGTAACGCACAGAGGGAGTGATATCTGCGTTGGTGACGTTGCAGGGTTTTCCTAATGGAGGAATTTTGTCGAAAACGGGAGCAGGGAGTCCTGTTTATGATTGTATTTCAAGTGTAAGTGTTTGTGTGGTATCCTCAAAGCCTTTACCTGTCCTGTAAGAACTTCAATTTATTGTTATTGATGCATTAGCTGATTTGAAACCAATGCTAATATATGTGTCATAAACTCAAATTAGCCAATCATATGGGCTCAGCTGGTTTACTGGTCAAGCTCCAGTAAGTATACAAGAAGCTAATGCACTGTTGAGTATCTTATGAATTGGAAATGATACAAATGACTGATGTACACATGACTTTTAAATCTAGTGTTAGCCATTTTGTTCTTTCCCAGTGTGAACAGTGTCACAGAATATAGAAAGTATACTGTCATATTGACAACATGAAAAAGTGAGGACACGTTTCATTCAAATCAAAGAAACAGGAAAACAAGAGGCAACAGGTGGAAGCTGGTATCCAAAGAATGGACTGAATATATCCTTTGGCTTCTGGCAGATGTTGTAATGAGGGCTGAGCAGCAGATTCACCAAACACTGTCTGATGTCACATTAGAGACAGAATCAGAATATCCTGGCCATGCAATGAGGTCATAGTGCCCTTAGAAAATTTTGGAGATTATCTTTGTTTAGGCAACTGTACTGTCATAAAGACTCTGTCTGATTAAATAAGGCATCCAGTGCTGTTAGAGTAAGACATCTCTGGGAATGGAAATGTCATTGAATCAGTTATTACAACAAGCTCTCGCATAGCCAGACCTTCCTCCACAGCGTTGCGGAGGAGGGTCTGGGTAGTCCACGCAGCATTCCTGGATGAAAGAAAAACGTGCTCTGGTTTACTGGCATTTCTTTAAACCAATAACAATCATTTGGAGCAACGGCGCCTCTGCTAAATAGCCTCGGGAAGGAACTTGTTTTGGTGGAACATGTGTACGTTCAAAAGTTGTTTTAGTCGTGCAACAGAAAACTCAGATTGGACAGATAGTCTAGCTAGCTGTCTGGATTTACCCTGCAGAGATCTGAGGAGCAGTTAACCATAGTCCTCACAAATCCACCGGAGTTTACAATGCCAACCTAAAGAAAGAGTAAGGTAACGGACATCCGGCCGAAAAGATTCAAATCGTCGTGGATATAGACTACAACAAGCTAAACCCTGAACCATAAAACTGTCTGTGGTCGCGGTGGCGCTGTGACCAGCCTGCTGGCACAGGGAGAATGGAGTGGAAGTCCAGGGAGCACACGCTCAGCTCAGCTGGAGGCCACAAACACACGCGTCAATAGAAGAGGGAGGAAGGGCACAAGCTTCTTTATCACTGCTCTGTTCACACATGGGGAAATGTGATTTACATCACACTTATACCTCTTTCACACCAATTACCAGGGCCTGACCTGTGTTCAACCCTGCTTTTGTAAATTCAAACCAAGCCAGTCAACACGGTTTGATCCTTGGTCCTGACAATTCAGACGTGACCTGGGTCACAACCCAGAGCCATGCATACCAATGACCTCACTCCTTTTGCCACTGTCTTTGCTCATACCGCTGTTCTCATAGGAATGAATTAAACTGCGCTGTTGTTGAAGCTGCCTGGGGAAAGCCAGTGTAAAGCACAGTGTGTTGTTTTACAGTGCGAGAGGAGCAGCTTCAGGTATCACCGAGCAATGAGCCTAACAAGCAGCGGCACGTAGTGCGCCACTACCTGGTCTGTTTTTGAAAAAAACTACTTCATTTTGTGTTTTTGGCTCCATTATAATATAAACATTAGAGTCTTTCACTGGCTGATTTCCTGCTGACTCACCAACACATTACAGCTCTCAGCTCTGTTTGGGCTATAGTGCATCATGTGACCCTGCAATACCGACTGTGGCCACTACGGCAAAATCACCCACAATGCCCGATGCTGTTTGTCAGTGGGGCTCACAGGGCCATGTAGTGGCCTGATGCTTACACTTGTGCACTGGTGTGTGCGTCGAGCCGGCATGTGTGTGTGTGGGGGGAGTGTGTAGAGCAAGGGAGAAGTGAGAGAGTGACGGCGATTAACTTCGGAGCGAGTACCGACTCTATAGTCATAGTGAGAGAATCAAAGTGTCTCCCCTGTGTTTTCTGACCACAGTGGGAAATCTTTAGCAGGAAATGTTAACCCTCTCCTTGATTTCATGTTGTTTATGGAGAAGGAGAACCAGGAAATGAGTCAGCTCAATTCAACTTTTCGAAAGGCGCACGTCAGGCTACGGCATAGGGTCCGGCGTAGACGCAGAGGAGTCTGCGGGGGTACGCCATCGATTCTACGTAGAAGCATAAAAAGGCCTTTAGTCAACACATAAGATGTTCATATGTGAACCCTGCAGGGTTTTCCTCAGGCTCACTTCTTTTTCTGAATTTATGGTGTGTCACATACATTTGCTGGCTTGGCTCTGCATGGCAGGGGTTTGCATTTCCATTTCAACCAGGTTAGACCTCAAAAACGACAGATTAAAAAAAAAAAGTCCCCATCGTGATGTCCTCAAATTCCCATCATGACGTCATCATATTTTGAAGGGGGTTGAGAAGGTGTGAGTAGTGTAGGCTACCCTGATGGTGTCTAGACCCTGGTGGTGTTGGTGACAGATGAAGAGGAGGCTGAGCTCTGATTGGATGAGAGGAGGAGCTCAGACGGGAGCGCTGGAGATGAATGGGGAGGAGGAGGGTCTCGACCTTTCATGCTAGAATGAGAGCTGACAGCAACGGGAGGAGAACATTTAAATATTGACAGCAATGATGTGATTAGCTGATAGAGATTGTGGCTAAATGTGGTTGGTTTGACTAAAAGAGTAAACGGCCCTAATCAGTTCAATCCCTTTCTGTGTGGAGAGTGCATGTTCCCCCCATGTTTGCGTGGATTTCCTCCCACCATAAAGACATGCATGCTGGGTAACTAGGACTACAGTTGAAAATTTGTCGTCAGGCTAACACTGGCACATTTACAGAAATGTTGATTAATGTGCATTGTCCTGATAAAATAAATAAATACATTTAAAAAAGTCTTCATTCAAGCTTCATTACAACATGGCCGCCTGCTTGAAGGTGTGTCTAGACACAAGGTTGAGCTGGCAAGGCAGTTTTTTGTGTTTCCATGTGCGCTTTATATTCAGTTTGGGGAAAGATCTCTATGGAGCATGCGGCCAGCATCATGGTCTGTAACACTGAAGTAAAACACACACACACCTCTCAGGTAATAGTGCTTAAAATAAAACTGACATCTTAACGTACAAACAGGGACACAGGAGAGTAACCAAACTTCAAACCACTGAGATTCAGAACAGCACTGAGAGCTGAACACAGACTTTTACAAACGTCTCCAGCACAGACATGACTTGTGTCTCGCAGCATGAGAGGGAGGAAGTGGATCATTATGGGATGGCCACGGTCTGCGGGACATCACTGCTAACCGCTTGGAGGCGGGTCCAGCCAGTTTTACATCTACACAATAGGCTTACCCAATATACAGACAAATTTGGTAACTTTAACTGAAAGGTTAACTGAGGGGGTTGCTGTGATCTTTGCCTGGCATCACTTATGTTTTAAATGTAGGTGGGGTAGACAGCAGGGAGGGAGGGGGCTGCTTTTCTCTGTGCTCCTTCAGCGCAGCAGATGCTCTGGCTCAGCACCTGCTCTTCACACCGGGGGTGGGGGGACTACTAGTGATAGTGAAGGGGGGGAGGGGCTGCGAGGGCAAAAGCTGGCCTTTTGTGTATTGATGGGGGAAGGAGTGTCTGTATGAATGTGTGAGGAGATGTGACTGTACAGACTGCTGGTGCAGCGAGCGCGTTGCTGAGCAGACAAAGCCCTGCGAGGGGCTTAGATATGCCCATTACAACATGCTGCTGGATGCAGACGGCTGTACCCATGGGCTGCTGGGCTCTGAGTTTCTTTTGTGCTTAATTTGTGCATGTTGCTGCTGATTTTAATGTAATTATATCAAGTATGAAACCAACTAAAAACAAACAGTCTACATATAAATAAATAGGCCATAAGTAGATAGATACAAATCTAAAATAGATAAATAAATGGATGAATAAGTTGTTAAATGAAAGACCTGGCTAAAAACAAAAAACAAAAATTCTTTAAAAATATCAGCATTCTCTGCAACTCTCAGGTCTTCAGGCATATGTGGAGCAGAGTAATAGAAGGATGCCTCACCGTGTGAGCTTTCGTTCTGACTTTTGAGACTATTAAAAGACCACTTCCAGAAGACTTGAGGGTTCATAAGATAAAAGCAAATCTGATAAATAACTACGGTCGCAACCGTTAAGAGCTTTATAAACCAATAAAATGATCTTAAAATCAATTCTGAGGCACATGGGTGCAGAGACTTTAAAATGGGTGTAATGTGGGCTCTCTTTCTGTTCTTCGTCAGAACCTGTACAGCTGAGTTTTGCAATAATTGTAATTGAGCAATATTTGTCTTAGGAAGACCAGAAAGTAAGACATCACAATAGAATAAATACTAAATAATGGATAAATGGAGGCACTCTGGCAATGTTCTTCAGATGATAAAAGGCTGTTTTTGTTAGATTTCTGTCGTGTGGCTCCAAGCTAATAAAGCTGAATAAAAAATAACCCCTAGGTTTGTAACTTGTTGGCTGGGTAAAAGTGCCATCATTTGCAGTTTTGCATTCTATTTCTCTCTCTGGTTGAGCTGGAGAAAGTTCGTTGCCATCCATGACTTGATATCTAAAATACAGTTAAAAGGGCATTAATTGGCTCTGAGTTATCAGGAGACATGGCAATGTAGAGCTGTGTATAATCAGCATGACGATGGAACTGTATTCTGTGTTTCCTGATGATGTGTCTAAATGGCAACATGTAGATATTAAAAATAGTTGGTCCTAAAATTGAACCTTGAGGAACACCACAATCCATTTAATAGCATTTTGATGAACATTCAGTTCAGTTAAAAACAGTCGCAGAGAAGCCAACCTGCTTGTGAAGTCTATCTAAAAGAATTGAGTGATCTACTGTATCAAAAGCAGCAGTTAACATCCAGTAATACTAACACAGAGTTTTTTCATATAGTTGCACCTGAGGTTGTTTAATACCTTGACCAGTGCCATCTCTGTTGACCTGAATGTAACATTACTTGGTAATACTAACACAATGTAACACTTTCCACTTGGAAAGGTTAACTAAACATCCCAAGCACTCATCACAAAACAATGAAGCTCATGCTTTACAGCAACAGACACATTGTACAAGTACATTGGTCAGTTGAATGTTACAATTTAATGTAACAATGTAATTGTGTTTAACCTCGAATGTGGGAAAATAAAGGCTTGCAAAAACATCCCCTTCTACTAAGTGGGATCAAAACAGGCACATACATACATACATAAATACATACACACATATAGCTCACTTTATCTTTATATACTAAACAGTTTTTAAGTAAAGTGTCACGGTTTCAGCAGGTGGACCCAAATGCAAGACTCTCTAGGCAGACGTGCAGAACAAACACACTTTATTTTGACGCTACAACTGACAAACTCTCAACTACAAACGAACAGGACTCTCACAGGACAAACAGAGTGAGACAAACCAACAAGAGACAAAGGAACACAGAGGTGTAGAAATACACAGACCAATAGACAGAAAGATAGAGGATTGGACAAAACAGTAACGAGCAACAGGTGAGAGCAGAAACGGAGGGCAACTAACGAGACAATTGGGAACAGGTGAGAACAGAACTGGAGGGAAAACAGAGAATGTCTAATAAGGGGAGAACTTCCACTCTGGAAAATTCCGGGTTGGTACAATGGGGCTAATAGGGAGTGAGATAGGGAGTGAACAGGCTCTCCATAGACAGGCTCTGGGGAAACTAACAAGAGAGGAAGTGCAAACCATATAAGGGGATGGGCGGAGACAGGACTGCAGGACCGGATGCTCCGGTATCGTCTGCTAGACGGCAACGGGCAGAACAGTTTGTGGCTGGGGTGGTTTGGGTATGTGATAATCCGCATAGCCTTCTTCCTGCACCGCTTGGTTTAGAGGTCCTCCTTGGATAGCAGCTCTATCCTGGTGATGAACTGTTTCTCCACTATCTGGAGAGCCTTTGGTTGAGGGCAGTGCTGCGGTTCCAGGCGGTGATGCAGCCAGTAAGGTAACCCTTGATGGTGCACCAGTAGAAGTTGCAGAGTATCCTGGAGTCCATGCTGAACCTCCTCAGCCTGCAGAGGAAGAATAGCTGCTGTCTAGCAGTAGATGATGGTGTCGGTGGGGTGAGCACAGGTCAGATCCTCACTGATGTGACCCCTGAGGAACCTGAAGCTGCTGACTCTCTTTACTGTAGTCCCATTGATGGAGATGGGGGCGTGCCCTTCTCTCTGTCGCTTCCTGTAGTCCACAATCAGCTCCTGAGTATTACTGACGATGACATGGAGGTTGTTGTCCTGGCACCAAGATGTCAGGGCTCTGACCTCCTCTCTGTAGGCCACCTTGTCGTCGATCAGGCTGATGATGGACGTGTTGTCAGTGAACATTATGACGTGTTGGAGCTGTGTGAGGCCATGCAGTCATTCGTTACCAGGGACTACAGGAGAGGGCGGAGCACACAGCCCTGGGGCGCGCCAGTGTTGAGAGTCAGAGTGGAGGATGTGGTGGAGACACATTTTTTAGGACAGGGACAATAGTAGTGAAACGTGGGGACAACAGACTGGAGCAGTGACAGGTTGAAAATGTCTGTGAAGTAGAGCGTCAGTCTTCTTCTATAATACCATTCGAATTTAATTTGTTATTTTTTTAACTATTCAAATAATATTCAAATATTTAATGCTCAAATGCAGCCTGTTACTAATATGTACTACACTACTCAGGCTTATGCATTGTCAATGCCGCTATAAGCATGTGGTTGTTGTTACACATTCTGTCCGCTAGCTCTGTAGGCCACATTAGCCTGGCGTTGAAAGGGTATGGTAGGGTAGGCGTCACGGCGCATTGCATTTCCGACTCCTGCTCTCTGTTTACTATCATTTTCCACCACGAGCACACAGCGACACAAACAAATCAACAGAGAACTCTGGACTGAAACATGATCTAACAAGTGTATTGAAGCGGCTCTGTTGTAAAGGCTAACGGTGCTCGGTTAGCACAATGACATCATGTCAGAAAGCACATCTGAAACGATTAGTCATAAACTAAGTAACAAAAGTGTTAGCCACAAGGCTGACAACCTGTTTCTTGCAGGTTGTCACCTTACTGAGAATACAGCTGTTAGAAGGTAATATATGAAGTCAAAGCTACTCTGACAGCTGTAGGGCAGCTAACATTAACTTTAGCTGTACATTTAGCTGCCATAAGGTCCAGGTGCCTTGTGTGGGTTCATCCTTTTGAAAGATCTGCACACATCCATCCTGCATATGATTAGTGAGCAGCGGCCCTGGGCCTTTTGTACTTTCTCAGCTGCAGAGTTGATCTCAAAGCGTGCATAGAAGTTGTTCAGCTCATCTGGGAGAGATGCAGACATTACCTCAGCACTGCTGATTTTCCTTTTGTAGTCTGTGATGGTTCTTAGTTCAGCCCACATGTTTCTGGTGTTGAAGTTTTAAGTCCAAACTTGAAGGTCCGTGCTTTATGTTGGGCACAGACTTTACTGTTAACCCAGGGATTCTAATTTGGGAAGGTCCGTACAGTAATTCTTGGTACAACTTCATTGATTCATTTGCCGATGTAGCCAAAACCCGCTTCCGTGTATGCGTCTATAGTGTTGTCCCTAAACACACACCACTCTGTCATGCTGAAGCAGTGTCGTAGAGCTGAGTCTTATAGGCCGGACCCGTGCTGAATGGTTTGTGCCACCACTGGGTCATGTTTGCGTTCCTGCCTAGGAAGGCAAAAGCAGAAATGAGACGTGATCTGATTTGCCGACGGGAGGGCCGGGGAGGGCCTCATATCCGTTTTGGAAAGGAGTGTAAACATGGTGGAGCGTATTACCTCCACGCGTAGCACAACTGATGTGTTGGTGATATCTCGCTCGGCTGGTGTCAGATAATCCCAGCCATGAAAATTCCCCATTGTTTGTTGGTCGTGGTGAAAAAAAGGCTGTCAACCAACGATCTAATGTGCAAAAGTAGTTCTCTATCATACCGTATGATAGTGCTCGCTTTGGCTTTGCGCATGTTGTAAAAAACTCTAAATAAGTAAAAGATGGAAACAAAAAAGAGCAAAGTTGCGGAGAAGTTCGAGACACAGCAGCCTTCCACATCCATCTCACTCTCACAGAGACATTAGCATAATTCCCAAAACATTGAACTATTCCTTTAAGAACCTGGGTAATTCCCTCCTCTACAGAATGCTGTAGCAACAACCTCTTCCTAAAAGATTGCATTCTTGTTAATCATTAAAGGTTCTAAGTGTTGCCAGATCTGATCAGAATGTAGGCCTACTACAGTCTGTTATGTAACAAATAGCGGCCAAACACGAGTGGGATTGTACCTCGCTGTGGAATCATAACAGCTAAAGACTGAACGGGGACCTGAATTCACATTTAAATTAATTAATTCAAATGACTTCCGCCTACACGCTCTCCTCTCTCACTGATGCTGAGTGAAAATGGATGCATTGATTTTTATGGCACAGGGATCCTTGGTTACTGATGGTGGGGATCTGCCATCAACAGCAGCTCTGAGTTGGGATTGAAGCAGGCTGCTCCCTGCACTGCTCCCATTGGCTGCTTCCACAAATACACTTGCCTCCTGTGCAAATGAAGGGAAACCAAAGGGTGTGTAACAGGGTGAGTATGCCCTACGCGCTGTCTTACAGGCTGGATGTTGCATCCATCAGCTTGGCTATTTTGTTCCTATTAGAGCTGTTGTACCCATCCCAGGATTTTGGTATTAGAAAAGACACTAATACTCAAATCTTGTGCACATTCAAGTGGGAAACATTGGAAACCTTTTCAGTGTATAGCCTACATACTGCTGAAGCACATTTTTATAATGACAAATGGACCTTCTATTGTTTAATATATCCATGCACATAAGTATTTACAAAAATCCTAAGCGACCTCTGTGTGCAGCTGTGGGAGTTGGGTTCAATCAAGGATATCTTCCAGCAGGCTTTAAATTAATACCTCCATATTTCACCCGTGTGGTTCTGACCGTACGGATATAGCCTTACACCTTACACCCAAACTCTTCTTCACAATTGGATATCCAGGTCAGGTGCATCGTCACTCTGCCAATTCAAATTGTAAGTTTGCCAACTAACTTAGCCTATAACACTGAGAATGTTACAAAATACCTCTGCTAATTATATCCATGCTTTAACATTACTTTATAAGATGCTACTCTCTTCACAACAGACTACCCTACATGCAAATTTTGAAAATAAACGTACACAAACATGGGAGATAAACGCCAAGGCTCTCGAGCTCACCAGCACAGTTTCTCCAGCTCCAGGTTGTTTTGCTGCCGGTGGTTGTGCACATGTCTCTGGCCGTTCCGTGCGCTGTAGCGGCTTCCCCAGCAGGCTGAGCCAGGATCCCTGCTTCCCCCGGCCCGGGTCACATCGCCTAATACTACCTGGATGTGTGACGGCTACACGGGAAAAAAAAAATAAGCGGCACGCCGAATCTCTAGATGAGCGTGTTACAGCTTGAGTTTTATAAAAAATAAACTACACACAACTTCACGAGGCCCTTTACCTATGCCGTATGAGAAAGCCGCCTGTTGCTGTGTATCAGCACAATGTACTTAAATGTACTTAACGTCTGTTCAAGGTGGAGCTTTCAACTCCAATATAATGCTGGATAGTTTAATGAATAATAATCATATTTTAATTGTGATATTTTGTAAGTAAAATCTGAATTTGCAACACAACAGTAATATTTCTGTGTTGGGTAAATGTAGTAGTTCAATGTTTTCCTCTGAAATAGAAGTGCTCAGTAAGTCAGTAGTAGTACATGGGTGGGTTGCTTTGAGAGCCTTCTGTAAGTTATTTCACAGTAATGCTTCTGGAGAAAGTTACAAGCAGCAATAGATCTGTTTAGCTCCCTGCAACTTTCTGGAGGCCATTTTGAACGGGCACTGCACTAGTTCATCTAAACGGGAACGGCAAGGATTGCTAAAATCTCGTATTTTATCTGGTTTTATATTTTTTATTGTTTTTAACTGCTCTTTAATGTTTAATTTCTTATACTGCACTGTAACTTCTATTCTTGTATTTTATCTGCTTTTATTTGTTTTTAACTGCTCTTTAATGTTTTATGTAAAGCACTTTGAATTGCCCTGTTGCTGAAATGTGCTATACAAATAAAGCTGCCTTGCCTTGCCTCGCCTTGCCTAAAAGGCATGTTTGATGCTTTCATATGTCAACACTTGGATTAACGTTAGCTTGGAGAGCTAATCTACCTGTTGGTCCACAGACTAAAGAAAATCACACCACCCAAACTTGATTTGGTTTATCAAAGACGCTAGCAAAGCAACACGGGACAGAAAATAAGACAGCAGAGACCACAGATAGGTTGGACCTACGGGTTTAACTGAATATCTTTACAGTTACGGCTGAAAATGACAACAGAAAGAAACAAGTTTGCTGATTTCACATATTTTTCAGCCATTTCTCTACAGGAAGTGATTTTTAATCACTAATGTCTTGGTGATTCAGTCCACAGATCAGATATATATATAATATTTTACTGTTACAAACGTGTTGAATTTAATATCACAAGAGGTAGACTCGCACTGCCAGACCTTCCTTCACAGCGCTGCGGAGGAGGGTCTGGCTAGCCCACACAGCATTCCTGGATGGGAGAAAAACGTGCCCTGGTTTATTGGCATTTCTTTAAACCAATCATAATCGTTTTGGGGACGGCGCTAAGCACCGGACGGAGCCACGGTGCCTCTGCTAAATAGCCTCATGAAGGAAGTTGTTTTGGTGGAACATGTGTACGTTCAAAAGTAGTTTTAGTCGTGTAACAGAAAACTCCCATTGGACAGATAGTCTAGCTAGCTGTCTGGATTTACCCTGCAGAGATCTGAGGACCAGTTAACCCTAGTCCTCAGAAATCCACCGCAGTTTAGAACGCCAACACAAAGAAAGCCTATAGGCAACGGATATCTGGCCTAAATGAGTGAAATCCGGTGGGATTTCCGTCGGCAACGGCGCAATCCCGGAAGTGGAACGTCATGGATAAAGACTTAACAAGAGGTGAACTGTTATGACCTCGTCTTCTGGGTCTTTTTGTTACAAAGTGACGCACGTTCGTCACGGAAGTAAAGGCTGGACTACAATAGAGCTGTTTGGACCAGTTTGTGGACAATGTTTTCTGTTGGAGATGGTAAGTCCCTTTGGGGTGGAGTTTGGGCTTTTTCACTTTTTAACATGCACAAAAAAGATATATAACACAATAAAGGTAAGGGGGAAAAGCCAAAAAGCATAATATGAGCACTTTAAACCAAGAGTTTGACAAAAAAATAAAAAGTTGAACTCAAGGTTCAATTAGGCTACTATCTTTTTTTATCACTATTAACTATCACTGAGAAAAACTATAGTGTGCAGCTTCAGCGGCTGAGCACAGCTAGGGAGGGTTCATGCATTATGATTATATTGCGCCTCTCCTGGCTGTCTGTCAGACAACACTGAGGGCGCAGGAACCCACCGCGCGCCGTCTGCTCGGCTGGTACCTCAACACATTGTTAAAGCCGCTGGGAACCGCTCGTGAATCCCCGCTCTGTTCGTCTGAAGCCGGACGGGACTAGTGACCGCGGAGCATCTTTTTCTTCTGAACACAGGGTGAGTGTCTGCGGCCAGCACGCTGGCAGCTGCTCACGCTCCGTTTGTTGACATTTTCACATTCAGCGCCATTTGCAGACAGGTACACCTACCGCCACTGTTATTGTTCCACTCTTCACGCGCACTGCTTCCATTCCCGTCCGCAACCCGGGATAAAGTGTTGTAAATGCATCTTATATGTACAGCGAGGATTTTCATAATTTTTCTTACAAAATGAATGTATTGAAAGAATAAATTGTAGCTAACGTTGTAAATGGTTTGGTAGGCTATATCAGAAATCATAAGGTGTACAGGGGGTGGTTTTTTGTTTTTTCTCCATGTTGTCCAGCAGCGATGGAGGGGGCGGCAGTCGCACGGTAGAAGCCTGACGGAGACGGTTGGCTGTGGACAGTCAGCAGGGCTGCTTCTAGTCGCTCGGCCATGCTTTGATTCTTATTATATTGCGATATATAGGCTACTAGAGATGTCACGATACCAACAATCTACTCGGAATCATACCATCAAAAGCACAAGATACTCGATACTAAAGTCGTGCAAAAAAAAAAAAAGAACAATAACAGGCTACTTAAACATGAATTCCTTTATTTAAACATTTGAACATTATTAAAAAAAAAAACAATAGTGGCAACTCTGGATGGTATGATGGTAGAAATGTAGTCATCCATACAAATACCAGGTACATTTTCATGATTCTTGATACCACGGTACAAAAAAAAAAAACAATAATTCCCATGTCCTCCTTTTATAACTCTATAACTATTTTAGGATAACAAGGATAACACTTGGGGGGGTTGGGACAGTGTCATGTCACCCTTTTTGTGGAGTGGAGGGGGCAGGAGAGTGAGATTTCCTTTTTAATCTGAAGAAAAGGTCAGTGTTCTGGAGCCCCAGCCCGCTGCTCTGAAGCCTGACCTCGGCACACAGCCAGCGTACGCTAACCTCTCCACGAGTTCACCTGAAACTCCCAGACAGCAAGCATGTTCAGTTAGGCTGTTTCTTTCTGCCTTATTGTTGGGAGAAAAATGTGCTCTGGTTAATTGACATTTCTTTAAACCAATCACAATCATCTTGGGCGGTGCTAAGCGCCGGACGGAGCAACAGCAGCTCTGCAAAATAGCCTCAGGAAGGAAGTTGTTTTGGTGGAACGTGTGTACGTTCAAAAGGTTGTTTTAGTCGTGCAACAGAAAACTCAGATTGGACAGATAGTCTAGCTAGCTGTCTGGATTTACCCTGCAGAGATCTGAGGAGAAGTTAACCATAGTCCTCAGAAATCCACCGGAGGTTAGAACGCCGACACAAAGAAAGAGGAAGGTGACGGACATCCGGCCTAAATGAGTGAAATCCAGCGGAATGGAGCAATCCCGGAAGAGGAACTTCGTGGATATAAACTACACCTGAGTTGACCGCGTTCCATTAAAACAAGTCGGATTTCACCGTGGGGTTAGCTTTAGCCAGGTTTACCCATTGTTAGCAATACCAGTATATAACAACGCATTACGCTGTTTTTTGTGCATATAAACAGTGTAACAACATGTCCACAGACAGTCCTGTCCTCTGTTGGACAGTACCGTGTAGAACAGGAAGAATCACATCTCCCGGTACCTACGGTACTGTAGAAAAACGAGTCACGTTTTCAGAATTTTGGTATCGAGTTGGCACCAAAGTAACGGTTCTTGTGACATCCTTAACATAAACGTTCTAATTTTCTTTATAAACTATTAGTATTGTTATTATTACTGTAAATGCACAGTTGACTGGCAAAATAGCAGGTCTTATCTTAACGTAGACCTATACTGTATGAAACCACAGAGTTTTTTCTTTCTTCGTCCACGCAAGCAATGTTTCTGTCGCCACGCCCCCAAGTTTAGAAGCCACTGACTTAAATCATAGATTAAGGTCTTCTTTATTGCATAAACACCGACTAATGCACATTTAAAATGTTTTTTTTTTTTTTTACTTTACTGAGCTTTTTTCCGATTTTACCATCAAAGCAAAGTAATCAGCTTCTACAAGTAACTATAAGCTATCAAATTATATAAATACCTGGAGTCATTTTCTGCATTCTATTTATTTACAAAGCACTTTGTGACAAACTTCCTGGGTATCTCACATGTCTTTTAACTATCGGCCACTTTCACACTGCACCAGGTCTCGAAACTATTTGGTGCTCCAAGTTTGGGAAAGTGGCTCTTCTTGAACAATCAGACAAGGTTATCCCTTCACCAGAGATGTGCTCATAGGTTTATTGGAAATGAATCATTCAGCATGAAAATCATAAAAAAATGACTAATCGACTAAATCTCAGTTGACTAATCGGTTGTGATTAGTTGACTAAGAGGGTGCAAGCCCTGTCAGAGTAGCATCACATTGATTTTTAAGCTGTTATTTTAAGGTAAAATAGTTGCTTTAAATGGCAATAAGATAGTATTTTGGTATTCTCCTTATAACATGGCTGCAAGCAGCTAGTCAGAATGCAAATGGTTCCCTAAAACTGCCTAACCCTAATCTTTCAGTGTATTTTTTCTTTAAACACAGATGTGTAGACTCTGGATATTGATTGCTTCCATCACAGGACATCTGAATCCCTGAGGCCTAGTTAGAGGGGTGACACGGCACAGATGTTGTGTTAGGCCTCAGCCCTCTGTTTTTGTGTTTTAGGGCTTTTTTCTTTACTCGTGTCTTTCATCAAATATCCCCACCTCTGATTTCATGTGGGTCAGGCCTACTCAGTTTGTGGCTTGTTTGCAGAGCTGCTGTGTGGATCCAGTGGTGACTGATAGACATCCAGCTTCCTATGGCCTCCGCAGCAGCCTTTAATCCCACACAGGGCCCGATTAATTTTAAAGCCGCTTTCAGTCCTTAAGCTCATTTCCAGCACTCTGACTCAGGCAACCATGCAGCTAGAAATACAGATGCTTAAGTATGTTTTCACTTTTTACAAATGCATTTTAGTTTTAACCTTTGAACCTTTTAAGTCCAAATCTAAGAATCGATTTGAAATATTAAAACTGGTTGGCCTTCATCAGATACTGTCATCACATCGCTACTTTGACCCCAGAAAGCCAGTGAGGGTTTGGATATTTTGGTGCTCAATGATGAAATTAATATCTTTTCCATCAGCTGAGTGTCAGAAGATTGTCTGAATGTTAACCGTGGGGATGGATAAAGACGGAAAGCAGTGATGTGTGTTGTGTGCTCTGTGGATGTGTGTATAGGGCTGGGTAGACGGACTGACTCCTGACCTCACAGCAGCTTAAAAAACATTTTTTAACCTTTAGCATGTGGAGCAGCAGAGCTGCTTTATTTAACTTCCATCAGTGAGAATCTGTCTTGTGGTCAGTCAGTGTGTCTCTCTGTCCAGATATCTCGACAACATTTTTAGGTTGTCATGGAATTTGGTTATGGAGTAATGGTCCCCAGATACATAAATACTTTCGATTTTGCTGACCTGTTTTCTTCTAGACAAATTTCAGCCCAACCACTTATAAGCCTTAAAGAATAGCAAAACTGTCAGTCTGCTGTCTGTTACACAGTTGGAGATGCATTCTGGGATAGGAGGAAAAAAAAACTTTAAAGCAATCCCAAATAGTCTTGGGCGGCGCTAATCTCCAGACGCAGCAGCGGTAGTTCTGCTAAATAGTCTCAGGAAGGAACTTGTTTTGGTGGAACATTTGTACCCTGCAAAATAAAACGCCACATACAATATTAAATGAAGTTGACACAATACAGTAACGTGAGCTATTTAAATTAGCTGATACATGGTTAAACCTCATTGGCTCTTACCAGTGTGTACTTCATCAACAGCAATCCCACCAATCGGTCCCAAAACGTCCCAGTTAGAGAGGAAATACCCTAAGCACAGAGAAGTCTTTCCAGCAGGGGGGTGTTATCCTCTATTAATTTGTTTTTTTCTTATTATTTATATAATATAAAATTAATTCTTTTTTTTAGGTTTCTTTTTTTATTTCTGCTGTGACCCCGCCTCATCTCTGTCTTTTTCCCCACAACAACTTCGCTAGTTAACGTTAGCCACCGTTAGCTGTGGCTGAGTGTAGCTGGTAGAAGGCACATTCTTCAAGCTAACGTTAGCTCTCGCATCCTCCTCCATTCCCAGCTCTTTATTCGCGGGATTTATAGCAGCCGCTTCTTTCTCTCCCTTTTCCAAACTTTCACTCGCTGATACAACCCAATCTGACCGGGGATCAGTTACAAATTAATTCCACTCTTTCAATCTCAACTCGTTCTTAGAAAGCTGATCTTGGATCAGTGCGATGTAAACAACCTGCTCTATGCCCACCCACCTTTATCTTTAGCCAATCTACACAGTGCATGCGGCCTTCTCCCAATCATTACATTAAACAACTTTTATTTTATTCTGATTGGATAATTATCACCATAATGATTAATGCCCATTGGGTAATACGGGCTTGATCGCAGTTTGCCAACAAGGGGTGCTGCCGCCAATAAGGGGTGCTGCCGCACCCCCAGCACCCCTACTTCCCGCGCCTATGCCTAAGCATATTCTTTCTAAATCTTTACAATCATTCCCCGAAAGAACCAAGCAGGCCTGCCTTTTTGCACCATCCACATTTTCTTCAAAACTTTACATTTTTAGTGTGTAGCTTGCTAGCTCGAAGTTTGTTGTTTCCTGAAGAGAGTTTGAGAACAGAAACACAGAGAGAGAGGGAGGGGAAATGTACTTCTGTTGACACAGACTAGCTCTGTGTAACCAAGGGGGTAAGCAAGCATCTGGAAAGCATACCTCCTATGGGGAGATTGTAAGCTAACAAGCCATCACCTGCCGTTAGCATTCCATTGACTGCCATTCATTTTGGCATCACTTTGACAGCGAATAACTTTACATCTGAAGCGTTTAAAGACTCTATTTGTCCATTGTTTATTTCCAAAGAAACACGACAATGTATAAAAGGCTCCATTACCTTGTATCTCACGTTATGGCCCCGTAGCAGACGTTTTTGTAAAAATAGGCTAACGATTGTGTCATAACCACGCGACTTTCTGTCGCACAGTAGATAAATTACCGTATAGTCAGGAGAAGTTCGCAGGCAGTTTTGACTTACATTAGCTGTTTAAGTTTAATTACTGATGTTAACTAGCATTTTAGTTAGCAATAATTAGCCTGTGCTTATGTTATCTTCTTACATATACCTATGCTCTCGTCTCTGCAAGATTGGGAATGATTGAGATTTCTCTTGGCATTCTCTTAGCTACCAGAAGACTTCCAACTTTCAGACAGGTTGCTCACGTCACATCTACGTCGTCTCTCTCAGTTGGAGGCTGCGCAGCACGCTCAACCATCACCGGAAAAGTGACTTCACTGGTCTCCGTGGAAGTATATGGCGTCGCTGTGTCCATTCTTTTACTGTCTGTGTGTGTAACTAGGGTTGGGTACCAAGACCCGGTGCTAATACAGCACCGGTGCATAAACGACCGGGCTCTACCGGACTGAATAGCAACGGGGATTTTGGTGCCTCATTTCGGTGTCACTTTAATGTCTGTTCTGCTCTCTGATGCTCCGACGTTAGAGGCAACAGAGGCATCCCTGCATGTCACTTGACTGCAGGTAACATTAGCCTAACGTTAGCTAGTTGCTAGGTTAAACTTAGAAAAAATGCTGACAGCTAAACGGTGTGAAGTGTGACTGTATTTTTACTGTAGAGGATTCCAACACCGGGACGTTAACAGTCTGCAGCTGTAGCTGTCGAAAAAACCACACAAACAAGTTATTCAAGTCATTCAAGTTATTGTAAAATACCCTTACAGTGGTTGTTTTTGTTGTTTACTTTACTGCTGAAATAAGTTATTGTTAGAAGTTATTGTTATCAATGCATTTTTGTATATTTGAGTGCGTGCACATAAGGCATAGCGCATGCGTTACGTTGTACATTATGGCAAAGGGCAGGGGACATGCAGCTCGTCATACGTTTCCCCAACGTATATGCGCCAATAAAAGAAAATAGAAATACATGAATAAATTTAGATTTAAAAAGCAATAATTGCATGAAAAAAGTTGTTGACGAGTCTATATATATATATATATATATATATATATATATATATACACTACCGGTCAAAAGTTTTAGATCACCCCAATTTTTTTTGTTTTTTATTGAAATTTCACCAGTTCAAGTCCAATGAATAGCTTGAAATGGTACAAAGGTAAGTGGTGAACTGCCTGAGGGTAAATAAAAAGTAAGGTTACCCAAAACTGAAAAATAATGTACATTTCAGAATTTTACAAAAAGGCCTTTTTCAGGGAACAAGAAATGGGTTAACAATGTAAAGCTGTTCTGCAGCAATGGAGGTTGATCAAGCTTTGAAAGTTGGTGCTACCAATTCCCACAGGTGTTCCAACTTGTCTGGATTACTTACAACCCCCTCTGTTTGTATAAAAGTATTGTTGGAACGCACTGTGGTACCATACCCTTGTGAGCATTATTTGAACAGTATTGTACTGCAGAAAGCAGTTTGTTGCTATAAAAATGGTGGAAAAAGGCAATTAACAGTGGTAGAGAGACAGACCATCATAACACTTAAGAATGTTGGTCTTTCCTACAGAGAAATTGCGAAGAAAGTCAAGGTGTCAGTGAGTACAGTATTCTTCACCATCAAAAGGCACTTAGAAACTGGGGGAAACTCTGACAGGAAGAGGTCTGGCAGACCCAAAGCCACAACAGAATCAGAAGACAAGTTTCTGAGAGTCAACAGCTTGCGTGATAGGCGGCTCACAGGACAAGAGCTTCAAGCACAGCTTAATAGTGGTCGTAATAAGCAAGTCTCAGTTTCAACTGTAAAGAGAAGACTTCGAGCTGCAGGTTTGATAGGTCAAGTTGCAGCAAGAAAGCCATTGCTAAGACGTCAGAATAAGAAAAAGAGGCTTGCCTGGGCCAAGAAACATTGTCAAAGGACTACTGAAGACTGAAGATTTGAAATCTTCAAGCTATGCCAGAAATACCTAGCAAAAAAGAACAAGATGGTAAGCTTAAAAACATGGAGTGGCCTGCACAGAACCAAACCCCATTGAGCTGGTTTGGGATGAACTGGACAGAAAAGTGAAAGCAAAGCAACCTACAAGTGCCACACATTTATGGGAACTTCTGCAACAGAGTTGGGAAGAACTTTCTGAAGAATATTTGATTTCCATTGTAGAAGAATGCCACGAGTGTGTTCAGCTGTTATATCTGCCAAAGGGGGCTACTTTGATGAGTTAAAAATTTAGAATACATTTTGGTTTATAAATTGATTCCATGATTTCTTTTTTAACTTAAATTGTTCATTTGTTGTATTCTTACATTTCAGAGTACAATGAGACATTGAACTGCATGAATTTCAATAAAAACGTTTGGTAGTCCATTAGCCCAAAAAAGGGTGACTTTGCGCGGGTATGGAGTGCTGTGGGCTGCCAGCCGCGACGGAGCTCAATCGAGCTCAAAGCAGGCCGGGGTCTGTGAAAGAATGCAGGCCAGGCGGCGAAGCAGCACCACAGGCAGCACCGGCCGCTGAACTCCGACACACAGTCTTACCAAATATGCAATTAGCCATCAATTTTCGTGAAACGGCCCATATTTGAGCTTTATATAGTTGATTTCTCGCTTAAAAAAGTCTCAGAAGTGAATTTTATAACGAAATAGCCCGACAAACAACTTTGCAGTGTCTGAAATATGAGACCTGCTGTCGAGTCTCCCATGTGTTTCTATGTGGTTTGCTCAAACCAATCAGCGCGCAGCTCATTCTAAATATTCATGAGCATACCATATTTGGAAGAAAAGCTCTTGTTCCAAATAGAGCCATATTCACAGGGTAGCTAAGGGCCTAATAAAATAGCATTCGGGCAATTTTCAGCCCAACCAGTGTTAAATACCCCATTAGGAGACCTTAAGGAACAGTGTAAAATACCCTATATAATCATTCTATCACCCCTTTAAATCTTTTTAAAGTATCGGTTTAGGCACCGGCCCCTTTTTAAAAGTATTGTTTTAGCAACAGTATCGGAAAGAAATCCCCAAAAGATACCCAACCCTATGTGAAACGCTTTGATAATGCTGCCTGTAGACGTTCCGCTCTTCCTACGCAGCCTGTGTGCACTTTGTGTAACATGTACTGTAATAGAGTTTGTGTGAGACAGCTGCTCTGTAATGTAACTTGCTAACCCAAATTGAGTCTATTTTGAACCTGTGATTTTTTTGGCGTGTTCTAGTTAAGGTGCAGTAATGGCTTTGAAGCATCCGCCCGAAATAAAACGGAGGCCTTCGACTAGCACTTAGAACGTTTCTGTGTTAGAGATTCCTGCCTGCAAACACTTCATAGTTCAGCTGAATAGTTAATCACATTTTATTCTTTCATGACACAGAAATATAATAGTCATAATCCATAACAAGTAGGGCTGCTCCTCTGAGTCCATGAGTCAACTAATTGGTTGATTAGTCAATTTGTATCCTTTCTCTTGCTGAATGATTTATTTCAAAGAAACCT
This sequence comes from Perca fluviatilis, assembly GCF_010015445.1. Taxonomy (NCBI): domain Eukaryota; kingdom Metazoa; phylum Chordata; class Actinopteri; order Perciformes; family Percidae; genus Perca; species Perca fluviatilis. The sequence goes on along the minus strand of NC_053124.1, from coordinate 5,646,517 downwards.
ATAGGCACATATCTGGTAAAAAACAAGATTTAAAGTGTTGCAGTTCTGCTTTCAGGTAAAAAGGAGAAGCGTGAGAAGGTGGACATTGCTGTTTGTAGGTGAAGTTGTTGTTGTGCACTCGTTGGTACACCTGGAGCTCTCCCTGTTCTCTGCCCTGTCAGCAGTGTGCGGCTGTGCCAGCGTCCACTCAGCACTGCGCGCTGCCAGCAGCGTCTCTAACTTCATGTGGTGGCGAGCTGTGTTTCTACCGCCACAGCTTCCATCCTATCAGTGCCTGAGCATATGAAACATTTCAGTGTTCAGCTACACAGTAATGGCTCACAAAATATTGCTGCACCACGTCTGAAGGCAATGGACCTTTTTCACAGCAGATATTTTGACTTGTCATAGTCTGGACTCACCTGGAAATGGGGAGCGGAATGAGGTGACTTTAGTCTCTCAAAATCTGAGGAAAATCTTTTCAACTGCCCTTTGTTGAGCTGAAATGAAGACAGATTCAGCAACTGCATGGCCTATTTCTCGCTTAAAATGTTTTCAGAAACATGTTTCAATGGACTATTTTAGTACAATATGAGATCGTATTCTGAACGGCCGCCATGACAGTCTGGCTTTGAATTTCCGAAAAGCACAGCTGAAACTGATAACCTTAACAATGGCTCAGTTTCATCAAGTGTCCCTGTAAGCTGTTTCAGTGAGTCAGCATGCACAATACCAGGGCTTCTCCTAATACCCCGTTCACATGTACATGGTTATTTTGAAAAACGGAGACATTTCCCTTCGTTTGTGCCCTTCGTTTACACGCAAACGGAAAATTTGCCTCTGAAAATTATTCTTTCTAAAAACTCCGGCCAAAGTAGAGATTTTGGAAAACTTCGTTTGCATGAAAACTGAGAAAAAAACTGAGGTTTCATCTTTGTTCAAAAGAGAAAGAGGAAGTGATTTGCTGCTGTTGTTGTTATTTTCAGGATTCTGATTGGCTAACGTGGGCTTGAGCTTCTCGTTACACTGCCACCTACAGGTTTGGCATGCGCTTGACAGCATATACACGGTTCTTGTAAACAAACACTTTTCTGAAAACTGAAAGGTGTGCACAATGTTATTTTTAAAAACGGAGAGGGTGAAATGTCCGTTTATGAAAATAGCCAGCCACGTGTAAACGTAGCCTAAGTGGAATGCAGCCATCATGAATGGTTTTGAATACACCTGTGCTTTTCCTACTATGACATGTCAACATGTCTGCCGTGAAAAAGGTCTATAGTATTCATAGCTGTTAAGGAAGGTCCCACTCAAAGTCATGGCCTTGTCCTTGTCTCACTGCCCATCTGCTCTTTGTTATCTTAGTAGGGGTGGGGGAGGGGACCGATTCACATATGTCTCGTGACTTTGTTTGTGATTATTTTTCAAATTGATTCTTTTCCCCAGATACAGTATCTTTTATTTGATATTTTACCAATGACTGACCTTAATATTTCCTGTTTATACGCCACTGCCGACAGCGACTATACATCATATCCGTTTCCAGGGAAACAGAGCGAAAGCAGAAAAAGCAGAAACATGTTATGTTCTTCTTTACAAAGTAAATAAATGTCAGACTGACATTGTTGACACATGTGATGTGCATTCTTCTTAGAAAATGTCTCATGATATATTGTCTCTAGAAGGGTATTATTCAACTTTAGTTTTTGTTAAAGAAGGAAAAGAAAATCCCAATACTCAATAAATCGAATCGCAATACTTCTAGAATCACTGTAAATGAAAATTGCAAAACAAATCCAATCGACAGCCATGTTTAGGAAAGAATCGTATCGTGACAAAAACATATCGTCCCAGCACTTATCTTAATATGATGAATGGTACAAAAGGAGATAAGTGCGCACACTTGAAGCTTACTGAGGCCCAAAGCCCTGGTCTCACGCTCAGCTGATACACATACTCCATCTCTTCACCTCAGCCTACCCATAGTCCACCTGCCCCCCTCCCTTTTTCATCTGTATCTTGTTTTGTTCTACTTGTTTTGTTTGCTCGTTTTGTTTTGTTATGTTTTTATAATCTACCCTGCCCTGTAAAGCGACTTTGAGTCCATGAAAAGCGCTATATAAATTCAATTTATTATTATTATTATTATTATACTGTACATCACCTATAGGACATAAACAAAGATGTGGGAAAATGACACACACAACAGATAATGTTAACTAGGGCTGCAACTAACTATTATTTTTAGTGTGGATTAATCTGTGGATTATTTTCTGGATGAATAGATTAGTGATTTGGTCTATTGTCACAGAATAACCCTGGGAAAACGTGGTACTATGGATAGGTCTAGGGCCGTCCAGCAGGTCTAGCAGCCGTGCACATTAAACCCCAGAGCTAAGCGCCAGGCTAAAGGTGAAGGTGGAATGGCCTACCTGCGCTCCGTCTGTACAATAGCTCGCTCCTTGTCCCGGTCAGCCACAATGCTCCGTTGACAGTTCACTCGTAGACCCCTAAGACACGGCCATCAAACACCAGAACAACCTGATGGGGGGAGAGGGACTCTTGGTCTCAACACTCAGCAACAAATGTCTTTCCTCCTCCGACTCTTCTCCTCAATCTGTCCTCCACTTCTGCTTTGTAAACTCCTGGCTGCTCTGTGACGCAGGTTAGGCTGCGTTCAGACAGGAAACATCTGTGTGACGTCCTGTTGTGTTCTTTAACCCTCAATGTAGCACAAGTAGACTTTGTATTTCACAGTTACTGTTTTCCGTCAGATGGTTTATAGATCTGAACGTTTCCGAGCGCACTCGAAGGCAGCTTCATTTCCCGGAGAAAGAGAGAAAGAAAAGAGACGGAGGGACTGAGGGACTGAACAGCTGTTCCACAAACTCCTGGGCAGTTCAGTGCTTGTGTTTGGTGTTTTAAAACTCTCTTGTGGCAGAGATAGAGGCAGTGATGTTTCCTGTTTCCTGTACGGGACTCACACCGCCTCAAAAACGCTTCAGAGAAAAGGACATCTCATCCCTCTAAAACACATGTGCTCATTGCCTCTCTCCTCCTAAGATTATCGTGCGTCTCTCCCGTGCCTCCTCGGTGGGGCGCGAGGAAGGGAGGAAAGTGGAGGACTCGGGGATGCAATTTATGCAACATGAGATGCACTGTAAGTCTCAACTTTTTCGCTGCAGGCCGCTGCGTCTTGACAGCCAACGCAGGCTGTGTGAATGTCACACCCTCCTCAGCCTGGCGGCCAATAGGAACAATTGTGTTTTATTTTTTGACAATAAACCTCACAAGAGAAGGATGAAATAAAATATAAATCTGTGAGAAACACTGGAGAGAAAAAAACATCTGCCTCCCTACAGCCAATAGAAAAAAAAACATGTCCTCTCTCTGTTCATACTATATATATATATATATATATATATATATATATATATATATATATATATATATATATATATATCCTTTCTGTACAGTACCTTAGTACCACACTCCTACACACACAAGCAGACAAATAGACCCATACTGCACACTTGAATTCACCATCAACACAGGGTCATCTCTTATGTTTTGAAAAATGGATTGCATGTGTTGTTTTAGAGCAGCATTATGCACACGATGATGTCACGGTTCCATCTGGTGGGTTAGGGAGTAGAGAAACAGTAAACTGCAGACACCCAGTGGACCCGGTGTCCACTGGGTGTCTCTGCCGCTCCGTTTCAGCTGCTGCTTATTATCACTTTGTCTTTGGCTTGGATTTCTTTTTTGACACGTCTACAAATCTACCCACGTTGTTTTTTTTGTGTGTTAAATCAGGCTGACGTGCTGCATGGAAGGGCTGTGTGGACCATAAGTCCATCCCAGTCATGAAAAGACATTTACCACTAGCTCCACCAGACACTTTAGCACTTCTTTAATAGCATCAAGAACCCACCCAGCCCCACACACACACACCACACACAGCTAGATAGATGACCAACAGCTTGAACCCACACTAAACCAGGACTCTTAGCGCTGTCAAATGTGCTATTTTGCATCTATTTTTAGAAATATTATTTTCAAGCTGCCGCCTGATGCAGTAATGATCCAGTGAGGGTTAGTGTTTCGTGAGAAAACACTTGTATTTGTTGGGTCTGAGGCTGTTCTGATTGGGAAACTCCATCACTCTGTTGCTGAGTGAGTGATGAATTTACACCATTGGTTTGGAGTGAGTGTGATGACGTAAGTGTGTGTGTGAGCAGAGTATGACCTGCAGCATCACACACAACAGCACAGAGCTGACGCCATTGGGCCTTTCAACAATGTTTTCTTTTCTTTAGTACCTATTCTCCCATCTTTTGGTTTGTGTGACAGAGTTGGTGGATCTCCAGTGGGGACGGTACTTGTCTCATTCGTGGTCTGATAAACAGTGAATTCATCAATTGCAGTGCCACATACTGCCATTTCCCAAGCTGCTGTAGCTGTCATGTGTTGCCACTTTTGGATTTAAGATTTAATCCAACAAACAGACTAGGGTTGCACGATATTGACATCGATATTGAACATCTGTTGGCATTATTGTTGGATACTAATGTTTCCTCTTCAGTCTCCATAGTTTCGTCGTCTCCCTAAGTCACACTCATGTTCTCACTTTCCTTTCGCTCCACACACTTGCTTGCACAACTTTTTCACTTTTTTCGCTGTCTCTATCTCCCTTTTCACTCGCGCTGTCTCTATCTCCCTCTTCACGCTGTCTCTATCTCCCTCTTCACGCTGTCTCTATCTCCCACTTCACTCCCACTTTCTCTATCTCCCTCTTCACTCACACTGTTGAACTGTGCACTTGTGACTGGGCAACTGGCCCTATGAAATGTGAGGGCTCTAAATTGATCGGCGCATCTCTCCACAAAGTGGAAAACGGAATATCAAATACTTTTCGGGACATTTTCAAAAGTGATATTGCAAAAACGATACTGAGTCAATATATCGTGCACCCCTAAAATTAGGGATGCACAGAGAGAAAATGTTGGCCAAAATGATAACTGATATTAATATTGCTTTTTTGCCAACGACCAATATTTCACAATGTCGCTATGATCTGTATAGAAGAAGTCTTTATGATAAACATATTTTGTACATCCTAAAAACACGTGTAAACGCAGGGAATTTAAAAAAGGAGTCAAAAAACATATAAAAGAATATCCAAATCCTGAAATTAAATTTGGCCTACGTACTGTAGCTGTCAGCTGATGCAGATGAAGGGTCTGTGAGTGTGCACACGCCTGGACTGTGAATGGGAGCACACATTAACCACAGGAGCAGTCGTGATGCTGATCGGGCCATGATGGAAAACAGGTCAATACAATCAGACACACACACACACACACACACACACACACACACACACACACACACACACTCCAAAGCTACAGCTGCAGTCAACCTGGGATGTGTCTTTCCCTTCATGGGGACAAGACAATACTATACTATGAAATAGTTTTGTCCTTTTTGTTTGCGTTCTGTTTTTTTGTGAATAAAGTTGCATTAATTTAATTAATTTTGACCTGGGGATATCTTGGCTAAACTTTGACATACCAGTCTGATATAATCCAAAAGTTATATTCCTCTGATCGTAATTATACTGAAAACAATTGAGAATGTTTTCCTATTTTACTCCAAAATGAGGTATCATTTCATGTAAATGAGGTCTATTGACAAATTCTCTGCGCTCACCTTAAGTGTGTGTGTGTGTGTGTGTGTGTGTGTGTGTGATTTGAAAGGAAATGGTGGAATAGACTAATCAGTAAAGTAGGAGGACATGTTGGGTCCAGTCATGATTTTTGTCCTGTGTCTCCACAGCTGTTGCCATGACAACAGACGAGGCCGAGAGTCAGCAGAAGAAGCCGAGGCAGCAGGAGGAAGCGGGCCAGGACGCCGGGCCTCCCCCCTCCCCGGAGGAGCAGCCGTTCCGGCCTCGGAACCGCAACTCTGCCGGCCGCGGCCTCTCCCGCCTCTTCTCCTCCTTCCTGAAGAGGCGCTCGCAGTGTGACAGCGAGGCGGGAGACAAGGACAACAAGGGAGAAGAAGAAGCTAAAGCCCCCATCGCCGACCCCGAACCTGAGCTGAGGACGGAGGGGGAGGCAGCGCTGGACCAGCACTCAGTCAGCAGCGCCGAGCTTCAGGTCTGTCTGTCTGTCTGTCTGTCTGTCTGCATCTCTGTCTGTCTGTCTGCCTGTCTGCCTGTCTGTCTGACTGCCTGTCTGACTGTCTGCCTGCCTGCCTGCCTCTCTGTCTGTCTCTTTCTGTCTGTCTCTCTGCCTCTCTGTCTGTCTGTCTGTCTGCCTTTCTGTCTGTCTCTCTGCCTCTCTGTCTGTCTGTCTTTCTGCCTCTCTGTCTGTCTGTCTGCCTCTCTGTCTGCCTGTCTGTCTGCCTTTCTGTCTGTCTCTCTGCCTCTCTGTCTGTCTGTCTTTCTGCCTCTCTGTCTCTCTGTCTGTCTGTCTGCCTCTCTGTCTGCCTGTCTGTCTTTCCTCCACCGCACATCTCTATCTGTTCAATAAAGACAGAGCAGACCTCACAGTTTGATCTAGACAAGAGAAAGAGAGTGGTAAATCTTAAAAGGTCATTTCATAATCATATTCCCATTAAATTAGGCTACGTCTTTATTCTCCACTTCTTAGAGAACACAGAAAAAGGTTACTTCCCCAAAACAAGAGACACAAAGGCAATTCAAATTTAAAAAACCAATTTGAAAGCGAACAGAAGGTGCAGTGTGCTGCTGTAGCGTTTCTCTGTTCCCTGATCTGTGTGGGCCACAACTCATGAGGCTGAGCAGAAACCATTGTCCCAGCCGTCCGTCGGATCATCCAACAGAAGTAACAGGACAACAATCGGCCAATTTTCCTTGATTTTTATTTAATAAGAGCGATATTTCCAAAATAGTTCCAAATGGTCATGCATCCATTGATGAATGTGTCAGAGCTGCAGCAGCTGTTGAATCAATGTTTCTATGTGATCTCTACTGTCCATAATAACTTAACAACCATTGTTAAAAGGACCGGTACATATGCATGTAAGTAAGTAAGTAATTAAATAAAATGTATTTATATAGCTATTTTCACAGATAAAAATCTAAAAGTGCTTAAAATAAATCATACATTGTGATACATATTAGAACACAGTGCACAATTGAAATTATAAAGTAATGCATAAAAAATTAAATAAAGTGCGGACAGGTCAACAAAACGCCTGTTAACTGAATGTATGCCAGTTTAATGGTAACATATAGTCTAATTCTAAATATATCTATACAGTATAAGACTAAATCAGCCACAAGGACACATCATTAGAGTGTAGGCTGCTTGCTAATCACAGTGTCTCTGTCAGGCTGTGCAGGTAGAGAAGAAAGAAGCTGAGGAGGAGGAGGAGGAGGAGGAGGAGGAGGAGGGTGGAAAGGACCAAGACAACGCCACGGAGAAAGGAGACGAAGCTGCCCTGGAGAAGGAGGCCAAGGAGCAGGAGGAGGAGCAGGAGTGTGGCGGTGAGAGAGAGGAGGAGGAGGGCGAGAAGATGGCCGAGGACGAGGCCAAAGCTCCCAGAGCTCCACGCCAAGCCAAGAGCATGCAGATCACTGTCGCGCTGCTGGACGACACACTCTACCAGTGTGAGCTGGATGTAAGAGCGCTTTATTTTTTATTCTTTCAGATATTATGCACACTCAAAAGGAAAATTGCATTTCAGCTGGTTAAATGATTTTATTTTGATACATGAACAAAAGTATCAGGACATATCAGTTTAAAAGTATTCACATGTCATAAATGGTCATATACACGTTATAAAGCATCTAGTGTTCCAGCAGCACGATTAGGCGGGTTTATTTTAATGTATGTATCATTTTTATTAGGCCTGCAGCTTATGATTATTTCTGCTTACTTTTCTTGGTCAATGGGTTATTTGTTGAGTGTGTCTGTCAAAGAATAGGAGCAAATCAGAGCCCAAGGTTCAGGGCAAGTTGACGGCACTTTTTTTGCTAGATGGTGTTTTAAGCCCCCAACGTCTCCTTCCAGGCAGCGCTGCGACCATTGCCTAATCCAAGTGCCTTGCAGGCAGTGCTGCCTGGAAGGATATGTTGGGGGCTTAAAACAATAAACACTTTTTTCACAGTCATCGCACTTTTATGCACATTTTTATTCACCACGGTCAAAAAAATCAAGATCATATTATGTATCTACATTCGCTTGGTGCTTCATTGGATGTATTTTTTTGTGATTATGTAATAAATATGCCAACAGACATTCAAAGCTTCATTCAAAATCCTCGACGGAAGCTTTGAATGTAAAAAAGTACTGAGACTGCTTCTGTCAAGGTTCTGACTGTTGGTAATAATGACATTAATCTGGTAAAGTCTCCGTCCTTGTGTTATTGGACCTTACTGCAGCTTTTGATACGGTTGACTATAATATATTAATAGACCGACTTGAACACTGGGTTGAATTGGTTTAAATCCTACCTTCAAGACAGAGACTTTTGTGTATTGATTGATAGCTTTACATCAGAGAATTCCCCAACAATGTGTGGAGTTCAGCAAGGGTCGATTCTTGGACCTCTGTTATTTAATGTTAACATGCTCCTGTTAGCTGAAATGTTACAAAAGGTTCTATATCACATGTACGCCTGTCCGGGAACCATCACCTTATCGTGGTGAAGAGGTTTGTGTGTTCCTGTGAACCTGAGGGCTGTGTTGTGCAAGGGGCCAGACTAAGAATGGTTCAATGGCTTATGAATCATCGAGGAAGAGGAGGAGTTACCCTGCCCGGAGGAAGCCCGGGTCCCCCATCTGGAGCCAGGCCCAGATGGAGGGCTCTTCAGCGAGTGCCTGGTGGCACCCCCCTCTCCATCCCATGGGCCCACCACCTGTGGGCGGAACTTCTGGAGTCGGGTGCACTGCCACACGGGTGGCAGTGAAGGTCAGGGGCCTCGACGGACCAGACCCAGACCCTTTACGCACAGTCTTAATTCATTTCAATTCCATTTTATTCATAGTAGCAAATCATAACAACAGTTATATCAAGGAATTTTACAGATAATTACTAAAATTTAGACCAAATCATTAACAATCCCCCCAAGAGCATGCAGTTAGTGCAACAGGTTCTGTAACCGTACACCTGGATAGGGGTTCAGACTTTTTTCTTCTCCGGAGTTGCCCAGGGTGACATGCCGGGCGGGTGTGGGGATACTCACAAGCCCCCAGCTGAGCAACGCTACGTTGATGTTTACCCCGAGATACAGTATGTTATCTCAAAGGACTCTGGAGTCAGTTGCAGGGTACTGGCTCGAAGGGCTGCAGCCTCTGCTGTGAAAGAGGCAAAGCAGCTCCAAAGTTTGGAGAAGACATGGAGAAGAAGACTTTTGGTCTGCACCAAGGTGCTTCTGGAAAACCGTTCGCCACCTCAGCAGGGGGAAACAGGGAACCAGCTAAGCTGTGTACAAGTATGGGACGCTATTGACTTCAACTGAATCCAACTCCATGGTAGGGCTGAGCTGGAGGGGCAATTTCCCTGGTGGAAGTGACTGATGTAGTCAAACAACTCCGAGATCCATCCAAGAAATACTGAAAACTCTGGGTGTGGAGGGGCTGTCTTGGATGACACGGCTCTTCAACATTGCGTGGAAGTCTGGGACAGTGCCAAAGGAGTGGCAGACCAGGGTGGTGGTTCCCCTCTTCAAAAAGGGGGACCAGAGAGTGTGTATCACACTTTTCAGCCTCCCTGGTGTTTAATGTGTCTTGTTCTCTGTATGTCAGAAACATGCCAAAGGCCAGGAGCTGTTCCTGAAGGTGTGTGACCACCTCAACCTGCTGGAGAAAGACTACTACGGCCTGGTCGTCACGGAGACAGCCACCATGAAGGTCAGCTGGATTAATAATGAGTCATTAGCTAGTATGACAACATCCCAACCTCAGCCATTGATTAAGACTATGTATTTTATGTCATCAATGGTTAGATTAGATGAGATTAGATGGGATTAGATTAGATGGGATTAGATGAGATGAGATCAACCTGTGGTGTGGAAGAACTTGTTACACTGAACAGTGTTTGACGATATCAATCCCTAATTTTCTCGATCAGACGTGGATGGACCTAACCAAGGAAATCCGCCGGCAGGTACGAGGTGAGTGGAACTTTCTGTTCTCATTTTCAAGTTTCTGATACATGTTTACATGTAGTCATCACATCTTCCTTTTCTCCCACAGGGGCCAACTATAACTTCACCTTCAATGTGAAATTCTACCCACCAGACCCGGCCCAGCTGTCTGAAGACATAACCAGGTAAGTAATCAGCTGCTACCTAAAAACAGAGTTTGTATTATATCAGAAGCCCAATGTGGACAGGATGAGAGGAGGATAGGAAAGGAAAGAATGGCATTTTATTGTGATTTTTATGTGATTTTAAGAGTGCATGTACTTTTTTGCAACATATTTCATTGAAAACTGAATCAAGTTACATGCAAATATTCATTCTGTACAGTTTGGATTTAAACAGAGAAAAAAAACATATCAACCAAACCAGAGCAACACAGAACACAACAAATTATATACAGAAGTAAATAAAAATAAAACCGACCCCCAACCGACATCCGGCCGAAATGAGGGGCATCCGGCAGAATTTCTAGAAATGGAACGTTGTCCATATAGACTACATTTAACACAAAACAATCTGTTATATATATATATATATATATATATATTATATATATTTTTTATATTTTTATCTATGCTGCTATTTTTGAGAGGATGGCTCCAACAGAATTGCGTTGACAATAAAGATCTATCTATCTATCTGTCAATGAGGTGAAATCTGCTAATTAAAAGTACAAACTTTAGCAGAGTGGTGTGCCTTTTCAGTGACGGAGTCGCAGTGGAAAGACACAGAGATGTCCTGGTGTCCCTTTATTCCGCTGGGTCACATGGTTAGGGACCCCTGTGGTTTCCTTGAGCTCCCTCCAAGGGAACACCAGTGTTTGGATTCAAACTAGTAGCACCTGGGTGACTACTTCACCGTCCTGCGTTTCAGTCTGGGGTTTCTCCAAATAGGCCTTTCTTTGTTCAGAGGCCACACTGCTGTAAAGTTTCTCTTTGTTTAAAAAGAGCCATACTGTTCAGGCTCCAACACCTGACCTGGACAGACTCGTCCAGGGGGATTAAATATAAGATCCCAACCAACCCTGATGAATCCAACATTAGAGTGATGTGCAGCTGAGAGAGGAATTGAGCATGAAAGCTCATTGCTGACCTTTTGATTATTAGTTTGGTATACAGCTATCTGTTATTATGAATGCGGAGTTCCATACAGATGTTTGTGCTCTGCAGGTACTACCTGTGTCTCCAGCTGCGGAAGGACATCCTGCAGGGCCGCCTGCCCTGCTCCTTCGTCACCCTGTCCCTGCTGGGCTCCTACGCCCTGCAGTCGGAGCTGGGCGAGTACGACCCCGAGGTGCACGGCAGCCACTACGCTAAGGAGATGAAGATGGCCCAGGGTCAGACCAAGGAGCTGGAGGACAAAATGATGGAGCTGCACCGTACCTACAGGTCAGACCACTGGGCTTCTCTCTCTTTACCCTGGATTCAAAATGTACACAAGGAAAAGTACATAAATTGAAGTAAAATTACTAATGAGTATAGTTCATTATAGTTTCAGCAACATTTAAAAACCTTAATTTCAATCTCTAATACATCCACATTTATAATGTGTAAATCCAATTTAAATTTGAATGTAACTAAATATGGCAGTAAGATAAATGTTGTGAAGTACAAAGAGAGGTTTTAAAGCATAAATGGAGTCACTAAGTCATTTTGAAAAATGACAGCGCTTATGTAAATGCACTTTAATTCACATAAGTAACTCCATGTAATTATTAACAAGAGAGGCTTAAATAAAGGATGAATTAGAGGTTTGGTTGAATGGAGGTGCTGTGGTTGCTGATTGTTCCTGTCTGGATTCCTCGATGTAAATGATCTCCACAGTCTCAGTAACTCCAGCTTGTGCGTGATTGGTGCTGTGGTGTTGTGCAGGTCAATGAGTCCGGCCCAGGCAGACCTGATGTTCCTGGAGAACGCCAAGAAACTGTCCATGTACGGAGTGGACCTGCACCAGGCCAAGGTGAGCCTTCAGCTGCTCTCAAATGCTCGACAAAGTGCCTCAAAGTAACGGAACTGCGTCCAGACTCGGACACGTTTTGGCTAAAGTTCAATCAAATTATCGGTTCAAATACGAATATAAATCATCTTGTAATGTTTTCAGTTAAGTTAATGGTGTTACCTTTCTAACGGTATATGGTTTTAACTATTTACTTTAGCGTTGTTTTTACAAGAGTCGGCAACAGGAAGCTAACAACGGTGAATTAGCCGTACGCTATCGTCGGCCATACTCGGACCCCCCCAATCTCCCCACTGTAAAAACTCTCTGGGTGCTTCAAATACAACATACATTACACTTAATCTGGGTGTGATAGGATTCAGTCTTCCAATGCTCCATGAAAACTAAGTGCATAGATGTCTGTTAGCACTTTACCACTCATGCATCAGAGGAGCATACACACCTGGCCTGGAAAAGCAGGAAGACATGTGACTTATGAGCTTTTACAGTGGAAATCAGGTCAATGTGTTTATGTCAGAGAGGGATTTAAGCGCCTGTGGTAGAGGGCTGTACTGCCCCCCGGTGGAGGATGCTGACACTGCACTATAAAACAGCTGCTGAACATGCACACACAGCAGAGTACAACTTCTCTCCTCCCACAGAGCTAACAATAGAAAACACTTTGAACACATGCTGTGTGCTGATCACCACTGGTATATTAGGAACACTTTGACTGAGTCTGAGAATAAATGCTTCAAATGTAAAATGTATTTGTGTAAATAAAAATACACTTTATAACAACCTAATTTGGCAAATTGATAGTTATTAAACTTTAGTTAATAGTTATTGTACTGTTAACAAACAATGAAATTATGGTTAATAATGTTTACTAATTATTAGTAATGCTATAATTTGTTATTTTAGTTTAATGTAATGTAAAACCAATGTAGATATGTAGTTATAAATAATTTGTTATAGTTGTTCATAATTGTTTTGTAAACCTATGAACATTATTTGGATGGCTTTTATAAAGTTGAACAGCACATTTTATGAACATGAAGCAGCCCCTAAATCACCATCACCAAACCCACCAGACTCCATGTACATAATCAGTTATTTTAGCATGGTAAAACACACTTCATTCAAAGTGGACAGAAACAAAATAAAAAGCCGTTTTGGTTCATCTTTCCACTGTTCCAACAATCACCGCTCTGGTTTGGGTGAAATAAACCCTTAATTCACCCATTTACATGTGGAGATATGCTGGCTCTATACACGCTAAAAGTCCTGATTATTTACATGGAGTCTGGTGCGTTTGGTGATGGCGATCCTTTTTGTTTCATGTTAAACAAAATTGATCTTACTCTTTAACAAAAAGGTCTATCTCTGTAGGGATCCTTTCCATAATGTTGTCAGACACTTAGAATAATAATCTGAGGCAGTCAGCGGCAAAAACTGAACTTTTAGTGGACGCATTTCCATATTGGACCAATTACAAATACTCTTATTCCCATTAGACACCAATGCATGGTAAAAGTTGAAAATAAAAAATGAAGTTACCAATTTCAGTGCAACACACTCCACCCTTGTTGCAAGGTTACACTTTATTTGATGCTTGTTAATTGAAGCTAAATAATAATGAAAGAATAAATGCTGCATGGTTCTGCTGCATGGACCAGGCTGTGAAAGGACTGGCAGGGAAACATGAAGCAGACGATGAAGCCACACCAAACACCACAACTACCAAACAAAGACACGAGAATAGAGAGTGGTGACCACAGGTCATCTCAGGAGCCCACTGCTAATCACCCGGTCCAATCGAATTGTCTCGTTGACTATCCCTTGTAGAGCGATGTGACAGTTATCGAGACTTCGTATCACTTTTTCTTTTAAAGCCAACCCCTTTTTCTCCCTCTCGATAACCCCCGCTTCTATGCCCTCTTCTGCCGTACAGCAACACCAGTTACTGTCAGCGGGGCGGATGGTTAAGCCTATGTTAAAAGGAGTTATTTCAGATACTTCCCTATGGTTTAGGTTATTTTTAGAGAGACACACACACACACCCGTGTTAAAGGGTCCTCGTTTTGAAGGCTTTGATTGACAACCTAGATGTCTCCCGTATGTGAAATACACAGCACACAGGAGATCTTTACAACCAAATAATTTCAATTGATTACTCACGTTCTGACAGCCACTTCTGCCTTGGTCACAGAAGCTTCCTCTCAGCTGGAAGATCAAAGGTCAGCTTGTCAGATCGGTCCCCGGGGTTGCTGCAAACCACACGAAGAGGAGTCTCGACTTCCCCTTTCGGGGTGTCCCCCGCTCACACGGGTGAAGTGGAGGAAAAGGAAAAAAAAGTCTTCTAAAAAGGCAAAAAAGATTTTTTGGGTCCCCTTGTTCAAGACGAACACAGGTGGTTTTATTTTATTTGAAGCAAAAAGTTAACAAGATAAAACAAATAAGCAAAAAAATGAATAAATGGAAAAATGAACTAAGTTCAATCACTCAAAATGCTCCAAGACACCAAGCCAAGAGCCACTCCCTGCTGGCGAAGCACCCATATTTATATACACATTTCATGGAGTTCAACCCCACATCACAGTGAGGTGTGTTTTACCATCTTATTTTACCTTACATGGCAATACAATCTTAATGCAGCTGTCAGGCTGGACATACGTAAAAACATCTCATGTGACGATATTTCCTATATGCATATGCATTTACTATCTAACATACAATCTAACGGAACAGTTCATCACCAGGTCAATGTAGCCACCTTTCTCTCCCCTTTGTGCACTCAGGGCCTCAACCCAAATTCCTCTTTCCAGCTGCAGGTTCAAGCAGACAGTTACTCAATGCAATTTGTCCATCTAAGGCCTCTTGCAGACATTTCCTCTCTACAGCTGCAGGTTCAAGCAGACAGTTTATACACAGTAATTCACACTAAGATGTCTCTAAGCATGTTTATAATAATATCAGTAACACAACGTTTAGCATGATTATATTTCTGAGCAATCATATAATTCTTAAAAGCAACTCAAAAATCAAAAACCAAGATCAAAAGCAAGATTCTAATTGCAAGAAGCAGTAATATAGTTTTAGCTGTTTTTGGGTTAACACATTTCAAAAGCAGAAGTATAGTTTTAGCTGTTTTTTGGATTAATACAAATATATTTCAAAAAGCAGGAGTATAGTCTTAGCTGTTTTTTGGATTTTCAACCAAGCTCATTCAACACCCTACACGGAGAAACACACTTCTCTCTCTCTCTCTCTCTCTCTCTCTCTCTCTCTCTCTCTCTCTCTCTCTCTCTCTCGCCCCTTTACGGAGAAACAGCTGATCTCAAAAAATATATTTGTATCTACAAAAAGGGGGCCCTGCAGAAAAAGTTTGCGAACCACTGATCACATTCATCAAACAGACAGAAAAGTTTAAAAGGGACTGTAGCCAGAATGTGTTGATCCATGGAGGAAACGTGATAAAACTGTTGCTTTCTGAGGTCAACCTGCGATGCCATGCGTTGTTCTTCAGACAGCGCTATCCACCACCGGGATCAAATCCTCCAACAGTCTGAAGCACACATTAATTAATTCCTTTTATTGATCACCCATTTAAGATCTTTCTTTATCTTTGTCGGTCATTTCCTTAAAGGCTCTTAGCTTTATGAAGTGTGCCTTATCCTGTTGATTGTTAATGGACATCTTTCTGCCAGGATCTGGACGGCGTTGACATCATGCTGGGGGTTTGCTCCAGTGGTCTGATGGTTTACAAAGACAAACTGAGGATCAACCGTTTCCCCTGGCCCAAAGTCCTCAAGGTCTCATACAAACGCAGCAGCTTCTTCATCAAAATCCGACCGTCCGAGGTACAGCATGTTCTCCTATCACCTGTCAAATCTGTAGTCCGTTGTTCAACACTCAACTCGCCCTAACCATGAAGGGAACCATACCGCTCATCTCATCAGTCATCTTTCTAGCAGGTCTGTGTTTCTCATTTCAACAGGTGGAACAGTATGAGAGTGCCATTGGCTTCAAACTACCCAATTACAAGGCAGCCAAGAAGCTGTGGAAGGTGTGTGTGGAGCATCACACCTTCTTCAGGTAGGTGTTGTGTGTTCCCATGGCTGTGCAGTGTTTGAGTTGAAGGAACTGAATGTGCTTGCTGCTCTCTGACCCAGAGTCAGCTCAGAAGATCAGTCTCAATGATCTGTGTCCGTAGGCTGACCTCCACTGAGATGGTCACCACTCCCAGGAAGTTCCTGGCGTTGGGCTCCAAGTTCCGCTACAGCGGCCGGACTCAGGCTCAGAGCAGACAGGCCAGCTCTCTGATCGACAGACCGGCTCCTCTGTTCCAGCGCTCGTCCAGCAAGAGGAACTCCCGCAGCCTGGATGGAGGTACACTGTTCCCCCTGCTGTTGGTGCAGGTGTAGGCCTGTGACATCATGGCTACCCCCTGGATCTTGTGTTCTTTTAAGCCCAGTTCAGACTAGGGATGCAACAATTATAGATTTTGTTGGTACGATTATAGTCTGAAAAATAATCACGGTTTCACGATTATCATGATTATTATACATTAATTAATTTCACTGCTAATTTTAATGTGTTATTTATTGCTGCCTTTTGAAACAGAAATAACACAGTAGTTTGAATGTTTTGAAAACGTTTATATGATCAATCATCAACCTTTTTATTTAAATTCATCTGAAAAGATAAGAGACTAGAGGTGAATCAGTCACACCACAAACAAAGGCCCAGTTGGCAACAACAGTGCTGTGCTTTTGGCTCTCAAAAAGCTAGAATTGGCCCTGCTAGCTGGTGTGTCTAGAAGTTGGAGGAGCTGCTAGACAAGATGCACCTGTCACAGGGAGATTCGCAGCATGTTGCCAAGGTATAAATGCGATAGAGAGATTTATGTCCCATAATGGATGAAGAGGAGTAAGTCAGTAACGTTAAGTGGTAACATCAGTGACATGATGCAGAGTTTTGCCTCTTAGTCTTAACGTAACGTTATCATCAGTGCACTCACTGTAAATGCAAACATCGGCTCTTGACTCTTTAGCTGTTAACGGTAACGTTGCCAGGGGGTTCTTAGAAAGATCGTGGAGTAGCTCAACTAATTTAGAAGAAAAAAAAATTATGATTTGATTGGAATAATATATCTACATATTATCATGAAGTCAACTGTAACACCTGAACACTGCATGGAACAAGCCTGTTCCTCTTTTATCGTGTGAAATGGATTGGTGTAAACGTGTTTAATAATGTTTTTGTTAATCGCATGTTCAAACAAATGGTCATGCTTTGTTTATTATAATGTAAAACAAAGTAAACATTTAATTCATTCATTCATATAGCCCATGTAGCCTGGTAAGTCTCAGGGGCCACCATACATTTCTCCCAGATGGGTTTAGTGAATCTGTCTCACTGGGCCACATGGCCAACAGCAGTGATACGTGTCTGAAAATAAATGGATGGACATGATCAGTTGTTAATGTTTGGAAATGAGCCTAACCCACTTATTGGGCAGAGATAACTTTTGGATTTTTCTCCGTCCACACCAGCCATGGCATCCACTCCCGACAATAAATCCACTCGTCCGGTCAGCGCCCCTGTTATGTGTGCGGTGTCTCCGGGGGAGGGGAGTCCCTTGCCGCTGCTGCCCGCCCTGCCACGCTCTGACCACCATGACGGCTCCAAAACCAAAGGCCAGCGCTCTGCAGACAGGAAGGCAGCGGGGAAGGCAGAGGGTCAGCCAGCCGAACACACCAAAAGCCACAGCCCCAGACCAGAGGCCACTCCAGACATCAAGGTAGGGGACACACGCCTGTACGCCAGCACATGGGCTTCAAGTTTTCACTCTGTACATTATTGAACAAAAAGGGGAGGGGACAGGGCCCATGCAGTCATTGATCACCAACAGAGAAGACGGTATTAATAAAGAAATACAATCCCACTGGTCAGATTAGGTCATGCAAATATACAATTGTCCTATGTATGCTCACTGTATGGGTGCCATATGTTTACAGTAAAATGTAAGGAATGTGCCTGGCCCAATGGGAGTGACTGAGTTTGACTTTGAAGGTGCAGCAAGAAGGAAAGTCCTGTGGTTTTGCATGTGTGAAGTGAGGCTACCATTTACGGATATGTAATTTGCCTAAAAATGAATTCTTCCTGACCACCAGAGGCAGTGCTTTACACTATAGTTGTTACCCATCCTGCGTAGGTCAAGTATTTAATATCAACAACGTCACATGTGATTTGGGATGATGTCGGGCAGCCCATGCCATCATCAAGATGTCCCTTGTATCTTCTTGCAATAATCCAGGACTGCAGGATGAAACTAAAAGCTTTGGAAAGACTCTGGGCTAGTAGCCCTGTAACAGTGTGGTTGGAGCTACGGTTTCATGCTCTGAAGGCTGCAATTAGACCATCACGGCTACACTGACTCAACTGGAACACTAAGTATTCTCTTTCTCTTAGTTTTAAAGTGCTCATATTGTGCTCATCTTCAGGTTCATACAGTAATTGTATTTATAGGTTATATCACAATAGGTTTACATGGTTTAATTTTCAAAAAACACCATATATTTGTTGTACTGCACATTGCTGCAGCTCCTCTTTTCACCCTGTGCGTTGAGCTCTCTGTTTTAGCTACAGAGTGAGGCATCTCACTTCTGTTCCATCTTTGTTGGGAGTCGCAGATGCTCAGTAGCTAGGTAAGGACTACTAGCCAGTCAGAAGCAGAGTATGAGGGCGTGCCACCCTAGCAGCTAGGCGAGCATTATAACATGTGTTACAAAGTGACCACGTTTGTCTCTGAAGTAAAGGCTGGACTACAACAGAGCTGTTTGGAGCAGTTTGTGAACAGTGTTTTCTGTTGGAGATGGTAAGTCCCTTTGGGGTGGACTTTGGGCTTTTTCACTTTGTAAACCTATAACATGCACAAAAAAGATATATAACACAATAAAGGAAAGGGAAAAAGCCAAATAGCATAATATGAGCACTTTAAAGTAAGTTCAATTTGAGGTGGAAGTGTTAGCACCTACAGTGATCGGCAAAACATTAGCCGGAGCCGGCTATTTATGAAATTATTTATTTTTTCCCTCAGTGGTAGACAACCTCTTTTATAGTAAGTCCATGTCTCCCTGACGATTGCTTTCACTTGTTAAAGCGTTTTCCTTTCTTAGTTGTGATTCCAGAGCAGATGCTCCCCACTGTGTGTAATTGCTGGTGGGTAAACTTCCTTTGTCGCGACTGCCGCTCCACATCGTTCGCTCGCCCATTCTGTCAGTGTAGCAGCAGAACTATTCACCGGTGTCTGGTTACTGAAGGAGCTGATTGGATCGGAGTGTTGCTCACCCTGTTTAGCAGTTGGCTGCTCTCTGTTGTGAAGGCATGCATTCGCTCTCCATTAACATGTTGTCTTTGAAGAGAGAAACAATTGAGAAATAAAAGAAAGATAGAAAGATTAAAAGATGCAAATACATAAAAAAAGCACAATTATTCAGTTCACAACAAGCAGCCACTGCACTGGATTGGGCTGCATGGAAGCCTCTGATGGTCATCCAGAATTCATAGAACCGTAGTTGCATACGTAACTCTTGCTTCATTGCTACAGGTTTTTAACATTTCCTCTTTTTTTTAGCAAGTCACAGCTAATGGCTGATCTCAAAGCAAGTTTTCCGCATTTTGATAAATGCACTCATTTCATTCTTTGCAAAAGAATGTTGAACTATTGCTAACTATAACTATTGCTTTAAGTGTTCACATGGAGCCTGTTCCTCACTGTAGTGTATATGATGGGAGGAACATTCTGTATATGATTTAGTGTCAGTGTAGCCGGTGTTGACCAAAAGGACAGCTTTTAGCCCTGGCTGTGCTAGGAATGGATCCTGATGTGTGAGCTTTGTCTGTGCTAGCAGACAGTGGCCCGGAGAGAGCGCAGACACACGCCCTCTGTCACCACCGCCAACGGGAAGAGAGAGAAAAAGAGCCAGGTTTGTTTGCTTGATGCATGATCAGCCTGAAACCGTGTTGGAACCGCTTGGATCTAGACAAAACTAAAGCTACAGGATAGTGAGCCAGAATATTTGGCAAAACAGCATGCACTGTGTCTTTGAGGGTAACACAGGAGAAAAGAGTTTAACTCAGTAAGGTAAATGCATCAAAGAAAGAGAAATCTATGTATGATGCGTACTGTAAACGATCATATAGTGGCCTTTTATTTAAGAAATACAGAGAGAATCAAGACCTTATCTCCCTGTTTTCTGCTCCGCCTCCCCCCCTCCATGTTTCCCCATGTACACGGTGACTGCTGCAGTCAGCATAATGTTCATCTCCACAGCAGAGCCCTGCCACACTCACTACTCTGCTCATTAGTTCCAGGTGCTTCTTGTTGCTGTTTTTTTTATCGCTTTGAATACCTTGTGCATAGGCCTGTCGCAATATGCAATAAATCAATTAATCGCATGATAAATAAAAATGAGCTCGATAAGTTTTAAATGGAAATTATCATGGCCGGAAAAAATTTATTGTTTTTGGTTACGTTTGGTTTTTATTCCGGTGCATTTTATGTTAACCGAGACTGAGAGTCCATTCTATTTATTGTTTTTGGTTGTTTTGTTCATTTATTGTGGATATTTAAAATATCTTCCAGTTCCAGTGTTAAATATTCTTTAGAAATCAAAGTTTATTGATCTTTGAAAAGGTGTACCTGCATTATTATGCCATTATCATTATATTAGATGAAAATGGTCTCAGAACGACAATATTATCGTTTATCGCAATCATTTCTGGGACAATTTATTGTCCAGCAAAATTTGTTATCGTGACAGGCCTACTTGTGCGCAGGTTTTTCACATTAAAAGCCTTCCGGTGGCTCATAGCGTAAAATCTGTCCCCTGCTACAGAGGAGTCAGCAGTATGGATAAAACTCTAAAGTACCATAAATGTGATTGTATATCTTGACATCAGCATATATATTGTGATATAATACATCTTACTGGAGCAGTCAGTTCAGTTATTGTTGGCCAGACAAAATGTCTGTTTTTTATCAAATCCAGCAAATGGAATGTGAGAAGAATCAAAGTGCAAGATCTCATTCATGTAAAATAATCTAAACATCTAATGTTGCCATAAATCCTTTCTGATCAGTATAAGATGGGATAAGCCTTTATTGAACCCAGAGGGAACATTTAGCAGCACAGAGACAGAAAGAAGTTCAGGGAAATAGAGACGTCAAAATAAAATGAAATAAGAAAAATAACATATTGAACATAGTACAGTATGAGAAGAAGTACAGTTAGTATTACATTACAGCTTACACTATATATCATAGCTCATACCATACTGAACTATGTTAATATCTAAATACTCTCTTACCACGTTATATACTATGTTATATTTCTCTTTTGCGAGAATTAACACTATTATAACTTAATGACAGAATGGCAGAACCCCAACTCTGGAAAACCTGACATTAGCTTTAGGTGTCTAGGGGCTTCCAACGTCTGCCTGCCCTTTGCACATAAACGGAAACGTTTAAATGATCAAAAGGTAGAAAACCTACAACTACCAGAATGCACTGCACCACACCTGCCTAGTAACGCTCCCGCTGCTGGCTGACGTTACCCATCGTAATACATCGAGCCTGTCTGTATTGACACAGAATGGTGGCTGGCTGGTAACCATCAGTCTCATGTAACAGTTAAACGAAGAGCTGGAATATATTTCCGTCAACTATTAAATTAATCTCCAACTATTTTGATAATCCATTAATCAGTTGGAGTCATTTTTTTATGTATAAACATGTGATGTCATTGTGATAAATGTGAATATGTTCTAGTTTCTTCTCTCATCTGTGACAGTAGACTGAATATATTTGAGTTGTGGAACAAAACAAGACATTTGAGGACGTCATCTTCCACATTTTTTACCATTTTATGACATTTTAGAGACTAAAACATCTAATCCAAATAATTGTTAGTTGCAGCCCTAGCAAACCTCAGAGGGGAGAAATACTGTAGGCAGTACAGTAACAGAATCTTGGTTTATATTTTGAGAGAGCGGGCAGCTGTCTCTCTCGATCTACTTCTGTCCTCTTTGTGTCCATATTTTGAAGCCCAGTCTGTAGTTTGTCTGAAGCAACAGGCCCACAGAGTTGTTGTGCTGTCCTGTGAGCGGGGAGGTCTGGCCTGGGCCCTGGTAAGATGGATGGAAGTTAACCATTGGCCATTTACACATACTACCAACATTATGATACAGAACTGGTTGAATAAAAGTATCCATTTAACACCAGTCAAAAGAAGGGCAAAGTAGAAGTGACTGGAATTCATCTAAAAAGAGAAATGCTAAAAAGATGTGGAAATGTCCATTATGCTGACTTTATCATAAGCAGTCTTAGTACCTTAGAACCCGCCTTTATTTGTTCACGTTGGTCATCTGGCCATTATTTAAAATTTATGCTATACAACTGGAAATGTTTTTGCATGAATATCAGTGTTTGACTAAAACTGAAGGAAAAACAAAATGTCTTCAGTATAGTTGAGATGATGAAGTCCTATGTTCCATCAGTTGTCCATAGTGAATGAAGTCTATGCCGTGTTTACTGTGTAACAAATGCTTTGTTGCTGAGTGGACTGGGGTGGGAGCCTAACAAACAGTAACTGTGTCTCTCCTGTGATGGTGGAGCAGCACTCTCCTCAGGACAGAACAAAGACGGAGATGGTGCGGGTGAGGAAGGTTAGCATCATCCTCATCCCTTCATCACTTTCACATGAAGAGAATTTTCACTTGCTCTTCCATTGCAGAGACAATCGGTGCTTTAGTCTCCTGATTGCTTTATGATTTCTGGCTGTGTGTCTTTCTGTGAAGGCTTGTTCGTGTCCCATACATGTACAAGAGCCTGGCCAAACCATAGAGAAATGAATCCATTGTGCAAGTTATTATTGTGTCACTGCCATTCCCTGCAGCTGTTTTCTTGTTTAAAACATGGTTTCTCCTTCTCCAGAAGCAAACATGCAGCTATATTGTTCACAACATGGGGTTGGTAAGAGGGAGCATACCTTTGTTCGGGTCACATTCTCATGTGTTGGATCTCTGTTTAAGAAAAGAGCTATTTTAGCTGATTGAATCGGTCCGTCCAGGAATTTGTGACCATAAATGATGTTGTTGTGGCTTTGTGTGTGTGAGGCAGGTTGTACCTTTGTACTGTAGGAACATTATCCAAATTGGAAAATGATAACAATAAAGCCAACACTTGATGTTTTCATGGTGCCTTATAGTTATAAGCTAGCAGTATATTCCACATAGAACTCCCAGAGTTAATAAATATGTGTCTGCTGTGATCAACATCGTAATGGTGTGAGAAGTAAGCCGTAACAGTACAAGAATATTGCAATATTTTCATAAAGTCATAACTTTATGCTAAGTCAGAATAAGAGGTTTATTTGAATTCCCCATCATAGTAGACAGGTGACAGTCATTTTATTGCCATAAATTAGGATAGTGGAATGAAATCAAATGTTTTAGTTCCAGCAGTGCCCTGGTGCATCATGGGCGATGCACCAGGGCACCTCTGATGCCATAAACATGGCTTTCAATGAAAGCCATGTTTATGGCATCCGAAAAGGAGACACTGTCCCAGCTTGGAGAAGCTGTCCCAGACTGGAGACCCTGAGCAGACACTAGACACTGTCCCAGCCTGGAGAAACTGAGCACACATTAGACATTGTCCCAGCCTGGAGACCCTGAGCAGACATTAGACATTGTCCCAGCCTGGACACCCTGAGCAGACACTAGACACTGTCCCAGCCTGGAGAAACTGAGCACACATTAGACACTGTCCCAGCCTGGAGACCCTGAGCAGACATTAGACATTGTCCCAGCCTGGACACCCTGAGCAGACACTAGACACTGTCCCAGCCTGGAGAAACTGAGCACACATTAGACACTGTCCCAGCCTGGAGACCCTGAGCAGACATTAGACATTGTCCCAGCCTGGACACCCTGAGCAGACACTAGACATTGTCCCAGATTGGAGACACTTTCTCAGCCTGGAGACACTGAGCAGACATTAGACACTGTCCCAGATTGGAGACATGTCTCAGCCTGGAGACACTGAGCAGACATTAGACACTGTCCCAGGCTGGAGACACTGTCAGCCTGGAGACCCTGAGCAGACATTAGACACGGTCTCAGCCTGAAGACACTGTCCCAGCCTGGAGACCCTGAGCAGACACTAGTCACTGTCCCAGATTGGAGACATGTCTCAGCCTGGAGACCCTGAGCAGACACTAGTCACTGTCCCAGATTGGAGACATGTCTCAGCCTGGAGACCCTGAGCAGACATTAGACACGGTCTCAGCCTGAAGACACTGTCCCAGCCTGGAGACCCTGAGCAGACACTAGACACTGTCCCAGATTGGAGACATGTCTCAGCCTGGAGACCCTGAGCAGACATTAGACACGGTCTCAGCCTGAAGACACTGTCCCAGCCTGGAGACCCTGAGCAGACAGACAGCCCAGACTGATTGTATCAGACACAGTGATTTATTGTTCCTCAGATATGTGTTCTGGCTGTAAAAATAGCAGTAGACGTGGACAGTCAGGAATGCACATTTAGACTAAACACATCCAGAACCCCTCAACTGACACAGATTAGACCACGACGTACCATCCCAGGGTCTTTATAATTATAATTTATACTGTTTATTGATCCCCAGTGGGGAAATTATAATTTACTACACACAGTCCAGAAACACACACACAAATGGAGAGATGTCAGAG
The DNA here is from genome assembly GCF_010015445.1 of Perca fluviatilis. Taxonomy (NCBI): domain Eukaryota; kingdom Metazoa; phylum Chordata; class Actinopteri; order Perciformes; family Percidae; genus Perca; species Perca fluviatilis. Next base: position 5,621,647 of record NC_053124.1, on the reverse strand, counting down.
TGAATGGGCTGCCAGTGATAGACCAGCACCCTGAGCAGGGTTGGGGGGGGGGTACAGTGCCTTGCTCAAGAGCACCTGGCAGTGCCCAGGAGGTGAACTGGCATCTCTCCAACTACCAATCCACACTCTGTACTTTGGTCCGTACTGGGACTTGAACCAGCAACCCTCCGGTTCTCAACCCAGTTCCCTACGGTCTGAGCTACTGCCACCATCACCATGCTTTAGATGTTTTATTACAGAAGGTGATGAAACCCATGATAGTCATACATTCTGTCATTGTCTTACTTATAGATGGAATTATAGTGAACATTTTAGTAAAAAAAGTATTCTCTTTTTAGCTGAGGACCCAACTTTGGGAACCACTGGTCTAATGGACCCAATCTAAGCATATCATACACAGTTCTACTCTTGAAATATAAAATCAGAAGCTATATTAAGTAATTATTATTATTATTATGTCTTTTTCTGGAAAAATTCTGACTTGATTCTCAACATGTCACAACTTTTTTTCCCCAACAGTAGCTTTATGGTGTGATGAACTGAAGAGACACGCTGGTCCAGACAGTTGAACACATTCAGCAGCTGATGCTCCGTTCACCACGTGTTTCACCACTCAAATGACTCTGTGGGAATAAGAGACCATGTCAGCCTAAAACTGAGCATTTGCAGGTTGAATTTGGATGATAATATTAATCGTGTCATCATATTAAAATTAGGGGTGTCACGATTTAAATTTTTTTTTTTATCAAGGTCTGTTTATTAAGGATTTTCAGAGTGTACAAGATCTAAACAAAATACAAACTATCAAAACTAATCCCGGACATCAGCACAAAATCTCCTCACGTTTCTTGCAGAAAATCCTCTTCACTTTCCTGTGATATGCACGCAGAGATTTCCGCAGATCAAATCTCTGAATTGCTCTCTGCAGATCCTCCTGCTTCTCTGAAGTCATGTGACCCTCGTTAAACTAATGGTGCATTCAATTGCGCCTCTAAATAAAACTCAGAGAAATTCAAACTGATGTTGTATACCATTCTGCCATTTAGTGGCTATTTATGTGGCATTGCTGTCCCTGCTGAAAAAAATGAAAAGTGAAAGACCCCTAATTGAAATGTGAAAATAATGAAGGGAAAGGGAATGTGATATATTTTTTTAAAGAATCCAATTCCTGCAGTGATAGCAGATACACAGCGCTGCTCCTGTACATTGCAGCAGACTGTGCATGCACAGCATGTGACTCCACTCCATCAGCGAGTGTGTGTGTGTGTGTGTGTGTGTGTGTGTGTGTGTGTGTGTGTGTGTGTGTGTGTGTGTGTGTGTGTGTGTGTGTGTGTGTGTGTGTGTGTGTGTGTGTGTGGCTGAGTTCCTCACCTTCCCCCACTGGGCTGGCCACACTGGGAACTGCAGCCCCACAGCTCTTTTATTTTGTGTGCTTCATGCCATTGGAGTCCATTGCAAATCAAATATTCAAATGTTTGAATGAATTCTGCAATATTTCCAACCAGCTCTTCCTTTTTCCTGATTTTCCACAGAAAAGAGCTAAGAAACTTGAGGGTGAAACTATTTATATCAGACATAGCAATTTAATGTTGGAGGTTGGTATCTTCACTCTTCACATCTCTGTTCTGGCTGTTTGCTGCATGCCGCTGTTGGTTTCCTTTTTTCTTTGACACGTCTGTTTTCTTTTCATTTCTTGCATGTTTCCAGCTTAACCCTAAAGGCTTGGCATGCACTATTTTCCTCTCTGATTCTCATGCAAGTAGCTTTACTTCACATTGACATTGTCTTTGTCATTTCATGTTTTCATTTCATGAAACATAATTGGAAAAGGTCTCTTTTTAAAAAATTTTAAACTGGTACTGCAGCTTGGTGATGAAACAAACAACACCGCTGCTCTCAATCCTTCCCTCTTAGCTAGCAGTCCTTGTCACTAGGTAAGCCCCGCCTACCCCACCTGACAGCCATGCAGAACAGCCAATAGGAAGATAGATGCCGTGACATACTAATAGACTTTCCTCAGATCTAATGATTGTAGTCGGTCCCCAGTGGACTTCTTTAGCGAGTTTTGGCTTTAAGCTTTTTGCGTCTTGTTTATGTATTATCTGCTCTAGCTTTTCCAATGTTTTAAACACAGATATGGTAATAGTTATTGTCCAAAATGATGTGAAAACGCTTTTTTAAAATAAAAAAACGTAACATTTTCTTGAGGTAGGATGCTTAAACTCCCCACTGAACACGTGCACCTAAGTCTTCCAGGGGAAACACTGAATGCACTCCATCTGTCTTTAAGACAAATACAAAAGCCTTATGGTGGTCAAAAACATACAATTTTAAAAGATGTATGTAGATGTTCAAAATGTATATAAGCTATAAGCAACTACTGGTTCTCATCAGCCAGGGGGAATGATTTTCATGTATGTCTGTGATGTCACCTACAGAGTCTTTCTCATTGGTCCTCATGGTTATAGTTTAGTTTCATTTGAATAATGTGCTACATGAACCTAACTCCCCTGCAATGCTTTACTGGATTCGTTGTGTGTGTGTGTGTGTGTGTGTGTGTGTGTGTGTGTGTGTGTGTGTGTGTGTGTGTGTGTGTGTGTGTGTGTGTGTGTGTGTGTGTGTGTGTGTGTGTGTGTCTGTGTGTGTGTGTCTGTGCTGTGTGCCATCCTGTGCTGGTTTAAATCATTTTAGTACTGGTCCATGTCAGCCCTCTCTTCATGTGTCTGTACTGTTTGCTTCTCCAGTTCAGTCTGCCACACATTCTGCCGGCATAGCACCTATAAAAAAAGTCATTGAAGTGTGCAGTAGTTTACCCACTATCACACTGCTGTTTCCGACTAAAACAACATTTTGGGAAATAGCCTGCTAACCATCAAACTCTGAAGAACAGATCAGTTTCCTCTCTGTGTACAGAGATGTTGCTGTATCTCTCTCTGGCGCTCCAGGACGGCTTAAGCCTAGCTCAGCTTCCAGCAAGATTGCATCAGAGCATTCAGTCGTTGTTAAGCTGTTCAATCATTAAGAAGAGCATAGGAATATAGCTATGATTCAGTGAGGAAGAAGAGGAAGTCTGCACATTGAATACAGCAAACTTCACCAGGTCAACATCCACGTGAATACAAAGTGGGCGTATACAGAATATAGACAACATGGTAGCTCTGTCTGCTGTAAGGAGATCACATGGGGCTAAATAACAATACAATTAAACACTGGAGCCTAAACACCATATATGTAACCATGAAAACAGCAGGAAATAAATTTGTATAATGTTGGATTATATGTTAAAAGCCACAGCGTTTTCAGTTCTTGCACTTTCTTTCTTAATTTTCAGAAATCTTTGTGAGCTTGCAGTATTCAGTGTGCAGACTGCCTGTCCTTTCCCTGGCATGCTGCCTTTGTCCGGCTGTGCACACCATTCACTTTCCCTGCTTTGGTTCTGACGCACTCACTCTTTATAAGCAGGTTTTTCAGAGAAACACTTTATGGCGTCAGATTTGTGTCATATGTCGCAATAATACATGCTCACGAGCAAATGATATTACATGAGCAGATATTTAAAGCCACTTACACGATTAAAGTCCTCGTGCATCAATTCAACAACTGAGAGTTGTACAGGCAGCTGTGAGCCAGACACAGACAGGAGAGGCAAAGAATGTCACCTGACGCAAATGGAAATGACTTTGGGGGCAGAAACCAAGGGAGGCACTGGCCCTCTTATGATTGGTCACTTTCAAGGCAATCTCACCCACAGACCTCCTTAGTTTACCTTGATTGACAGCTATAGCAGACACTCTATGACGCCTGGCGGCTGCTCTGTTCGCATGATGCTTAGTTTTATATATGCAGGCGCCATTCTTTCTCTCTCCTGTTTTCTTTTACGCTCACAGCTGCCTGTACAACTCTGGGTTGTTGAATAGGTGCGTTAAGGACTAATATATGTGCGTATGATCTAATATAATTTGCTCCTGAGCTTGTTCTATCGCACTCACAATATATGACACAAATCTGAGGCCATAAAGGAGAGCTCCTGTGTTCCCTGTGTCGTTGTGGACATTGATGAAAGCCATAATCTGTGAGCCGGGGAGGTCAGCAGTAATCAGGATCCTCTGCACCTCTGCTGCTTCCATTCTGATCTCATGACCCGGACAAGGGAGATTAAGAAACTCCAAACTATATGGATGACAGGAGACACTCTGGTTTGTCTGAAAAAATGTCTTCTTCCACAACCTCAGCATGTGATTGGGAATAGACAGGCTCCATCTAAGTCCAGACTTCTGAAATATCACACATAATCATTTATCAACATATTAAAAGACTGGCAGATTGTCCTGGCTTCTTTTTCCAATCTTTGTCACCTTTCTTTACCCATAAACTGTATATGTTTGTTTTCGATATGGTCCTATGTTCTTTTCCCTCTTACTTTCTTTCACATCTGATTCAATCATTGTCTATCATCCTACCGTCATTGTTCCCACTTCCTCTTCTGACTGTTGCGTTCTGGTTGAAGGACCTGGATAAGACCCAGACCGAGATCATGCGTCACCACACCAGCGTCAGTGAGCTGAAGAGGAGTTTTATGGAGTCGGTGCCGGAGCCTCGGCCCAGTGAGTGGGACAAGCGCCTGTCCACCAACTCGCCATTCCGCACGGTGAGCATCAACGGCCAGCTACAGCCAGCGGTGAGTCCAGGAACACACGCTGCACATGCATTGCTGATAGCATCCACGGTGTCAGGGAATCACATAGAGTGTAGACTGAAATCACTGTGTCTGTTGGTGTGATATGCTAAGCTAGCAGCTTCCCCTGCTTCCACAGCCCTGTCCTGTCTCTGTGCTGGACACATTCTTCTCATCTGACTCATGCTAACATGCTTAAATGTCAGATTGATCCTGACGTTGTATGCTAGCCAACAAACTAGCGGCCAATTCCCCACTAATGAAAGCTTTAGCTAGATTCCCAGGAAGTAAACCCACTAGGACCGAGACAGTGATTGAGATAGACATCAGGCTCACAGTAGGAGCTAGGTAGTGTCTCATGCATTTTATCAAACCTGGACAGATCCCTCTGGGTCCGTGTAACGCTTATCAGTTCAATTTTCTAAGCACAAACGGACATTTGGAAATTTTCTAAATTTCAAAATTTCTGATCCTCTGAATAAAAACATAAAATAGTAAAAAACAGGTTATAGATCCAATTTTTTTAACCCATTTTTCTGTTTTTCCAAATGTCTGTTTGTGCTTAGAAAATTGAACTGGTAAGCGTTACACGGACCCCTCTGAGGGTCATATATTGTAGTAGGGGAAAATAATAACAAGAATGAATGCAATCAAATGTAATACTTTATTGCATTATTTAAAAATGTTTGGATGTTCAGGGATTCCCCTGAACTCAGAGCTCAGTTGGCAGTATGTTTGCACAGTTTAGTACATGCACACCGATTCCTAAACAGAGCCAATCTGTACACTCACTTTATTAATTTGTATATTAATTTGGTTTAATAGTCTGTGCTCACAGATTTTCTCCCCTTTTTTACCTTTACAAAAATAAGCCATGGGGGCCATAGCATCTGTTTTTTTTTTTTTTAAAGATAAATGCCTGATGATTTATCCCTGACTTGCTCAATTTGTATAATGTTAACCATAATTTAAAAAGTAAAGCAGTCTTGGACGTACAAATAGAGGGCCTTCAGAGCAGTGTAGTTAAATGATCTCCGGGATTTTTCATCCAGCCGTGTATCTTTTAAGAAAGAATGCTTGCTGAGCTCTGTGACTCCTGACATTACAATCATTCCGCAGATGCTTTTGCCCAAAGCCACTTACAATAGCTGTGGTTACATGGACAATATTCCTTCAGCCCCATTAAAATCATTCTGATTAGAGATTCCAACTGAACTGTTTACATAAAAGTGTTTCAAGTTTTGATAAAGTGATCGATAAGATATGCATTTACACAAAGTATTTCATAACAGTTGAACTTTTTTGACTTGGTTCCACTGGCTGTGCATGTAACCCGCTCTTTAAGGATTGTTGAACTTTAAATCTTTCTTAAATCGTTCTCCAACAACAGTTTAGTTTAGCTCCCACCATGTTTCTGTCTCTCCAGAAGCAACGTCACTAATGTTCCACCCACATGGGGCAAACATTGGATTAGGCGTTTACATGGTTATTAGGCGTTAATATTTTCATATTGAAGGTGTATCAGGCACCCCTCTAAACCCTTCAGGCCAGTCTCTTCCTATTCAGCTTGTTACATGAGGTATTTTGATTTTGATTGGGCTATTATTGGTTATTAGTGGAATATTAGGGTCCATGTAAACACAGCTAATTAGTGCATTTAAACTTAACTCAGGAACAAGAGGTGTCACCAAATATTCCCCCAACCCATTTTGCCCAGAGCGCCGGGAACCGAGCAGTATTTCTGCGCTGGTAGCTGCTCTGCCCTGAGTGTACTGTGAGTCAGTAGGTAGTCTGGGATCATTTGAAGCCGCTCAACAAGTCAAGTCGATTTACTGACATTTGTATGTCACAGGAAAAGCACAAAGGTACATAATCAAACGAATAACAAATTCCATTTAGCTGCATCAGTTTCAGGATCCTGCTGTTATGCATGCTGCTCACACAGTCATGGCTTACTGGGATACTTGAATAGAACAGAGCCAGCGGTAATGTTATTAGTAGCACCTGGGCTTTTACTGTCAAAATGTCTGCTAGGGCTGAATGGAATTCAATTTGATATTACAATGTAATAGAACACATTTTTCAAATCTCAAAGTAGCAATTTATTTGAATGCTACAAAATGTAACCCAGTGAGGGTTGGAAACTCGTGGCCCTGTGGGCTTTATGTGCCCTACGCTGCTGTGACATACTCCAATGAGAGCAGGAGAAGAAAACTACTTGTAAGATGCCACGCGCAAGCTTTAAAGCTCACAGGGCTGTGGAAATGCTTTCAGTATAATCCACCCTGTTGTAACAGTAGCTAGTGTGTGCATAGCGAGTGTGAGAGAGAGAGAGAGAGAGAGAGAGAGAGAGAGAGAGTGAGTGTGTGTGTGTGTGTGTGTGTGTGTGTGTGTTTGTGTTTGTGTTTGCGCAGGGCCTTTAAACACACATATCCATAATATCAAATTAAATATTTAAGGTATTCAAGTTCAATTTGAACTCAAGGCCCCTCCTTAAAATTGTACTTCAAGATTTGGTGAAAATTAGATTAGATTAGATTCAACTTTATTGTCATTGTGCAGAGTACAAGTACAAAGACAGCGAAATGCAGTTTGCATCCAACCAGAAGTGCAAAAAAAAAGCAGAAAAGTGTAATGTGATAGACAGGTGGTGCATAGGCTGGACAGAAATATATTGCAGTGTTATAAGAGCAGAATAAATATGGCTATGTAATATGAACAATGTATGAACAACATGTACAGATATTGACATTATACTAGTAGTAAGAATAATATAATATAGATATATGCATTGTATTAACAGAATATATAATGATAAAAACAGAATAAATATGGATATACAGAATGAACCATATAGAGCAGGGGTATCAAACTCAATTTCACTAAGGGCCACACTGGAAAAAGAGAATCACACCAAGGGCCAGACATGTATAGTTTATTGACATGCTTTTATTTAATTGAAAAAGTCAAATATCTTTGACTCAATTATTGCATGTATCATATAGTCTTCTTACTTACAGTTTGGTCCACATAAAGCCCTGAAAAAGTGAGCAAAAAAGTTCCAAAGCCATTCTAGAATTTAGCAAATCGAGCAAAACAATGATTACATTTTCTAAGTAGGCTACCACACAGCCGAGTCACAACAAGCTCTTTCACAGCCTGAATATGAAAACTCTCTGGTTCTGGGGGAATTTCTGATTTCTGATTCTCAAAGTCGGCAGATTTGCCAAATTCTGCTATGAGTGTTACGTAATTGCAAATTGAAAAACTGTTTCCCATGTTTTTGGTTTGGCGTACAACTATGTGGGCCAAAATTTATTGTGAACCTAAATTGATATGCGGGCCAGATCAGAATGTGCAAGGGGCCGGATTTGGCCCGCGGGCCTTGAGTTTGACACATGTGATATAGACAGATATGTATTCATTCATGTAATTCATCAAATTACCACCCAGTTATCACCACAAAGACAACCTTCTGGGCCCCTGAAGGTCTGGGGCCCCTAAAGGTCTGGGGCCCTTGAAGGTCTGGGACCCAGAAGGTCTGGGGCCCCTGAAGGTCAGGGACCCAGAAGGTCTGAGGCCCCAGAAGATCTGGGGCCCCTGAAGGTCTGGAGCCCAGGGGCAGTTGCTTACTTTGTATGGTTAGTTATCAGGTGTTATCAGGAGTCACACTGTATGTTCCCTCTATTTTAAATGTTAATATGTTGCATGGAAGAATATTATAGGCAAAACACACACATATGTGTAGAAAAACTAAAGAAATATCTTGTTGTCCATGAGGAATATGGCAGATGTCCACAATGCATTTCATCATCTAGAAGTGTCCACTGAGTGGTGCTGTTGGCTGTCTCCATATCATTCCACTACTGTAGCATGACTGGAAGTGTAGTCTCAGAGATACACACACCTTTTCACACAATCTTTCTAAATGTGCTGATGTGGAGATGGTGTGTGTGTGTGTGTGTGTGTATGGGTGTGTGCGTCTGTGTGCAGGGGAGGATGTCCTCAGTACCTGCACACAGAGTGGTTGGGGGCATGTCTGAGGTAAAGCTACTGGAGTCTGGCTGCAGTCAATGGACACTGTCCAGCGTTTCTTTATGAGCAATATAAAGAATGGCACCCTGAGGCTATGGCCATGGCCTTCTCTTAACAGACAGCTCTCCAGTATTACCAGATTGTGCTTGGCTGCAACCTAAAGGGTTCAGTATGCTTCAAACCAACTGCGTATAAAGTGTTTTTACTTTGACATTCCACGGTGTAAAGCTCGCAGCCATAGAAGCAGACATGGGATGATGTTCATATCAACGGGGACAAGGGCGCACACTTTGGGACAGTCTGGCGTTCATGTGCTCGTGTAAAAAATGAAAATAAATAGGTTGTGAGGAATGTAAATCCTACATTTTCCGTTACTTACACACACCTGTACAATTGCTTTGTGAAGTGGTGATTGTTGGTTTGGAAAACTTACAAAAATTGTTGGACCACATTGGAAAGTGGCACCGGTAAACAGTCTGACAGCCGCTTTTGTTTGAAGCATACTGGCGCCTTTGTGCTGGATCTGCCTTCGCTCTCTGAATGGCTGCTGCGAGCTTCGTCATCCTGCTTCATCTGCTGGGTTAATCCTGAAAATGTATTTGCATGACTCTTGTGCCTGAGATGATCAGTGAAAGACTGGAGAGCAAAAGAACACAAGAAAACAAGCTAAAGACCAATGATTAGTAGCACTGACCCCCCCCTCCTCCCCTCATCTGTCCCACCCTCCAACCCTCCCTGGATGTCTTTTATGTGTTCTTCTGTGTCTCTGTCTTGTTTCTCTGCCACCTCTGTCCTCATCTTCTTCCCCTTCCCCATTAAAGTCTGGACCTGTTTCCCCAGTCAAATCCCCACCGACTCCCTCCTCTTCCCCACAGCCTCCTCCCCCCTTCCCTGTGCGTTCAGACAATGACCCTGACGGTCAGAGAGGATCTCAGTCCTCTGACCTGCAAGTATTTCCCTCCGGCTCTCGGCTCTCCTCCACCCACAACTTGAAGACACAGTTTCTATCCCAGACATTAGGTCCTGCACAATAATCACATATTCCTTTTGAATACTCGAGAATCCAGCCATAACAGCACTTTTTTGCTGAAAGCCTGAGGCACAATTTTAGTAATTTCATATTATTGCTGAATGCTAGGAATTATGATGACATATAAGATGGAAAAATAGAAATAGTCTCCATTGCATCATCATCTGTTCCCAGATTCTCCCTGAGCTCTCAGATTCTTACCTTGTGTGCAGTACATCCCCATCAGCCACACTGTGTCCAGTGCAGAATTAGCTTAAAAATACTCCCTGCCATCTAATATGCTGAAGATAATTGACACATTATAAAGCAGATGAAATGTTATGGTCTTTCTTCCTTTTGGCATTTAGAAGACTTTGCAGTGCCAACATGGAATGCACTAGCTAGCATTTTAGCTGCAGGAGAATGGCTTTCCTGTTCCCACCATGGAGCAGATTTTCTGTCAAAAGTGATTGGAGACTGTCTCTACCATCGTTTTACAAACGACAGAATCCTTCAGTGGCTGTTGTCCTTTAAAGGTTTAAAGTCCCAGACAAAAAGTCAGCATCCTCACCAGTTAATAATCCATGTAGAAGTCACAGAAATCAAGAAGCAACATTGTTCTTTTTACTGCATATTAGAGCTAGATCGTCCTAATATTATAGAACAAAAAATAGTAACAAAAAAAATGCAATCTTATTATCAGTTTCTTTTCTTTGTAACACAAAGCAGAACTTGCACAAGCAACACAGAGATTACATCTATGCTTTATTAGACATCATTTATATGATTTTCTTTGAGAATGAGGATGAATCAACATTTAGCAATGCCATCTAGGTAAGAGTCCGACAGAGCCACTTTAAATACTGATATAGTAGCATCCGTGGTCATGTGTCCAGTGTCATGTCATAGTTGTGACTGTGTCATGTCAGTCTTATGCACACCCCTTCAAGTACACTAAAGTCTTACCCAGTTGCTTAACTGCGATTGGACAATCGCTCTTTATGGGAGGGGTTTAGCAAATGGTCTTTAATGTACCCTCAAAATCAGGTGACCCATGGAATGAAAAGGGTTTTAACCCCTCCCAACGGTAGCCTCTGCAACTCTATTGAATCTGCCTGGCAGCTTTCCAACGTGTTCATAGAATATCATTATAAATAAAAAAAATATCTTACCTATTTGCTACTCAACACAGTTCATATCAACCAGCTCTAACTCACAGCTGGCCACCTAACTGGCGAGTACAGAAACAGAAGAACTTCTGTGGCAGGATTATTTCTCCAGGCAGCAGTTCTTGCACTATGTTGTAATGTGCATTGTGTTGTGTTGTAGCTCAGAGAAATCACGAAGAAGATAAAACATCACGCTGGCAGGAAGATTTGCTCCGAAAAACTGCTAGACCTTTACTTTCAGTCTTCAAAAAAACATGAAACATAGAACAACAGAGAGGGAACTCCTCTTTACACTGCTCAAACTGTTCTGGTGCTGCTCTTCAAACAAAACAGTCCCTCACTCCACTCACACAAACAGGATTAGAGCCCGCCTCTCCAGTTCAAACTGGCCAATCAGGTCAATACTCAGGTCAGTAATCAGGTGATGTACATCATTCAGTAATTAACATTCATCCAAACAAATCAACTCGTCTTTGTTAATTGATGTAGGAACTTTAAATTAAGAAAATAAAGAAAACATAGTGAGAGGAAATGTCCACGTTTACTAACAAAATAGCAAAATGGTTATGGTAATCAACTTACCAAAGAGTCAAGATGATTTTCTACTTATGCCATGGGACAAGAGCAGAGATTGTGTAAAAATATAATGCAAAGAAAATGCATGACCAGGGTTGGGTATCTTTTGGATTTCTTTCCGAACCCAGTGCTAAAACGATACTTTTAAAACAAAAAAAAAGATTTTAAAAAGTACAATTTTAAAAAGGACCACAAAACGACAGTCGTGACATTTAAGAAGGGCTTGTTTATTGCTAAGGCCATATGGTCAAAACTTATTTCACTAGTAAATTGCTGGTAAACAACAACAAAAAACGACTAGATAGAGAGAAGTGTATTTTACAATAACTTTGAATGTACCACAAGGCTGGTGAGGCGAGTTTCAAGTGAACGCACCGTCTGTGTGGTTTTTCGACAGCTGCAGCTGCAGGCTGTTAACGTCCCAGTGTTGGACTCCTCTACAGTGAAATACAATCACACTTCACACCGTTTAGCTGTCAGCATTTTAACCGTGTTTAACGTAGCTGCTAGCTAACGTTAGGCTAACATTACCTGCTGCCAAGTGTTGTGTTAACTAGCGTGACATGCAGTGATGCTTCTGTTCCCTCTAACGTCTGTTTCGGAGCATCAGAGAGGAGAGCAAGCATTTGAAATGAGGCACAGAAAACCCCGCCGCTATTAGGTCCGGTAGATACCGGTCGTTAAGGCACCGGTGCCGTATTAGCACCGGGTCTTGTTACCCAACCCTATACATGACATTTTTGAAAGCATACTGTTGTTTCATGTTGCATGTGAAAAATGATGTAATTGTAGCCTAACAAATAGAGCTTATCGGGCCTGAAATCCTAAAACAACTTCATATAATTACATAATTCCAGTTTACAACTTTGTATTCAACAAGTTAATTGGTGAGATCTATGAACGGGGCCTAAAAAAGAGTCTAACAAGTCAAGAAATAGAAGCTGTCAGATGACCAGACAGGTTGGAAACAAACCACAAGGTTAGCCAAATTTATTCAGAAGAGAACCCATACATCATCTGTAAAATTATTATACAAATTGCAAACAATTATAGTTTAGAGACATGACTCTCTGGTTCTTTCAAGTAAGGTCAATTTTATTTGTACAGCCCAATATCACTCAAGGGGCTTTACAATCTGTAAATCTGTAATCAGACCTCCCATACTTGACCTAGTGTGTAGTGCACACTCACAGTTTTACTGTGCAAAAAGGAATTATTAGCGACAATACTATTTCGAGGTCAGGATTAGGGTTTTACCCTGGGTAACCCCTATTTGAAGGTTAGGGCATGGCTAATCCTTTCTGTTTTACCGACACATTAAGTGGTTTGGATAATCTGGCTTGTTGGTAACTTGTCTAATCTTCTGATGTTTCTTGCCCTTTCAGGCTCTTTTCGTGCAATGTCACAATGTTCTTAGATTCTGGAAATTACTTTGGGGTGTACAAAGTTTTTTGATAGAATAACTACGAATAAGCTACTGAAATAAGATCCAAGTTGATATAAACCAGAAATGTCTCTTAGTCTTGCATTTTAAGACATTCTAAAAATCCTGTTTCTGTTGTAGTAATTGTGTAACTGAAAAGAAAAGAAAGTTCAGCAGTCAACTGCGACACTACTGTCACAGTAGTAACACATAGAAGTAAGAACCAGATGTATTTAGTTCGATAGGACTGTAAGCCACCCAGCATCATAACCTTGTCATAATGTGAGTTTGAGTTTACTTGACTTCTCAAAGCTAACAGACGGAGTAACTGCGTTGAGACGTGAATTGTCTGTTCATGTTAATGTTGTTCTTTCAGACAACACCACAAACAACTTCATTTAAAAGCTGCAGGGGATATCTTGCCAAAGCATGTCCCCATGCTACACAGCCTTCAGCGCATCCCTTTCCTGTTCCTTCCCTCCTCATCCCCTTCCTCCGTTCCCTCATCCTTCTATCCCCTTTCCTCCTTCTCCTGTCAATTGACCATATCCCACGTGTCTGTTCATTGTTATCTGTCTCTCTTGGCCTGCTGCTGCTGCTGCTGAGCACAGCGAGGGAGGCCGACTCTGTTCGGACACAAGGTAAGAGCATTTAGTCTGTCCCCAGCGCCAGTGGGACCCCCGCTGTACGCACGGGACTGCCTGCTGGAAGAAGAGGATGAGGACAGTGAAGTTGATTGGGTTGATGATGATGATGATGAGGAGGAGGAGGAGGAGGAGGAAGAACAAGCTCATGGTCACACTCTAAAGGTGGCTATCAATGTGCCAGATGAGCGGAGGAGCTTGGTTAACCCATGTGAGCTGAACCCAGCCAGGCTCAAGCATTCCCGGATGTCTTTCTTTCTGTCAGGGCTGCTGGTGATGGCCCTGACCATGCTGTGGCTCGCCTTCATTTAAAGACAAATGCGTCCCTAGATCCCTGAACATTTATCCTGCAAGGTGCCCTCAGCCACCTACAGACTGCTTCATTCAACTTCTGTTTTGTTCCTCTACCTTGAAGTCATTATTTCTATTGGTTCTATGCGCAGTTTCCTTCCTTAGCCTTCATGTGCCTCAGTTCAGCCTGAAATGGCACCAATAAATTTGAGTCTTTAAAGCGAGCCTATGTAACTTTTCCTGGACAACAGTCACTGTGGCCACGGGTGGCAGTTGACTGTTGCTAAGCTCCGCCCCAGCTTAGTTACTGTTGCCACGCCTATCAAGCGTTTTTCAATGATAATGGAGGCAGATTTCTAATTGAAAATAGTCATTAGTAATTTTTGAGACAGCGGGTCCTTTACAACAGAGCAACATGCACATCAGTCTTGTCAGTTTTAACCAAAACCGTCAATTTTGCCGCCTGAAATGACAACTGTCCCAGGCAGATTTGATCCGCTCCAGCAGGCTCACTGATGAACTTTACCTGAGGTGGTTGAGGTGGTGTCTTCTGCTGACTTCTTTTTGACCAAGGATACATCCATACCTACATACACAATACTGTATCATGCTCAAAACCTGAAGCTAGTCGTAGGCAAAAAGTCAGCATCCTAAGCAGGTATTGAACCCTGTAGAAGACATAGAAACAAATGAGTAGCATTGCTGTTGTGTTGTGGAGTAGATGGTTACCCTGACAATACAGTACAGCTTGATATGTTGTTCTAACATAACCCTGTTAATCTGCTTACTATAGAAAAACATACTTGGACAAGCAACACAGAGGCTTGTAGAGAAATTACAAATCACTGTGTTCAGTTTGGTTCAAAGATTCACAGTCAGTGATTGTGTACTTTGTTCCCTTTTTTCCCCTAAGTCAAGTGCAAGTGTCAAAACCGTTCACACCACCGCAACATTCTGCACTGATTCTGACTATCTTCACTTCAGGAGTACATTCAGTGTGTTGCTGCTCCAATTGGTCACATTTTGTTCAGTACAAAACTAGCCTATACAATCACTATCTGTAGGGTTCATGGCTTAGCAGCCTATTATTTTGGACAGGGTTATCGGATTATTATAGATTCTTTTTTTTTTAGTAAGTTTTCATCAAGGAAGTAACATACTGTCATCAGTCACGAGTGAGGGGAGTACTACTTTGAAAATGAGTTATTAGAGATTAATTCCTACAGGCTCTGGGAATGAGGACTACATTTTTCCAAAATACAACAAATAGCAGGACAGGGACAAACAGAGATACCATTGCATCTGGGACCAGCTCACGCAGGATGTTTTTTTCTCATATAACCTATTACCCAACAAAATGTAGTTAAAGAGATGTTTTTCTGATTTAAATCCGGTTCTGTGTCATAGCAGTGTGTGCAGATGAAGGGTGATTGGCTTCCCTGCGTGGCGCTAGTGCACGAAGCAGAGCAGCAAAGCACTTTCCAAACACACAAAGATGACACAGAGCTGGTTTCAAATCGGCAAAGTATCTCTTTAAAGGTGTGGTTCAGAATTTTGGACATAGGACCTCATTTCCAAGTTGGCCAGTGTGTTATTTATCAGTGGAGACCGTTTTCAACACTTTTCGCCCAGTCTTTCCAGTTGCAGAGTTCGCTGGTGCTAGGCTAATGTAAGTCAACATTATCTGCTAGCCTGCCATTAAAAGCAGTCTTACACACTCCACAGTACACCCGAGGCAAATAAATTATAACGCCAGACTATCGATGTAAAGGTCTGTTGATAGAATAATGTTAGAAAGAAAACTACCCATGCATCTCAATGATCGCATTACATTTTGAGGGACTAGTTTCTCAGCAGCGGCAGAATTTTACTTCGCTCTGGTTAGTAGTACTGCGCCGAAAAGTAAACTGAGAAGCGCACTACAGTCGGGGCACCTAGTAGTAGCCTAGTACACCCAGTAGTCGTACACTACTTGGGTTTCTGGTTGGTAAACAAAAAGAAAAAACTTTACACATCCTCCAGACTCTTTGAATATGAAGTATGGTTCTTCCTAGAGCCTTGACCACTCTGCTTCATCATGTGGAGAGTCCAAAGGTTAACAGACCTGCCAAACCACCAAATGCTACTGGGCATACCAGACCAAGTAAGACTGTAACAGCTAAAGCCCTAAAGCAAAGTGAATTAAACATGTATTGCCAGGACTTGCTACTTGCAGGAAGTGATATTTCCTATCTCAAAAGTTACATTGTCTCGCTTAAAGAAATCAGCAAAATATTTTTTTTCCCTGTGTTCTCGTAAATGAAACATGATTATACAACCTTCACGATAGCATTGTGCAGGAAAAGGAAAAGGTTGTTACTAATACCTTCCATATAGTGCTTGCATTGTACATATTTTCTCCTTAGGAGTTAGCATTTCTGCTGTTGAGTAGATTTCCAGTGAGTGTACTACAGCAACATAGTAAGTTGCATGTTCAATTTCAAAATATAGTATACTAAGATCTCACGTTGGACATTTCTGTTATGCAGCCCCTGGACAACTCTTAGTTAAGTGGCAAGGTAACAAATATATATAGTCAGTCAGTTGACCAAAGCTCTGAGGGCCAGATGTGCTAACGCTTGTGCGCCCACTTCAGGCGTATTTGTATCGCAACGTGCGCTTAAAAGCGTAGCGAGGTATGTACAAACAGGCCGCACTGAGGTAAAAATGCAGATTGCCTGTCGTGGGAACTGAAAATGGCAAAATGAGCTTTTCCGTGTCATGCATATGTGTTCACGGGAGGGTCAAGGGAAAAGTGGGAGTTTCCCATAAAGAGATGGGAGGAGAAGCGTAGTGCGCTTAATTATGTATGTACAAAAAACGCCCGTGAAAGCGCCACTCTATTTTGCGGTGAAAATTCTATGCCTCTTAAAAGCAGGTGTAAACCAGCCGCAAGCGGGTTTCCTCGCATATGGCTCCTGGTGAAATGGCGGCAGTAATCCGAGCAAGACCAAGACATAGGCCAAGGAGACGAGCTGAAAAGATTTTTGCCACAAGGATCACACTTTTTCAGTTGAGTGAACACAAAATCATTAAGCGTTAAAGATTAAGCAGCCATGCAATATTACAGTTACTGAAAGAAATCAAAGATGACATAAAATCTCCGACTCAGCGTTCACATTCCATTCCAGCAGTTGTTAAACTCCTCGCTACATTACAAATATTGGCATCAGAATCATTTCTCATCTGGCCCTCAGACTCTGTTAAGAATCTTTGTGCAGTTTAGTAGAGACTGATATGCGTTAGCCCTGTTAATGTTGGACCAAGTATCAGCAGACAATCAGGCCAAGTGTAAGTTAAGAATCCATTAGTGGAGAAAAGGAATTACTCAGGAATGCATCACAACAATTTTATACTTTTTCCAGTAACATGTCGAGGGACACATATTGATTCTGACTTCATAACCCAGATCCATGATTGGGCCAACCATGTAGACACAACTATGATGTGATGCTGAGATGATAATACAACAATGTCAGAATGGGATAATAAAAGCAGAGTCCTTCTTTTTGTAGTCTTCCAGAGGATGAGAACAGTGATCATGACTGGAAATTGCTTTGTGCCTGTAGTTTAGGTAATTACTGAGCCATTAGTCTTTCACGGCTACAGATAAGAAGATAGTATTGGGAGTGCAGTTGTAATTCTGACATAATTCAGTGGGTTTTGAAAGGGTTTTGTGAGCCTAACAGGATAAGTGTTGCTTGCATGCCTAGCTATAATATGCAACTTTTCTCTTTGGCACAGACTGAGCTTGTTGAAATCCTGCCCAAAGACTCATGATTCATCTAAGTGTCAGCATTCATGACAGCAAAACTTTTGATTTTTCAGTTAATTTGAATAAAATAACGACTATCAGCAGATCCTATTGCGAAGCAAAGTCAACTTTGGTGATCTTTGGCATTAAATTTGTGCTGTTTAACAATTGTATACCATCTTGACAGAGCTGGAATGGAATGGAACAGAGACATTGAGAGTCCAGAAAGGAAGAACCCATCATATTAACTGTCACCCGATCCAATTCTGATTAAACCTGCTCAGAGTATTAACTGATCGACAATAGAGATGTTCAGACCAAACATAAAATGAGTGGTCACCTTGTGTTGTTAACACAAATCTGACCACTGGACTGTTTGTGCAGTCTGTGTTATTCACCCGCAACAGCCAATGTAGCGATGGTACAGCGATAGCGATCAGGCTAATCAGAACTCACCAGAAACTCCAGTTCTTTCTGTTAATTTCCTCTAGTCTCTGTATGTTTATGACGTGGATTCTTAAAGACACAGGTTAAGTTCATTGTCTACTAACGCAGTTTACTTTGAATGCACTTTTATCTAAAAAAATGTAAACGTTCTGTGTGGAAACACCATAATAACTACAGTCATGTGAAAAAATTAGGACACCCATACTAAAGTTGACTAAAAAGAGGAATAAAAAAATCTTCTTTTGCAAATTGATCTTAATGCCTTAATTAAAAAATACAGGGGGCATAAGTAAGTACACCCCTATGTTAAATTCCCATAGAGGCAGGCAGATTTTTACTTTTAAAGGCCAGTTATTTCATGGATCCAGGATACTATGCATCCTGATAAAGTTCCCTTGGCCTTTGGAATTGAAATGGGGTACTTTCCATCTCTCAATGCAAATCAAACCAGCTATTAGGCTAACTGACATAAAACCATGGGAATTTTTATGGGAATTTAACATAGGGGTGTACTTACTCATGCCCCCTGTATTTTAAGGAAGAACATTTATTCATTTACGATACATTATTCATTCACAAACAATATTGGTGTCCTTAAAGGTTGGATTTTTACTCATTTTATTTTAATTAAGGCATTAAGATCAATTTCCAAAAGATGATTTTTTTTATTCCTCTTTTTAGTCAACTTTAGCATGGGTGTCCTAATTTTTCACATGACTGTACATACTTAGTGACCAGTGTAACTATAATCTCCCAAAATGGAAATTGCTACTGTAGACCAAAGAGAACTAAAGAGAACTACCACTGGAGTTTGGTCTTTGGCCAGTAGAATGTTTGACATTGACAACATGTCTTGATACTGGTGACAAGAGGCAGTAAGGTGCAGGTGGAACTGTTGCACAAGAATAACGGCTTCAAGTCAACTTTCTTGGTGTAGTTTCTGTCTCCAGCAGCGAGCAGTAACAGGACTGGCTTTAAAAATAAACAAATGATTCTTTGGCAAGTTTGATTCTCACCGGGTCTACACTGGTACTACCTCCAGGAAATAGCCATATGTTCGCACTCCTACACTGACGAAGGCTCCTGCCTTCTCCCATCTACTCAGCTTTTGTTATTACCAGCTAACTGCCAGTCATCTAAATGGAAGCGTTACAGCCTTAAACAGTGTTACAAACTCTCCTGGCTACTGGCTGACAAACTTAAGAAGTGCAGGTGGTGACTAACTGATGCATGCTTTCCTTCTGGGGCTTACCATTCCATAGCTCTATGTGTACCCTATTGAGACGCTTCAGTACTAGAAAGCTGTATACTCAGGCGGCCTGACTCAACTCGGCTGCTGCTGTCCAACATATCGTTGCATAAATACAGTACATTCCAGATACTGTCTGAGACAGGAAGTCATTTAAAACTTAACAGCAGCAGAACAGCAGCCATATGATCTGAGGTTAAAAGTGAACTTGGGCTACATAAAAAAGTTAGCTGACAGAGTTATCAGTTGCCTGGTTGATCTCTTCTCTTACTTCTTCCTTTACTCTTGTTCCTGTTGTATGGTAAGCAGGCAGAACCGGGACACCATATGATCTGTTGTGTTTACAGATAGCAGCCCAAGCACACATGAGGTCCTGTTCTGCAATTACATTTTACGATATGAAACTACAACATGACATTTTTTAATGTTCAGTGTCAGTGTGATATAGACATTAATGTGTCCATGGCACCAAATAGCAAAAACTACAGAAAAGTACTGAAACTTGTCATTGGATGTATAGTCAGATTTGAAACCTTGTTGCTTATTCTTTGATCAGATATTTCCTGATTTAAATCACAATTTTGCTAATTTTACACTTTTTTATTAAGACAACGTCCAAGTATTGCTGCTTGTATTTAACAATTAGAACTTTGACTTCTAAAAACCTTTAGTAAAAAAAAAACATGTTCATATTTGTAAAAGTAAAACATTAAGATAAAAAAAGTGTTGTTGTGGTAACTGCACCAAATTTTGGGTTATTGTTCTGGCACTGCTTACAATAAAGGCTCTCTTGGCTATGTTTTCACAGCCTCCTCTTAACTATTGATCCAGTTATTGGCTTCTTTGGAAAGTAGCAACGTTGTCACATGGTGGATGCTGCAGGATACTGTGATTCTCATTCTGCCAACAGTAGCTATATTTCTTTGAAAAGTTGCATATTTAGCTTTAGCTCTGCTCTGTGTATGTGTCCAAACAGCACAGTCTTTCAGGACGCTGAAAGACCGTTGGATATCTTTAACTGCATGGTTACAGTACATGTGGTGAAGTTTTGTTGTGGTCTGTTTGTTAATGCTGGAAGTACTGTATGTAGATGCACTTGTGTGTGGTCCACTAAGATAAGTAGAGTCATCTCAGTGGACCATTTCATCTGTCATTTTAGTTCCCTCTTACACCTGATCATTTTTCTGCTCTGTGTGACTTCCACAATATCAGGCCAAACCAAACGTCTCTTGAGTTTCCTGAGAAATGTTTCAGGTTTTGTTTTAGCCTTTCAAATGATGACAGGAAATGTTGACCATTTGCATATTTTTGACAAAGTGTGACTGGATCTAAATGAACTCTGGGAAAGTATAATGTTTACCCTTTGAAATGTTGGTGGGATTAACATAATACAAGCTGTAATGTGTCTTTACTACTTTTACAACACTGCTATTCAACTAAATAAATCCATAAAATACTGCGCATGTTTAGTACACATACTTAGCCAATAGGAGGGTGTGTGCACATCTGTATGAGCTGCTGATGATTCAGTGTCATCGGACTTTTGGATCATTCTGAATCTATAAGCCTGTACTGTTCACTGTGATACTAAAGAAACATTTTAGTTGTTTTTCATTGTCTACTGATGGACTTTCTCTTACTTATCTGATCTTTCTTGGTATATTGTGACTTTTCCAATATTATTTAGAGCTACAGTAAGGTTGTCATAGGTACTATAAAATAATAAATGCATCAAATCGTGTACATGACGTGTACATTTGAATGTGTATAATACAATTGTGGTCTTCTGGTCAGAACAAACCAATTTATAGGTTTGTTGTCTTGCATGCATGCTATGATGATGTCTCTAGAGTGTACTGGGTATGCACATGACACCCCCATGTGTGAAAGTCACTGCTGTCACCCATTTGGTGTACATCTGATACAACCTCTGCCATTTGCTACAGGTTGCTCTGTCCACCTACTCTTTATGTAGCCAAATAATGCAGATCTGATCTTAAGGTACAGAAAACTCTATCATATATTTGTAGCTTAAAACAGTATTCTGTGTGTTAATTGTGTATGTTGTCACCAGTTGCTTGGAAATTGCTTTTAATGTTGTTACTTTACCTACATCTGAATTTCCGTGTTTCTACACACAGCACCTTTTGCTTGGAAGGAAGTAACTTCTCGGCAGTGTTGAGTGTTGGACAGTAAAATTACTGTAATTACGTTACTTTTGTAACGCATTACTCCCAACACTGGTGATCAGAGTTTCCTTAGTGAGCTTGAGTATTGATGTAGGCGGCAGATCAATCTACAATTCAAATGGTTTTAATGACTAGAGATGACTAGTTGATTCACCACAAACGTTAAGACAAGTGCAGCTTATCCCGCTGACGGCTTCATATGAACACAACATAATGTCAAAGACAGTGGTCAAACGTGCTGTTAACACACTTGAACAAAGATCAGCGTAAAATAAATCCTAACTCATTGTATGTAGTCCATAACTAAAGTTACAATAGTAACTTCATGAGTAATCTAGATTTCCTGCCTCTTGATGGAGCCCTCAGAGAGTTAGTTTGTGACTGTTGATCTGATCCCTCCAGTCTCCTGTGCTAAAGACCCAGACAATCACCATCTCAGACGTCACCAACTCCCTGAGAGGAACTGTGACCTACAAGGACATCCCTTTAGTTCACACTGAGACCAAGACCATCACATACGAGTCAGCACAGGTAAGGGGAATTCTGGGCTTTGATTAAATGCAATAAAAGTCTAAATTGTATGCAATGCAGTTATTTGTAAAGACGTGCTTGTAAACATGTTTCCATATGTTGACTGTTGAGGACCTCTGCCAGTTTGTTGAAATCAGTCTAAGCTCAGCCAATCAACAGGCAGGAACATTACACACTTTTTCCATCCATGGCTCCTTTAGGTTGGTACAAACGGTCATATATTATGTCCAAAGATGAGCCCACTAAAGGCCCAAGGGGCGGCTGTGGCTACTCCTGTCCTTATGTTAAAGTGTCCACACGTCAATGTGTCCCTGGGCCAGACACTGAACCTTTGCATAGCAGCTCACTGCCATCACTGTGTGAGTATGGATGGCTGAATGAGAGACTCACTGTAAAGCCCTTTGGATAAGAGTGATGTATAAATGCAGCCATTTACCATTGGACCTGGAGCCTTTGGGCGTCCCGAGGGTCCGGGGCCCCAGGACAGGTGCCCCGTTTGCCCAGTTGGTAAAACTAATACTTTACGTGAGTTTCAGAACCAAAACGCTATTTTTTGGTACCTAATTAAACGTTAAAGATGTTTTTATACAAATATATATACAAAAATCTCAAATATGTAAGTAGTTAAACACAAGCAGCTGTACAAGAACTAAATCCAGCCCATAATGAGAAATGTTTGATTTAAATCAGAAAATGTCAGAGTAAAGAAGAAAACCAATTTAAAACAGCAATGCCGGCATTGTTTTGGTTGATAACAAAACCGTTCAATACCCAGGCAAGTAGGATTAGAATGTCTCAATGACATCAATCACACATACACATGACAGATAGGAGACCATTGAGTATGTTCAATTGATTGATTTGAGGTTCTTGTGTAACCCTTCAAAAGGTGTCTCTCCCACAGTCAGTGGACAGCCCGGCAGAGAGGGACTCAGCAGTGCTGCTGAGTGCCCAGACCATCACCTCGGAGACCGTCAGCACCACCACCACCACCCAGATCACCAAGGTATGCAAAGCTCACCAACAGCCGCGCACTCACTCAGCACACATCGGCACAGCCACTCACCACCATGTTGTACGCTACTTATCCCTGTTTCATCACTTATTGACCCTTCACTACACCCTGCGTAAGTCCCTGCTGGAGAGTGTCCCGCCCTGCCGGCTAGCCTCTGTTCCACTCGCTTCCAACGGGTTTTCCTGTGGATGTCTATGTGAACATTTGAAACGTAGTTGTGTGTTTTTGTCCATATTATACTCAGGGGTTTGAGACAAGAATACACTTGAGGTTCCTTTGTTTAGTCTGATATTTTGTCCGTTTGGGTAATAAAAGACACACCCAGCAGCATGCCTCAGCTTTTCAGAAACCTCCATGAAAGACACAAAACTACACGGTGCAACATGAGTTATCCTAAAAACCTGCAGTCAAATGAACAATAGATAGATTAGAGGGCCATATGTCATTGCTCTACTGGTATATTTTGTGCGCGTCTTGCATACATCCATGTTCCTTTGCATCGTCCTCCAAACCTGTGCCTGGATCCACCTTATTTCAGAGAGAGACTCTGGTCTTACGGCTGATCAACAAGTCGTGTCAGGCTTTTCTGCCAGGGTGGATTCTGTTGTCATCCAAAATTCAGAGGGATAATAAAGACGGATTTGAATGTGTGCGTGTTTTTCTTAGCTTCTAGATATTTATCTTGTGTCATCATGTGACTGTTGCAGACGGTGAAGGGAGGGATCTCTGAGACTCGCATTGAGAAGAGAATCGTCATCACTGGAGACACTGAAATTGATCACGACAAGGTGAGGAATGTAAATGATGGGAGAAGCTTTGCAGGAAGCAGGTGCTTTATAGATTTTCTGGCTGAAATGCATATGTACCTGATATGCGAAGCGGGAATTATTTGTTGGCTTAATTAGCCTCATAGAGCAATTGTGTTCATATATCAAGTAAATCTGTTCTGCATGAAGTCATTTTAATGAAACTCATTAATCATGTTAACTAGCCTGCATTGTTGTCCTTCCTCCGCTGCTCAGGCTTTGGCTCAGGCCATTAAAGAGGCGAAGGAGCAGCACCCAGACATGTCTGTTACCAAAGTGGTCGTGCACCAGGAGACCGAGATCAGCCCAGAGTAAGACACACTGATCCTTTGGAAGGTGAGCGTTGTCACGGCATAAACCCCAACCCTGGGAATACTTGATCCTGTCATTACTTGTCATATATGAATCTCCACAGATAGGCGTTGGGCTGCCAGGCTAAAGGTAAGGTGAAAAAGGCCTACCTGACGCCTTGTTGCCCGGCGCCGCTCCGATCCGTCAACTCGATCTGCTCGCTCTCCGTGCTCCGACACTGGTTAGTCGGTGCTCCATGGACAGTTCATGTGTAGACATTTAAAGGTCCCATGGCATGAAAATTTCACTTTATGAGGTTTTTTAACATTAATATGCATTCCCCCAGCCTGCCTACGGTCCCCCAGTGGCTAGAAATGGTGATAGGTGGAAACCGAGCCCTGGGTATCCTGCTCTGCCTTTGAGGAAATGAAAGCTCAGATGGGCCAATCAGGAATCTTCTCCTCATGAGGTCATAAGGAGCAAGGTTACCTCCCCTTTCTCTGCTTTGCCCTCCCAGAGAATTTGGCCCGCCCATGAGAGAGAGACATCATGGCTTTCAAACGAGCAAAGTGGCAGTTGGTCAAGGCCACACCCCCACCCTCCACCTTGCCCCCCCCCTCTCCTCCTCAATAGCTACAGACACAGAAATGGCACATCCTAAGGAAAGCTCATTGTGGGACTGGCTCTAGTGGCTGTAATTCTGCACCAAGGCTGAAGAGACTTCAGATACAGTACTAGGGGACCACTAAGGTCTATATAAAAGAGACTTCAGATACAGTATTAGGGGACCACTAAGGTCTATATAAAAGAGACTTTAGATACAGTATTAGGGGACCACTAAGGTCTATATAAAAGAGACTTTAGATACAGTATTAGGGGACCACTAAGGTCTATATAAAAGAGACTTTAGATACAGTATTAGGGGACCACTAAGGTCTATATAAAAGAGACTTCAGATACAGTATTAGGGGACCACTAAGGTCTATATAAAAGAGACTTCAGATACAGTATTAGGGGACCACTAAGGTCTATATAAAAGAGACTTCAGATACAGTATTAGGGGACCACTAAGGTCTATATAAAAGAGACTTTAGATACAGTATTAGGGGACCACTAAGGTCTATATAAAAGAGACTTTAGATACAGCATTAGGGGACCACTAAGGTCTATATAAAAGAGACTTCAGATACAGTATTAGGGGACCACTAAGGTCTATATAAAAGAGACTTCAGATACAGTATTAGGGGACCACTAAGGTCTATATAAAAGAGACTTCAGATACAGTATTAGGGGACCACTAAGGTCTATATAAAAGCATCCAAAAAGCACCATGTCATGGGACCTTTAAGAAGCGGACAATAACTGTAACACAACTTAATGGAGGAAAAAGGGGATTCCATCGACTTTCTGGCGGCACTCAAACACGTCTCCCTTCCTCAAAACTGTAGTGGCTTTGTGACCAGGTAAGCCCCACCTATCCCACCCTGACAGCCATGCAGAACAGCCAATAGGAAGATAGCGTGCCGTGACACTGTCCACACTGAACCCACCTTCACCATCCTGCCTCTGGTCTGACTCAAACTCTTGACACAACAACACATCACTTGCTGATCGTGGATCAGTGACATTTCTGTAACATAATGTTGAGCTTACATGGCCTTCTTACAGTCAGTGGGATGCTGAATCCATGAAATTCAAACTCATGTTTTATCTTTATTATTGTAAACTTGATACATGATGACTGGTGATGCAATGGAGAGGAGTTTTGCAGGTCAAAGGCCATGTACTATAACGGACTGTGTCACAAAGAAACTGACGCCATGTTGGAAATTAAAGGAACTGATTTCGGTAAAAAGGATTAGTTTTGTCTGGAGGAGCTCCAACTGCAGACTCTACATACTGAACATTCACTCGATATCTTCTCCGCTAAACGTTAACTCTCCTCTGCTCCGATCGCTCTCTCTCGTCCGCCCACAACGCATCTCCCGTCACTTTCTCTCTCTCTTCAGCAGCGTCCCCAGAAGGACCTCAAGCTGTCCTACCGACATCCTAACCAGCCGTTACTAAAACCTTTTATTGAACAACAAAATATTCACAGCAGATTATTTCGCATTTTCGTGTTCCGTGTATTTGCAAACTTATTACAGCTGCAGCACATTTGGGCACCCCCATTTTCTTAGTAAATCTGTATGGTAACAGTCTGTGCCAACATCAAGCATGACGTATGTTCCATAATGGTGGCCATGTGGCTTTATTGTCAGCCTGTTTATGTGGTTTAAATGGATCCATGCTGGGAAAGTGGGGCCATTTAGCCGGCTGACAGGCTGTTATGTAAACACACCTCCCAGTCTAGGTGGGGGTTGAAGCCCTCAGTTAGTTTGACAGACCAGGAAGGCATGGTAATGAGCAAACTTGCCAAAGTAAAAGTAGGAAAGTAATGGCGATAGTAGTCTGTGTAATCCTGCGGTTCACACAGGCAGTCAGTGTTAGAAATGCTAAATGAAATGGGTAAATCAAAGTAAAAACAACACGGGACAGCTACATTGTATGATCCCTGGCTGTCATCATGTGATTGGTCATACGCATGTACACATACGACACATCTACAAGCCAGAGCCTTACAAGAGAGAAACAGGTGGAGCTGAGAGGGAGCGCATTGAAAGGACAAAAACCCTGGAGCACCGTGCAGCTGAATGCTGCCAAACTACACATATATTTATGAGAAAGGGACATGGTTAGTGTTTTAAGTAAAGAAACATGCTAACATGTGAATGTGTGGCCTGGTCTGAATTATCCCAGTCTGGCCCTGATAGAGGCCTACAGGCCTTTCTCAATTTGTGCTCTTGTCTGTTCTTGTGGATTTGTCATTGCACAGTTCCTGTTCCAAAAACACATGCTCACATACGTCCAACCAAATAATAGCTTTTAGGGGAATTGTTGGGTCATTGTAAATTATACTGTAAATTATACTGTGTGGTCTAGACCTCCTCTGTCTGTAAAGTCTAGTTCAGACCAAAGACTCATGATGAGTCTCTGGTCTGCAGCGTTCTGTAAGCTGCCAGTTCACACCAATGAGACGAGACACTAATGAGACGGTGTATCATCTCCAGAGCAACCCCTCTCTCTTTGTACTTCCGTTCTAATGTCCGACTTTTCAGGCTTTTTTGCAGCTGGATACCTAGTCTAGAAATCTAGACGCACCCTAGCGGCAGCAAATTTAATTTGCAGTCTAGGCACTCTCCGTTGACTTGCGAGCTGGAAAAACCAAACTCTGATCAGGCCAATCACATCGTGTATAGAGTCGGTGGGCGGGGCTTATGGCTGCTGCTGCTGCTGCTGGGAACAGTGGTCTTCTGGAAGACTTGGGAGTTCAGCTTTTCTTTGAGAAAAGAACAAAGAACGGCACTGATTTCATTCTTTAAAAAGGAAGATGTGTTTGGAGTTTTGCCGACCGGATACGGCAAAAGTTTAATCTATCAACTAGCTTCGATACCTTCTTCGTTGCTCTGCCTGGTTGTAGCGCTATCCTATTGCATGCAGAGGGATTTTGAAAGACAACCGTTTATCCCGCCCCTCCGATTGAGCCATGTCAATGGTGAGTTCCCAGACCCAACATCTTGATGTGGGTCTGGCTTGTCAGGCTAGTTGGATACCATCTGTAACAACTTAAAATATGAATGAGGATAGCGATGTGAGATACTTGCCAACGCTGCATTTCTAGTAGAGATCAAACCGAGAAAAAGTTTTATTTCTCTGATTCTCTGCGTTGTTCTAATGCAGCTCCTTCTCTTCAGTCCCTCTCTAGCTCGCTCCACCACATACCGTGCTCGCGGCTCGATGAGCCTCCGTCCATCTGACTTCTCTATTGGCTGTTGAAATAGGTGATGTCAGACCGCTGAAACTTTTCCTAAAACGGGTTTCGTCTCGTCTAGAATCTTTGGTCTAAACTGGGCTTCAAGTGTCCTAAGATAACTTGACACTATAAATGAAATTGAATATGTGATTTATATGTTGATGTTTGGCTGTTAAAATCCACTAAAAATATCTTTCTTTTCTTTCTCTGGCCATCTGTTCATCTCTCTTTCTGTCAATCTACCAATTCTTCAACCACGCCTCAGTTCTCTTATCTGCCCCTACTCTCCCCCTCGCCTCCCCCCCAGCCATCACAGCCACTGCCCTGCCTTGGACATGAACCAGCAGACCATCAGAGGGAACAAGCTCCGATGTTGAACTCTGAACCTTAACCCTCCACGAGTGCGGAGTTTGGCCTGAAGGAGAACCGTCCCGGTATTCCCCACAATCCCCTCTGGTTCCACTAAAGATCAACCGCTGGACTGATGAAAAAAAACTTTTTTAAAGACAAAAAAGAAAGAAAATAAAGTACAGCATTTGTGGGTTTATTCCTCTCCAATTTGTCTGGGGAGTTTAGGAAAATTTCCAAGGGCATTTGGTCTTTTAATCTTGAGATTACTGGTACTTTATTTTTCTACAGCTTTTCTTACCATCTGAATTGGTTATCAATAACTTGAAGGTCAAGTGTTTTTTAACAGTGTGTTCCAAACAGCATTGACAAAGGGATTGTGGGTGATTTTTCTTGGGATTATACTCGTCAGGACTCGAGGGTCCCTCTCAAATTTTAGTGCAAGTTTGGTGTCATTTCTTGTACAGTAAATATTTTATTTTCCCTCTCAATGTGAAAAAAATATTTTTTCAATTTATGTATAAAAAAAAGAATGATTTTATCAAACCACAGGGGCAGTTACTCCTTTCAACGTGTCTAAAGTTCTGACTCAATGATTTGTTGGGTGATCTTCCCATCTTTTGATTGTTTTAGTCGTTCTTGTTGTTCTTGTCGTGCTCGTGTCACCAGAACAGGAGACAGCAGTGTACTGAAATGACTCTGACTTTATTTATTCCCACCTCTGTCTTCTGTTTGTGTCTTTATGTTTTAGATCTACTCAACACAGTCGTATGTAACTTCAGGATTTTGTACTGAGAGCATTCCAGATACAGTTTTAGTCTGAGCATGACATCAGCATCTACAGTATTTCTGCATTTCTGCACATGTTTCACATTTCTACTTTTCTACCAAATGGGCAGTGTGTACTCATCTACAGAGAGGGAATTCAAATGAAAGTAAACTCAAACATGACAGTGGTGGAGAGAAGTGAAGCGAGGAGCACAGGATAATAGTTCCTCATTAAACTGCATAAGCTTAGATATGCATCATGAAGCCCTTACTTTCACCCTTGTAATTTGATTATAACCTGATTAAGGCAATACTCCAGTTATTTCAACTGTCACATCAACACATTAACAAGGTTATCTGGGTAATATAGTTATTGGCACTCATTAATTGTTAACATTCAGCCATCGAGTGAATTTGAGGTGCCTGCACAAAGCTTTTAGGATGAATCCAGCTTAACTTAACTAGTTTTGCCCATTATTTCTATAAGTTATTGTAGCATTTTAAACTTAGAAATGGGTTTGTGCAACCCAATCCTGGTGTATATGTTAAAGAATGGTCAGCCGTTTTCTGGGTGAGGACGTCTGCATATTGAGTTCATGCAAACACACTGCAAACATTACATTGGTGATAACATAACAATAAATAAGTCTGGGTGGCCATATTTAACCTCCTCTTGAGTACACACTGCCCATTTAAATCAGACATATTTAATATGGCATATGTAGTTTATATTTTGTCAATTTTTAAACATGATGCTTTTTTAGAACACAATATTCTGTACAGCTCAACATGTTGTAGTTCTTTCACTGTGCCCCATGATACTCCTTTGACTTGTTGGAAACATGCAAGCCAGCGTTTCTAAGTTCTTTTTTTTATTGTGAACCCTCACTTTACCATCACAGGAAGACTTAATAAAAGAGCATCATGCACAGAATAAACACAAATGGAGACATTGTATTTGAGTTGTGTTGTGTGTCTAGCTAGTTTTCTCATTCTTTAATTTTATTTCATGGTTTACATATATTTCATACTGGACAGAAGGGTTGAATATGTAGATAGTTTTCTAAAACTTTTTTTTATAATTTGCTAAAGTTGAAGTAACTTTTACACTAACATTTCAGAACATCTAAAAATCACAAATCCGAGACAAACGAGGAAAGAAAAATATTAATAAAATCCCTTTTCATTCCATTAAAATATCTAAATCTCTAGCCCTAAGCCCTAAGGTTTTAATTTTCTACATCTACCAACAGAAAACGTTTAAAGCCTGCTATATATTCTGCATAGTCACCAGAATATATTAGTGTTGAATGGAGCAAACATACAGATGGTTTTACTATTCAAGTTATCATCATGGGGCTAAAAAGGTTCAGTTTGACCTCGGTGGTTCTCCTGAGGAGCATGGCTGAGCAGTCATCTTATGCTCTCATGAAGTATGTTTGTGTAAGGGTGGCATTAGAAGAAACACCACATGATTTCTAAAATGAATTGGGTTCATCCTCTGGATAGAAGGACTCTAGCTAAATGGTGCTCCTGATAGCTACGTGCGTGGAGAATCAGAAAGGAGTTTATTGCCAAAGTAATTACCCTACGTGGAATTTGCCAATCAGGATTGGCGTAATGACATGTGCTTGAGGGTCGCAGTAAGGCTTGCTCCCATGGTGACACATTGAAACGAATATAATGAAGAAGAACTGCCCTTTCCCAAAAAGTTTCCAATGATGGCTGCTCAGATGATTCTGTGTAACAAACCATCTGGCTCGACGGGTTACCTGAGATTGGCACCTGTGGAAAAGCTCATTTAGTGTCCAAAATGGAAAGGGTTCATCCAATAGGGATGAACCCAATATCCAATAGTAGCATGTCCACAGAAGATTTAGCTTGGCATGGCCCATGGCTCTAGAGAAAAGGTTAGGGGAGTGGGACGTTGTTCTCTTTGGGAGGAGGTTGGTCAACAAATGCAAGGCAAGTTTACACATTCAACACATTTCACACACAAAGGCAAGTCAAAGTGCTTTACATAAAGCATGAATGAAAAAAGACAAGATTTAAGAAACACAGAAGTATAAAAATTTTACATCTTTAGTCAAAGACTCCCAAAATACTCATGATTATCCTTGTATGATTTCTGTCAGATTTAAAAGCTTAGAAAATAAATCTAAATCAAATGCCGCAAAATAGAAATCCTCATTAAATTAAATTATAAACCATGTACTGAGATTGCTATTCATCATTTATTAATACATCTGTTAAACTAATGGAGTGTTAATTTGCATAAATTTCCAGAACACAAATCTGAACATTGGATAAAGTGTCTAGAAGTGTAGAGTAAAAGGTTTTTATAGACGGCACTTTGGATATCTCTTTTTTTTATCACTACATAAATCAGAATATAGTTCAACAGCCATAAAAAGAAAATCTGTTTTCACCACGGTTTTAGTTATAAAATGTTACCTACATCAGGCTTTGAATGATATTAACAAATGCTATGGAAGCAAAAGAGCCCAACAACTCAAAATTGAAAAATTATGGTTTTGCCCTTAAGCAAAGAAATGCTGGGAGATAGCCTCTTTCACACCCCTGCCAGTAGGGTATGTCCGAGCCCGACCCAAGCCCGACACAGTTAAAATCAAATTTTTTTTCTCATACTAATGACGTGTGTTTGTTTGATGAGCGCATCAGCGCACACGGGGCAACAAGCGCACATTAATACGCTGTTTAATTTAAAATGTTCAATGCCTTATCGCACTTCGGGTATCCATCCTCTAGTAGTCAAGGGTGATGGGGTCCACAACATCAGGGGGTTGTTGGCTGACAGGAGGGGCTCTTTCCTTTCATATCGAGGCCACATTGTGGAGCTCAACACATGCTGTCACTATTTGACAAGCCCGGTCTAGGGCCACTCGAAGGCCACCAAGGCAGTTGAAGTGGGCTTTCAGTATGCCAAAAGTCATTTCTTTCCTGACCCTTGTTTTGGTAAGGGCCACGTTGAAGGTATTCTGTGGCCCTGCGTTCGGTCAGGATAGGGGGTCATCAAAAAGTGCCAGCAGGCGTACCCCCGGTTCCCCACCAGCAATCCACTGAAAAGCCCTAAAGATGAAAAGTAATATTACCATAATCAGTATTACAAAATGTGACTTACAGTTGCCATACCTTGCTCAAATCTGTGGCACAGTGCAGACTCAGTTAAAGATCCGGGAGTCATGGACTGACCCAGGCCACTTTGCCTCAGTGCAGGTGACCAAGCACTGATTGTCACAAGTCATCTGCAAAAGCATCTCGTCATAAGTCCACAAGGTTACAGTATTAACATGAGGGAAACATCAATGTGCATTTAAAGGACTCCTAAACCAGTATGACCAAACATGTGTATCCTTCTTTATCCTTTAGCTGAACGTTGATGCTGCGGAATGAGTTGTGATTAATGAAATCGCCTTCGTTCTCACCCAGCGATGCTGTAATGGGAATATGGGTGCAATCTATGGCACCGATCACTCTCGGGAACCCTATCATATGACTATGATGGATTTCATATGCAACAGTGAACGTCATGGGGCCTAGATTATTTATAGATGAAGTAGTCAATTTACAGTGCCTTGCGAAAGTATTCGGCCCCCTTGAACGTTTCGACCTTTTGCCACATTTCAGGCCTCAAACATAAAGATATAAAACTGTAATTTTTTGTGAAGAATCAACAACAAGTGGGTCCCAATTATGAAGTGGAACGAAATTCATTGGCTATTTCAAACTTTTTTAACAAATAAAAACTGAAAAGGGTGGTGCAAAATTATTCAGCCCCTTTCAGTGCAGCAAACTCTCTCCAGAAGTTCAGTGAGGATCTCTGAATGATCCAATGTTGACCTAAATGACTAATGATGATAAATAGAATCCACCTGTGTGTAATCAAGTCTCCGTATAAATGCACCTGCTCTGTGATAGTCTAAGAGGTCCGTGTAAAGCGCAGAGAGCATCATGAAGAACAAGGAACACACCAGGCAGGTCCGAGATACTGTTGGGGAGAAGTTTAAAGCCGGATTTGGATACAAAAAGATTTCCCAAGCTTTAAACATCCCAAGGAGCACTGTGCAAGCGATAATATTGAAATGGAAGGAGTATCAGACCACTGCAAATCTACGAAGACCCGGCCGTCCCTCTAAACTTTCAGCTCATACAATGAGAAGACTGATCAGAGATGCAGCCAAGAGGCCCATGATCACTCTGGATGAACTGCAGAGATCTACAGCTGAGGTGGGAGACTCTGTCCATAGGACAAAAAATGGTCGTAATACTGCACAAATCTGGCCTTTATGGAAGAGTGGCAAGAAGAAAGCCATTTCTTAAAGATATCCATAAAAAGTGTCGTTTAAAGTTTGCCAAAAGCCACCTGGGAGACACACCAAACAGGTGGAAGAAGGTGCTGTGGTCAGATGAAACCAAAATCAAACTTTTTGGCAACAATGCAAAACGTTATGTTTGGCGTAAAAGCAACACAGCTCATCACCCTGAACACACCATCCCCACTGTCAAACATGGTGGTGGCAGCATCATGGTTTGGGTCTGTTTTTCTTCAGCAGGGACAGGGAAGATGGTTAAAATTGATGGGAAGATGGATGGAGCCAAATACAGAACCATTCTGGAAGAAAACCTGATGGAGTCTGCAAAAGACCTGAGACTGGGACGGAGATTTGTCTTCCAACAAGACAATGATCCAAAACATAAAGCAAAATCTACAATGGAATGGTTCACAAATAAACATATCCAGGTGTTAGAATGGCCAAGTCAAAGTCCAGACCTGAATCCAATCGAGAATCTGTGGAAAGAACTGAAAACTGCTGTTCACAAACGCTCTCCATCCAACCTCACTGAGCTCGAGCTGTTTTGCAAGGAGGAATGGGCAAAAATGTCAGTCTCTCGATGTGCAAAACTGATAGAGACATACCCCAAGCGACTTACAGCTGTAATCGCAGCAAAAGTGGCGCTTCAAAGTATTAACTTAAGGGGCTGAATAATTTTGCACGCCCAATATTTCAGTTTTTTATTTGTTTAAAAGGTTTGAAATATCCAATAAATTTCGTTCCACTTCATGATTGTGTCCCACTTGTTGTTGATTCTTCACAAAAAATTACAGTTTTATATCTTTATGTTTGAGGCCTGAAATGTGGCAAAAGGTCGAAAAGTTCAAGGGGGCCGAATACTTTCACAAGGCACTGTAAGTTATTATTTACCCGCTATTTCATAAAAGCCCTCTTTAATGGAGTGCATGGGCAAGTGCCCTGGGAACACAACAAATGTATCAAGTAGTGCAGTTAGAGCAAGGACCAGCTTGCGAATTGCGCGGCAAACCGTGTTCTTGCTCAGGTTCTCCGCATCAGCCACATCATACATGAAAGAACCCGTAGCAAAATAACGCAATGCTATGCATACAGTCTGTGGAACTGTAAGCGCACAATTTCGATGTGTAGCAATAGCAACATACGACTCAAGAAGCTGACAACGTAATTCTCTCCGCTGAAAATCAATTTCTTTCATAAAGATACCGATCAGGGAATGCCAACAGGTTTTGTCGGTCTCTACATGTTGTAGCTTTTCTGAGCGTATCATAGAGTATTGATTGGTCAGTAGGCGGTGCTTTCATACCGGTTGATCGCTGATCCCGAGCAGGTTAGGTGGCCACCATGGCGATGTAACCCGGTAACAAGTGACCCACCGTCGTGATACACAAAACCCTTGGTTGAACCTGAAGTTACCTCGGTAACCCTAAATCCTGCTTCGTAATACAGGTCTCAAGTGTTATTTAATTCGGTCTGGACTCAGTGATAGTAAAATAATCATTGAATAGTGTCCACCAGCAGACACGCCTGCACATGTTTGGACAAGAACTCTAGACTCTGAGCTTCCTCCTATCAGGGACAGAACCGGACACTTTTTAAGATTTCTTTTGGGGCATTTTAATCCTTTATTAGAGCCACGCAGGATAATAGCATGGCGGACTATAGATATTACTAGCCTACTAACTATTACTATCGGCATTTAAACAAGACACTATTACAACCTCCTCTACAGTGTTTGGCTGACAGCGCTGTCTGGAGCAGAACTTTATAACGAATAATGACCAGAACGCACACTTTTTATTTCTCTGTGTGGAAATGCGATGATCACAGATGATAAACAAAAGCATTAAAACATTACCTTATAGGTAAAACATGAGGTTCATGTAGGCTGATATAGGAGCTGAGTGTGGGGTTGTTGCTTTGCAGGTGCAGTAAACCAACAAAAACTGGACAGGGAAATGAATAATATATGATTTATAATATTTGTAGGTAAGGTGTATTGAAGAAAGTATTCTTCAGTACAGAAATTATTGAAGAATAATTCAAAAAATGAAAAATATATTTGGATGAGAAAAAGCATGAACTAATAACTCTCATTCAACCTTTGTTTTAACTGGAAAATACATTGAGGTAGAGACCTCACTTACAATATAGCAGAGTAATATACCAAAGTTGATCCCCCAAATCAATGCATTGGAATGGGACATGAGGATTGCAGAATTGTTTGCACTGCTTTCATTGTAAATAGATACGTCATGTTAACAGAAATGTTGAGGGTTAACCCTAAAGATTCCCAGAGTGTTTGACTCTACAGAGCAATGTTTGTGTCGTTTGCAGACTCAGAGTCAACTCTGAAATCCGGATTCAGGGACAGCCTAATCCTGTGCCTGCATGTATGCTGTTGTGGATGTGCATATTGCCCTGAAGTACCCATTACTGAAAATATGTTCCTGCACACAGGCTGTACTCAACTGGTGGCGGTTATGAAACAATCCAATCATGATAGCTGATAACTGGCATTCTCTCTTGTTCTTTGGCTCCCCTTCCCGCTGGCTGCGGCTGTCCTGCTGTGATTAGGATTGACGTACTCCCTGGAGCTGTGCTGTTTGTCTCTGTGATTGAACATAGAGGCTGCTCCCTCCTGCACTCACCCCTACTGTCCTCACTTGACAACTTCCACCAGTCAGCAGAACCAGTAAAGCTTACCGATCACTGCCATGAGGAAAATCTCCCCTTTTCACCATGATGGAGCTGCTTACATTTTTGTACAGGGCCAGCACTGGCCTTTTAGAGGCACCACCCATCGCCTGCCTATGGTAAGAACCATGAAGATAAAATGCTACATTTTATTTGTTTAACAGTTGCCTTATATTGATTTCTATCTGAACTAGCCTTAAAAACCAATATGTGTAATATATGTAATCTCTATGATTACATATATTACACATATTGGTTTTATATGATAATGATAATTTAAAATAGCTGCATTCTATATGCAGCTATTTTAAATTATCATGTAAACCGCCAAACTGTAAGAAATGTTAAAACATGAGCTCAGTTTCCTTAATGGTAGCTACAGCCCTGATCTTGCCTGATTTATCTTTTAATCTTCTAATTTTCAGTTTTGTTAAAAACTGTAATTGGTGGTACTGGATGAATGAATGGGCAGCTCTACTGGCTACATAGTGCCACAGCAAGCATGCTTGAAGCTGTATGGCATTTTATCTGGTTTACCATGGGCGTTGTCACAGAACTGGTCTGGAATCAATGAGGACCACCACTTTTCATGAGCCCTGGTCTCAGTGACACCATCGAAGCAACACTGACCTCTGGCTGTGAGCTGCACTCTGAGAGGAGTTCTTGCAGAAAACCATCCGTACAGTCCATTTTACATTTAACATCCCCTTCTCACCCTCCTCCGTAATCAGACTGAAGGACAGAGTAGCTCCCTAGGTGATAAGAACGCCACTGTGGGATAGTGCTGAAAATAGATACTGCAAGGCATGACAGGATACAGAACGTGCCATAATGTGTTCCAGCCTGTAAGACTGCCAACAGTCTGTACACAGTTTAGTAAGGCTCTGTGAAAATGCTTTAGTTTTTATTGAAACAGTATTATCTCAATATATAGGATTGATTAAATGTAAGTGAAAAGTTTTGCGAATTTAAAAGTTTGCTGATCATCATCATCTTTTTTACTCTTACAAGCATAGAGCTGCTTCACAGACAGAACTGGTTGCCTAGCCCCTTATTGCCTTACTCCACCAGAAATGCGGAGGAAGGTCTGGCTACACCACAGATGCATTCTGGGATAGGAGAAAAAAACTCTCTGTGTTCTTTGTATTTCTTTAAACCAATTACAATGGTCTTGGGAGTTGCTAAGCTTCAGATGCAGCGACGGTGGCTCTGCTAAATAGTCTCAGGAAGGAACTTGTTTTGGTGGAACATTTACCAGTATATCTCCATGTGTACCTCGTCCACAGCAATCCCACCAATCGGTCCCAAAACGTCCCAGCTAAGAGAGGAAATGCCCTAAACATATTCTTTCTAAATCTTTACATTCATTCCCGAAAGAACCAAGCAGGTATGAGGGGCCGTCAGGGACATTATTCAGAATTACCTCTCGCACACACTACTGAAACGCTCTCACACATACAAGTGAAATGCTCTTATATATACTACTGAAACGCTCTCACACATACAAGTGAAACGCTCTTATATATACTACTGAAACGCTCTCACACATACAAGTGAAACGCAACGCTCTCACACATACAAGTGAAATGCTCTTATATACACTACTGAAACGCTCTCACACATACAAGTGAAACGCAACGCTCTCACACATACAAGTGAAATGCTCTTATATATACTACTGAAACGCTCTCACACATACAAGTGAAATGCTCTTATATATACTACTGAAACGCTCTCACACATACAAGTGAAATGCTCTTATATATACTACTGAAACGCTCTCACACATACAAGTGAAACGCAACGCTCTCACACATACAAGTGAAATGCTCTTATATATACTACTGAAACGCTCTCACACATACAAGTGAAATGCTCTTATATATACTACTGAAACGCTCTCACACATACAAGTGAAACGCTCTTATATACACTACTGAAACGCTCTCACGCGCAATCCTGAAACGCTCTCATACACGCTACTGAAACACTCTCATAAACGCTACTGAAACGCTCTGATACACGCTACTGAAACGCTGTCATAAACACTACTGAAACGCTCTCATAAACGCTACTGAAACGCTCTCATAAACGCTACTGAAACACTCTCATAAACGCTACTGAAATGCTCTCATATACACTACTGAAAAACTTGCTTACACGCACAACATTTTGCATAAACTACAAAAAAGCTTTACCAAATACTAGTAAAATAGTGCTCATATAGCTTGCCCTTAAGGGTCAGATGTGATCATGGTAAGGAAAATATAAATGTTGCCTGTTTTATGTTGGAAAGAAGATGATTGAACAGTGTTATTACAGGTTTATCAGTACACAACCAAAGGATTGAGAGAATATGGGCAGAATTCAATAGTGTTGTATCTAGACACTTTATAAACATCTTTAACTTCATGGAGGAACAGGGTGTACTGGATTCATTGAATGAACTACATTTATTTTGTCTGCATTATTTTTATTGACCAAGGATTGAAAGAGCAGTAACATAATTCATCAATCAATCAATAGAACCACCATGACCTCTCCACACCAGGGGGGCAGACACCTCTCCAGCTGTGGCATTCAGGTGTCATTAATAATGCAGGAATCCATCCAGCTCTAAACAGCATTTTTGATGCTGATAACTACTATGGCATTGATGAAGAAGGGCCATTACCTAAACTTCAAACCAATAATAATGTTGTAATTCCAGACATAGATGTAACTATTAATGAGACCACAACTAACATTATTCAACAAGTAAACCCACTTGAAAAATGATGGGGACCATGGAATAGATGTTTTTCTTCACTTCTGCACTTTTTTAAGGAACACGCCGTTATTGTTATTAAGTAAGAATTCAGATAGTACATACCCTTCTCATCCTCGTTGTATCGCTGTCTGACGGCTCCAGCCTTTTAGCCTTAACACAGATCCTGCAGGTACCTGGTTCCAATAGCCTGCTGCTTTGAATATCAACATGTTTGTTATGTTTATTTAGAGGACAAACAATAACATAAGAGACAGCCGTCTTTCTAACAGTAAACAAACCGGGAACTATATTCTCAGACAGGCTTGCTGCGAGCATATCCACTCCAAGTACTATATTCTTCCGCCTGAGAATATAGTTCCCGGTTGTTTACAGTTAGAAGACGGCTGGTTTCATGTTACGTTTTTTTTGTACACGCTAGTGACTCTATAAATCACAACATGTAAATAGGAACATGTTGGTGTTATTTTGTCATTTATTCGAGCAGTAGGATTACTGGAACCAGTTACCTGATGTTCTGTGCTGGCCTGATGCTGCTGGAGCCGCAGCACGCACTGAGATGAGAAGGGTATGTATCGACTTGTCTAACTCTGGGGTTACGTGAATAAGCTAAATTCCCAATAAGTCGGTGTGCCTTTAAGTGAATAGCATAGGAGTTATGTTAAGGTTTGTTAAAATGTTTTCTTCACTTGTGCAGTGTATTCTGTGAATTAAAGTTTTGTTAAAAAAACACATTTTATGAAAAATAAATTAACATTTGGTAAAAGTTTGGTAAAAATATGAAACATGCCGTTAAAATGTAAATATGTTTTAAAACATAGGCTTGACTGAGTCAACTGAATCGTGGTGAAACTATATAAAATACATAAGTTATATTGCATACGGCATTCAGAAATGAAAATAATAACTCTTGTTTGAAACTTTTTTCAGAAAACAGACAGACAAGCAGAAAGGTAGAGACAAACAGAGAAAGTGAGACACAGACAGAAAAAGTTTTCAGAGCATGACATGTTCATGCCCCGCAAACCCATATGTGTTCCCTAATGCAAAGTCAAACTTCTCCTTGAACAGTTGGTAAGACACATGTAGTGGCAAGTTGATGCAGTTAACACATGTGTTGGCAAAGGGAACATTGATGTAGAGAAGCCATCATCTCCTTTGTGAATGAACTGGTCAGATGCTCAAGTTGTGAAGGCCAATATCTTCTCTAGTTTGGATGGCCCTTCTTCTATAAAAAGAAAAACATTATCAGTGGTAGTTGGTCCAATTAAATATGTATGTGAATCATCTCTAAAGCAATTAACATCAGCTGATACTGAATAAATTGTCCAGTAAGAGTATTTCACTTCTCAAAACCAAAGCGTCTAAAAATCTGATGCCTCTTATAGCAATTCATTTATAACAGGTCTTTCATCTTTCAACATTCGCAGGTTGTTTGTGATAATGTTATGACTACCAAGAGAATAAAATAAAAGAATGATACTAAAAAACAGATGACCATTAAACCATTAATTACCCCTGCATTTTGGAGATAGTCCCTCCAGAAAGTAACACCATCTCGTCAGCAGCTCTCTTGTGCTCCCTTCTGAGAGACGACGTTGAAAAGATCATCCACAGCTCATAGCAGAACAGGGGTCGAAGCTGTCTGGATGTCGTCGGATTTGGTCCTGAACCCAAAGAGTTTTCAGTCCTTCACAGAATCTGTACAAACAACATGGATAATTGTGCAATCCATAATTCAATTGTA
This sequence comes from Perca fluviatilis, assembly GCF_010015445.1. NCBI lineage: Eukaryota > Metazoa > Chordata > Actinopteri > Perciformes > Percidae > Perca > Perca fluviatilis. The sequence continues at coordinate 5,580,993 of NC_053124.1, read as the reverse complement.
CACTGTCAAATTGTCCCTTGGTTTTATACAAACACAATAGATTTTGTGAAGCTAGTCTTACACCTTGTTGGTCAATGGTTAAAATTATGACTCCTTTTGAGATTGATCTGACTGTACAACAACTAACACTGAATACCTTTGAAATGGACTTTGAACTCTGTGGATGACCTGAAACATGACAATTTCAGCAGATCCCTGTCTCTTATCGACCGCATAGGCCTCAGACATCCTGCATTGGCCAAGTAGTCAAGCAAAGGTGCATTTGACTTTTCAAGGTCCTCAAGGGTTGTACATTGCTACAATGCGATAAATAAGAGGGAAAATATGCTTTGCTGTCGACACTTGTCCGTTGAATAGTGGTGGCATTCAAACTACAACATAATATGGAAAAAGTGGGCTGATACTCCTTTTCAAAGGAAAACAACAAGAGAACCTTTTAATGTAAACTAATTCAGTATAACATTCAAAATCTATCAACTGACCTTTTGACTTTTTCCAAAGAGTTCTGTGTCAGCTATGTCTGAGAGAGGAAGTTTGGTGGTGGACCGCCATGTACCAAGCTCACAGCAATGGCTTTGCCAGCAATGTATTACCAGTCCTCTCTTATAGCTGCAAAACAATGGCATAAAAGGAAAAACAATATTGATAAATACCACATTTCGGCAAACAAAAACTGGCTGTCAATTAAAGGCCGGGTCTCGAATGATGACCAGGGCCGTGGTTGACACAAACAAATAAAAAGCTAGGTGTAAAACATGAATGGAGAAGTGAGCTGCAATATAATATGCATGCCAAGGATGATGTACATTTCCAATAACTTAATCTAATAAATTAAGCAATATAATTTTGCTTGGTCCAGGGTGAAAAATACTGACTTTTCCTTTTCAGTGTGACTATCCAAATTCAGAAAACTGGATTGTATAGTACCATACATGTTTCACAAGATGACAGTAGCCAAATTTCAAGGGCAATGTGGGAATGTTGCAAATCAAAGTTTTGCACAACACATTGCTGCAAATGTTTCATGAAACTGCAGAGGGATTTTAATTGAAAACAGATACAGAAAGACCTGATTTTGAATTTATCACATAATGCAGTAACTGTAACAGGGCAAACAGGGGCAGATTAAAACAACGCTTCATACTAAAATATGCAAATATAGCAAATGTTTGTAATAATCATGAAAGTAAGAGGAAAAAAGAGGCATTTACCTGACATCGTCTGGAATGTGCTCACCAAAGCCATCCCTGATGCGTTCTAAAACAGTCTGGTGGTCCCAGTCCTAAGGATCAGAAAGGATGTGTCCATGTTTGTGTAACCATGATTTTGGACCTTGTTTGCACACTACTCAGAACACATGAAAACAGCCAGTACAATAATGTCATACTGCTATAGGAAATACAATACAAAATACTAACCACCACCCGCTATCAATATTATATACAGTAAATAATGGGTAGTGGTTATCAATATCAGTTATATTTAACCCATTAATATTCAGATTTTATATATATTCATGTAACCAATTTTATCACTTCAAGCCCTGAACACTCTTATATGCGTTATTTCTCTGAGCCATAAATCTACCATGAAAAACCACATGTCGCCCTTCCCTTTAACACAGACTCATTAGATATTGTAGGCTGTGGACAGGGCATGGAAGGTTATAATTTGTCAACTGAGGTGACAATCGCGTAAGTCAGAGTTCAGCAGCCACCTTGAAATGGGACTGGTGTTTCTGAGTGACATAAATGTAACGTGAAAGGGGATATGCAATAAGGTCATTTCTTTATGCTGAGACATTGAGTACAGGCCAAAAGTTTGGACACACCTTCTCATTCAATGTGTTTCTTTATTTTCATGACTATTTACATTGTAGATTCTCACTGAAGGCATCAAAACTATGAATGATCACATATGGAATTATGTACTTAACAAAAAGTGTGAAATAACTGAAAACATGTCTTATATTTTAGATTCTTCAAAGTAGCCACCCTTTGCTTTTTGATAACTCTGCAAACCCTTGGTGTTCTCTCAATGAGCTTCTAGAGGTAGTCACCTGAAATGGTTTTACCTTCACAGGTGTGCCTTCTCAGGGTTAATTAGTGGAATTATTTCCCTTATTAATAAAAAGCAAAGTGTGGCTACTTTGAGAAATCTAAAATATAAGACGACGATGTTTTCAGTTATTTCCACACTTTTTTAAGTACATAATTACATATGTGTTCATTCATAGTTTTGATGACTTCAGTGAGAATCTACGATGTAAATAGTCATGAAAATAAATAATATAACGCATTGAATGAGAAGGTGTGTCAAAACTTTGCCTGTACTGTAGATGAGAAATAAGCTAAGACAAAAAGGGGCTACATAAAAGTAGTTTTATTTATAATCAGTATTTTTTACTAAAGGTACTTGACTCAAATACTGATGAAGGATGTATTTAATCACAGCAGTAATATGCAGTGAAGATCATCACTGGTAAATGTATTATTGCTTCAGTGTGGGGCAGAAAATAACAGAGGATTTACAGACTGTAACAGTCTGTAACAACAGACAACAGTAACAACAGTCAGTAACATTAGTTTAAGATATGGCACTGTTCAAGTAAACAACCAATATGGCCAAATAACAACATTAGATTATGCTTGGTGTAACAGCAGTGCAGAAATGATGAAGAAACATTTAGTAGAGGAATGCTGGTTTGTGTATATTTATTGCTGCTAAAAACACAAGAAGTGAAATGTTCCTACAGTCCTAAAAACATCAAGTCAATACACACCAGGTGAAGAACAGCTGATTTTACTACCTGCTGACGTACCACCACGTGAGGCACATTGCCGTATGTTACCATAGCAACCACGCTACAAACAATACTAAGTTAGCTGCTGGCACTTACATGCACCTAATTCGACAGTGTACCTATCTAGGCCCCCTGCAAGAACTATGCCAAGTTTGCAGTAGATCTGAGACTCTTAGGACCTTCGGGTATTAGGGTGGTAGTGAGCGGTCTGCGGTAGTGAGCGCATGTTTGTAGTGGAGACACAAACAGCTAACTGTTTAGCTCACTACCATGCCTTGTTGCGTTGCGTTGGATTAAACAATAATTTAGAAAAAAAACTATTTATAATTACCTTTTCCACCTCGTGGCTGATGTCCAAGAGCTGAAGCGTTGCTCACACTGGAGCTGCAGTTGGCAGTGTCATGCTGCTGTGCTGTCCGGAGGGGGAAAGTGACGCTATGTGACTGTCCAGTGTGTCGCGGCTTGAAGTTGCAACGGTTCTGATGGTCTCCGCTGACGCAAGTACAGTGTGAAGTAACGCTGCTGCCTCGGTTAGGCTGCTTGCAGGCTGTTGGGCAGACATTAGTGTTTGCGAACAATGTGGCTGACGATCAACACGTGAATCGCGCTGTGAATTGCGCATTTTTGTTGAACGGAAGCCCTTCCGGTTTTACTGAAACACCTTCCGTTTTGACTGAAATGCCTTCCGGTTTTACTGAAACACCTCTCACACACTATAGTGAAATCCTTTCACACATTATAGTGAAAAGCTCTCATATAACCAAGTGAAACACCTCTCACACACTATAGTGAAATCCTTTCACACATTATAGTGAAATATTATATATATATATATATATATATATATATATATATATATATATATATATATATATATATATATATATATATATATATATATATAAGGTGAAAGATTCCTCAGGCTTTAGGCTGGACAGTCCAGCTAAGCCTGACACTCATTTGTCCGGACATGCCTAAAAACCAGAGGGGGACGGAGTCTTCTCTGTAGTAGCCCCCCAAACTCTGGAAATCCCTCCCACCCCAGATCAATTTATGTAATACAATTGTTAGTTTTAAATCAAATCTGAAGATGCATTTCTACTCTCTTGCGTTTAAATTCCTTTGATTCCTAATGTTTTTTTTTGTTTTGTTTTTAAGATTCAGAGCTATGAACTGAACTCATCTTTTTCTTATCCTTTGATTTCAAATGTTCCATTGTTGTTTTATTCTATGTTACTTTATTTGATTCTACTTTTGCCAAAATGTATTCATGGTACCTTGTTTACTTGATTAATGTATCTTTAAGGTATACTGTTTATGCCCTCCCTGCTCTACCTGTAAAGCACTTTGGGTCAACTGTTGTTCATTTAAATGTGCTATAAAATGACTTTACTTCACTTTTGATAAAATAACAAAAGGTCCACCTTTTGACAGATTAACTTGTTAGTTTAATACTTATTGGCTAAAATGTGTGTCAAAAAGCCGTGTCAAAATAAGTAATTTCATTGGTTACATTTTCTTGTCGTGACCTGCTAATTTTAATATTCAAATGAGCCATGTGTTGATTCGCCATAACACGCCCCCTGTCAATCAAGCTCTCTCGACAGAGAACTAACGTTAACTAACGCGGTTGTTGGACTGAAATTTGAAAATGCTCATACTTATATGTATCTCCAGATAAAAACATTTAAGAACAGTTTCTGTATGATGTTATTAGATGTAATCTGAATTGGAAGGGCACGTTGTCATAAGCTGTATCTTGTATATTTATTATTACTATGTGTATGTGTATGCACCTTTATGTAATCAGGTGAAAAGATAAAATAAGATATTCCTATATTTGTCCCACAATGGGAAAAGTCCAGTGTTACAGCAGCAAAGTGGATAGAGAAAAAAACAGTATAACAAAACAGTAAGAGTAGGACAATAATAAATAACAAATAAAAACACTATGTACAAGAGAAAAAAGTAAGAATCACAAACAATAGATAAGAAGTAGTAGCATCGTGTACATAGGCAATATATTGACAGTGATATGTTAGGGTATTGCAATGTTATTGCACATTGTTATTATATATAAATATTATATATATTCATTAATTACTATTATTGATGAGCCACCATGTGTCGGTGAAGCAGCATTAAACATGAAATATATATATGCGTTTCACTTGTGATGTGTGAAGTTTTAGTAGGTTTATGAGACTTTCAGTACATTTATAGCGCATTTCAGTATTGTGCGTAAGCGTTTCAGTAGTGTTTATGAGAGCGTTTCAGTAGTGTTTATGAGTGTTTCAGTACGTTTATGAGAGCGTTAGTATTGGGAGAGGGTTTCAGTAGTATATATAAGCGTTTCACTTGTATGTGTGAGAGCCGTTTCAGTAGTGTATATAAGAGGTTTCTTTTATGTGAGAGGTTACGTTTCACTTGTATGTGAGAGGTTTCAGTAGTATATATAAGAGCATTTCACTTATGTGTGAGAGGTTTCAGTAGTATATATAAGAGCATTTCACTTTATGTGTGAGAGGTTTCAGTAGTATATATAAGAGTTCCTTGTATGTGTTAGAGGTTTACCTTGTATGTGTGAGAGCGTTTCAGTAGTGTATATAAGAGCATTTCATTGTATGTGTGAGAGCCGTTTCAGTAGTATATATAAGAGCGTTCATTTGTATGTGAGAGTTTCAGTAGTATATATAAGAGGTTTCTTTGTATGTGTGAGAGCGTTTCAGTAGTGTATATAAGAGGTTTCACTTGTATGTGTGAGAGGTTTCAGTAGTATATATAGAGGTTTCACTTGTATGTGTGAGACGTTTAGTAGTATATATAAGACATTTCACTTGTATGTGTGAAGCGTTTCAGTAGTATATATAAGAGCATTTCACTTATGTGTAAAGTTTCCCTAGTATATATAAGAGATTTCACTTGTATGTGTGAGAGCGTTGCGTTTCACTTGTATGTGTGAGAGCGTTTCAGTAGTATATATAAGAGCATTTCACTTGTATGTGTGAGAGCGTTGCGTTTCACTTGTATGTGAGAGCGTTTCAGTAGTGTATATAAGAGCGTTTCACTTGTATGTGTGAGAGCGTTGCGTTTCACTTGTATGTGTGAGAGCGTTTCAGTAGTGTGTGCGAGAGGTAATTCTGAATAATGTCCCTGACGGCCCCTCATAAGCAGGCCTGCCTTGTTGCACCATCCAGATTTTCTCCAGAACTTTACATTTTCAGCGTGTAGCTTGTTATCAATCTGCCTCTGTAACAAAACTCTCCAGAAATCTCTTCACCCCTCACCCAAAGGGATTTAGCCATGGGTGTTGGAACCATTGTATGTGGGTGGGAAAAGACCCCCCAACTTTTTAAAACCGATAATATTAGAACCACACCAAATTTGGTACAGAGCCTCGGTGTGGCAAGACCAATAGGAAAACCAAGTTTTGCGCTGATAGCCATTCATTTGGCCGAGATATAAGTTTGTGTTTGGTAGCTTGCTACAAAAATGTGTTTGATCGTTAATTGCGCTGAGTTTAACGTAGCAACATTTTTTTTATAAGTTTTGGAGCTGCTAGGTAACAAGTTATGTGCTGATCGGTTTCACGGCCTACGGTTTCTTATAAGTAAAGAAACAAGAACGTTAACATCAATCAACCAGTGTTAGCAGATCTTTGAATCCTGGTCAATTAAAGATAAACTAGTTGTCCCTGTGCTATGTGTTGATATGAAAGCCGAGGTGCTACTGTATCCATATGTGGGAGGACACACCCACATTTCTTTTGCTTCCGACGCCCATGGATTTAGCAAATATTGGCTATACATATTAGCTAGTTGTGTCTAGTTTCAGTTGTTTGGTCGGACCTTGGTCTTGACCCTGTCTCGCCCTGTCTTGGTCTTGGTGATGACTTGGTCTCGGTTTAGGTGGTCTTGACTGCAACACTGCAGTTAGCTAACTGCCTTCTGAAAATTGTATTATACTTTTCTCTTTTTGACTATGTCCACTGAGGTTTAGCTGAACCAAAGTGATTCATTCTGCATCCAGAGCAGCTCAATCTCTCAGAAATAACTGCAGAACTGAAACTCTAATCCCCACATTATCACCTCTGTTCTCTCTCGCCCAGCTGGCTTCCACCCAAGCCTTGCTACTGCCAGTTGAATTGTTGACTGAAGATAAAGTGGTGATCATTACTGAGAAAATGTCTGCACACGCTGTTAGCTTAGATTTGTTTCCATTTCTCCTATCCTCTGTCTCTCAGCCTACAAACACACGGAACACAGACTTACACTCCCCATAGACAACCCAATCCCATTTTGCCAAAGTGGCCAAAACAACAGAGAAAATTAAGGACAGTATATTGCTCAACAGCGAGTGCCCACTTTTTGGGCTGTTCTGGGCCTGAAAGTGATTTTCCCCATTCAATATCTCCACTGATGTTTCATTAAATACTTATTTAAAGAATTTGAATTTTTTGGTCATTTTTGGCCTTTATTTCATAGGACAGCTGAAGACTGGAAGGGGAGAGAGACAGGGAATGACGCAGCAAAGGGCCGTGGGCCAGACTTGTTTTAAGCCTGGAACCAAGCCAACCAGCTCCAAGACTAATTGTGACCATAAAACATTTGATTCAGGTCAAAAGAACATTTTGAAAACTGAAAAAAAAAAGTCAAAGCTACAAGACTGTGAGGCCTTAGTGGTAGCAGCTCGCTAGCTGTTCGTGGGTTTCGCTGAACATTTCCATGGTAACAGCATGCTCAACCAATCAGAGACGTCACTGCTACGCTTGTGAGTAGTGTAGTACTACTCCATGACTTCATGAATAAAACATGTTTCCTTAAAACAAGGTTGATTTCATGTGGGGCAGCAGTAGCTCAGAGGTTCGCCGGTTCAACTCCCTGTACAGACCAAGTGAAGGACTGGTAGCTGGAGAGGTGCCAGTCACCTAATGGGCACTGCTTAGGTGCCCTAGAGCATGGCACCGAACCCCCAACTGCTCGGAGGGCCTGTCATTAGCAGCTCCCTCACTCTGACATCTCCCCATTAGCGCATAGGTCCATGGCGTGTGTGTGTTTATTTTGGGCCTGTGTGTAATGTGTGTTCAAAAAAGAGAGTGAAACAATGTAATTTCCCCTTAAGGGATTAATACATCTTAATCTTAATGAGGATTTGTGTCTTCTACAGTAGCAGAAACCTTCGTTTCACAACCTCACAGCTCGTCATCTGTCCACCTTGGACGGTTTAGACTTTATGGCGGATAATCAAAAACCTTATGGAGAAAATAAACGGGTTTTTCACTTCCTGAATCACACTGTTGAGCTCTATTGGTTTATGTTCATTTCAATCAGAGGTCTTCCACACATCTGACACTTCTTCCATCCATATGTCCCACAGTACCAAAATCCCTCCACTCCTGTCCCACTCAGCACAACCAGATGTGAATGGTCACACTCAGCCTGTTTATTGCCAAATAAAGCAGCAGCTGGCAGACGAGATACAGCGGGAGCTGCGACACACCTCTGGCGCTCTGCACAGCGCTCTCTGACTACGCTGAATGTCTGACTGTACAGCGGCTTAATGCTGTGCATGTTATCCTCAACTCACTGCTTTCATTTAATTATCACACGCCTTTTGAGTCTTTGCACAGGTGGAAAGACTATAAAATGCTGTGTGTGCGTGTGTGTGTGTGTGTGTGTGTGTGTGTGTGTGTGTGTGTGTGTGTGTGTGTGTGTGTGTGTGTGTGTGTGTGTGTGTGTGTGTGTGTGTGTGTGTCGCCGCCTGGTGTTTTATTTCCTCTCTGCCCACTGGCAGGGCAGTGGAACAGATTGTCAGCTTTGCATCACTGCTTCAATAATGCAGCCTTTGCAGTATGTATTTTTATCACTTAGCAAAAGAGAGTGTGGCACTGTAGTCTCATGATGTAAGCAGAGGCTGACACGGCACCAGTGGAGGAAGTTCATGTTTGAACAACAACATGCTCAGAATCACAGAAAACACCCATGTGGTCTAGCTAGATATGTCGATACACAATGTATATCTAGGTATTTTCTACAAAGTGGGCTAAATGTTCAGTTGAAAGTCAAAGCCAGATATGAGATGTAACAAGCACTTTTATTAAAACAGACTGTGAACAAAATAAAATGCAAAATAAAAATAAATAACCTTTATTAATTAAAAAACAGCCCTATCTCTGAGAAAGCTCATTCACTTAATTTCAACAATAACAGAATGATTAGAAGAGCACTTTATTCATGTAAAGGAAATATTGTATTATTATTAATCATTATTATTATTTTTAATTATTCTCCTGTTTTGTTCAAAGCTTTCAGCATATTCAAAACATCACACATTTTGGGATCTATTGGAGAATGAGACCTTGGTAAAGCCATAAGCTTCAAAGTTTAAATAGACATAAAAGACATGTCAGTCAAAATCATAAGAAATCCCATCTGTATTTTCACATGAGGGATTAAGCTGCTCCTACAGGTCCCATACTGGGCTTTTGAAAGTAGATTGTTGTGTCTGTGTACTTTTAGAGTGTGGATCGGGCCGCATTTTTCTGTCCGAGCACGCCCCGCGTCCGACAGAGCAGTAACCGAACCCGACCCGAGCCCGACCCAAGCCCGACAGGCATTAAGATATTTTTGTCCGAGCCCGACACAGTTAAAATCTCATTTCGTTTTCTCATACTAATGACATGTGCGTTTGGTTGTGTGGATAGCTTTTATTAAGCAACTGTAGGAAGGCATTCGGAAATGTCAACAGATGAGCACATCAGCGCACACGGGGCAACAAGAGCACGTTAACACAGGCGCGCACAAGAGGCCCAATCATATCGCGCTGGTGTGACCGAGCCCAACCTGAACCCGAACACAATTTCTAAATATCTGTCCGAGCCCGGCCCAGTCCATCGGGTACCATCGGTCCCGTCGGGCTCGGGTCGGGTATCCATCCTCTAGTGTACTAGAGGTAAAAGTAGATTCTCAGATCTGTATTACTCATGTTAATATGGTAAGCACACACATTAACTACAATATATGCTGTGCAAATGTTTGAAACCAATTGCCAATATAACAAATATAATATAATAAATTAAAGATCAAAAAGATCGATATAACACAATGTAAAAATGCAAAGTACTGTTAGACAGTTACTGAAGTTGCCGGGCCTCTAAAAAGATCCAAAGACTTTTTGAATCTGTCACTGAAAGCAATGAATTCCTGACAGATCTCTTTACGATCCACAAGTTTAGCGTTATGAATATGACATAAAGCTACATGGTTCGGTCGACCCGGTCCTATTGTGGAAAGAGGCCACGTCTTGAGCCTCCTGAGGGCACCAAGGCTTTGTTCAGCTTCTGCAGATGACACAGGCATGACTAGAAGCAATCTGACAAGTCCAAGTCAAAACCGAGTCCAAATGAAAGACCGAAAAAGAAAAATCCTCTTCAAGACCACTTACTTACCTGTTGATAATTTATGTGATACGAGACAGTGTATCGTCTATTTTAAGATGATCTTTTTCATTATTATGTGTAATGTGTAAAAAGCAAGTGCAGAGTACAACACTGTAGGATCAAATTAGGCCATTTTATTTACTTATTTAGTATAACAATTTTACTTAAGTCACATAAAGCTGAAATGCAACTTCACATTTTAGATGTTGATTTTTATTCTGTTGCAACAAGATGATATAAAATAAATTCATGTGTTCCTGTTTTTTTTTACTTATTACTTGTCCTTAAGTACAAAGTGCAACCCCAATCTGCACAGAGGAGAGAGCACTTTTTTTCAAAGATTTAAGATGGCAGAATTTTCAGAGAGCACACTTTGGTATTGTGGACTGAGCCTCCAGAGTTGCTAGTGAAACTTTTAGTCAAGATGAATATATTGTATTTTTAGAAACTCAAGCATCCTTCAATCAAGTTGTCATTCTCTACAGCTGTTCCCACTTGTAATCCACATATCGGAGGCTTTGTATTGTCACATTCATTCTTTAAGGATGGGAGTGTGTGTGAATGTGGAATTCAGAGCATCATATGGCTCAAAATGGTATTTCTGAAAAGAGCATGCAGTTAGTGACAAAGCAATTCTGTTATATTTCGTATTATTGAGCTCCCCTCATGACATAAATAAATAAAAAGCAATCCACTTTCATAGCCCTCTGGGAAATTAAATGAAGCACTCAAAGATGCAATAAATCGGCTTCCTGTTTGATGACCTCGCAGCAACTCTGATGTAATCATTTTGAGAGGTTTGTTAGTTAATAGCCAAGGCGAAACCTGCTTCAGAGAAACATTTGACTATTATTAGTTGTCTGCAGAACCAGAATTGCAACTTCTGTTTTTTTTTTGCACCTGTTTAAATCTGACTGGAGTTTTTATGTGCATCCATTTGTCTCAGCCATGCCAGTAATATATGTGTCTATGTTCAGGATTCTCTTGCGTGTTGTTTTCATTTGCTCCCACATGACAGGTCAGGAAGCAGCGTGTAGTGTTTTTTTTGGGCTTAACATTTTTTTTTTTAAATACAAAACATACAATTTACAACAAGAACACATCCCCTGCCATCCTGAACATCCACCCACTCGTCATCACCACATATGCAGTAGGCCTCCATTATCAACTTAGGTACACTTCCTTAGAAAAAAATTAAGACAATAAAATATTAACAAATTATTATTATTACAAAATAGATGGTTAACAAACTGTAAACCAAATAAACATATGTATATGTGGTAAAATAATAAGCACATAGTATACGCTTCTTCCGAGCACATATCTTCTTAGGAGCCCTTCAGAAAGCTTAAGTACTTAACCCATTTTCTAATGTTGATCTTCAATCTTTCAAACTGCTTATGTGACATTTTTGTCAAAGGCTGCCACTCTAGCCATCTTACAAGCCCACTCTTGAATTAACAGATCCCCTTCATGAACATCACAAGAGATTGTATTAAATAATGGAATTAACTTTAACTAGATCTTTTATCTGGGGAGGGAATAAGATACCAAGATAAACGATACCTTGCTTTGGCCACTGAAATGCACCTGGTTGGAAGGCTGTTATGGGCCACTGAGCTGTTAAAGGTAACGCCTCTGACTTGGACCAATTCAGAAATGTTCTGGTTATAGGGTAACCAGAAAATTTCAGGAGGAGTCAATGATCCAGAATAGACAGGGTATTGATCTGCTAGGTTCAGACACAAAAAGTAATATATCATCTGCATAAAGCATACGTTTGTGCACTACACCTCCTACCATAACACCTGGGAAGTTAGTCTCCCCCCTTATGGCTGCAGCCAAAGGCTCTACGGCTAAACAAAACAACATAGGAGAAAGAGCTGAGCCCTGTCTTGTTCCCCTTCCAAGAGCAAAATATACAGAAATTAAGCGTTAGTTTGCCTCTTGGTGCTTATACAGCACCTTAATCCACTAAATGAAAATGCTGCCAAACCCATACATTTCCAAAATGTTGAACAGATAGGCCTATTCAACCATATCAAACGCCTTTTTGGCATCAACAGAGATAGCAGCTATTGGGGAAGAAGGTAGTGTTTTAAAGTCTAAAACTGGGCCAAAACTTAATCTACCCAAGGTAGGTGGGCTTATTCTTCTCAGCACCAGGCATATGTGTGCCTGTTTGAAAAGGCGTATGATTTCAAACACTCTAAGAAGCTGTTGGAGAGAGAAAACAGCGGTTTTATACTGTGTGTGTAGGTATTACTGTAGTGCAAAGGTTAATGACAAATCCCAGTTGGACTATACACTCACTTGCGAGTTTACACTAAGCTAAAACTCATGCTGTCTTATACAAAATCCCTTCAATAAAACATCCCTTCATGAAGGTTCATTTTTTTGTTGAAACTATTTTAGTTGTTGATTTAACTGTGGTCATTTTGGAGTCTGCAGTTTGTGTTGCTGTTCGACCATAGCAAACCGTGAACTTGATTATGATTATGAGTTCCAGCTCTGAAACAAAAATAAAGACGCTAGTCCAGCCTTAGCAATGCAATGAGCCTCCATCTCAGACCTTTATCACAGGAACTGACCTGAAGCAGCAGCGTTTGAACTTCCTTGGGACATTGTTTTAGACGTAAATGTATCTTATCTTAAATATCTTTTAATGGAAGGTTAAAGATGCAATGGTGTCTTTTTTCGCTAATCTTATCTCCTCTAGCAGACGAAATGTCAAGGTCCTCTTCGACTCCATTAATAATCCAATAATGGTGCTATTGGCAGCCATATGTTTTTGATTTGATCATCTTGTTGCTGCCTTGTGACTTAATATTACAGATCAAAGAGTGTTACTGAACCACATCATCATTGTCCCTCTCAATCCTCTGTTCTCAGGCACTGGTTAGTTACACTGAGTAACAAACTGAGGGACAAAAGTTCAATAGGCTGGCCTGGAGAGACTCTATATCAAGCCTCATTGACCATTGTAGACAGTTGTACTCAGGGGAACTGCAGTCCAAGCAATTCACTTGTGCTGTAATGAATCGAAGGAATATTTTAGTGGACTAAAATATGTCTTTGTGTAATCTGTAATATGCTCTCAGGCCTCCTGGCTCTGGGACAAAATGAGCTTAGTAGTTACAGCAATTTGCATCTCCCTCCTTGTCAGCTTGAGTTATGTAAGACTTTCTGTTGCAACGTGCTGATTCAAACATCTCCTGCTCTCCCTGCCTGTACTTAATTGGCTCTGCAAAGCCTTTCATCAACCCCAACAGCATTTGTGCCGGATTACTCCTCATAATCATGACACCATGATTTCTGAGCTTTGTGATTAGCTCAAGCTTACAGGTGCATTTCAAGAGAGGCTTGCACAAATGTTTCCTGGAAGACACTCCAGTGGCTATTGAGGTAAACATCTGTATTTCAGTTCAAGTGTAGCTCTGCTCTCAATGAAGATAAATCACCCGTCTGTCTTATTTTATTATAGTGTGTCCTGTCACTCCTGGCTTCCATCCGTTGCTCTGAGAACCAGCTCCATTTAAAAACTAAACACCAAGACAGCCACTGTCAAACATAGCCTTTGAAGTTTTTAAAGTTTAAATGACTCATTCTTCTGGCTCCGCTGAGAGCTTTAGGGAAGACGCATGGTAATTTATTTCCTGTTGTGTTGACACATGAAAGCAGCAGGCTGTCAGAGTGCTTAACGATGAGTGCAGTGTGTGAACTCTTCATTTTAAACACACACATGCCCACACTTCAGTCACTTTGGAGGCAGGAACTATTTCATTGGTTCAGCTGGACCTCAGTGGTTACAAAGGTTACGTATTGTAACGTAACGTAGCACAGTTATTTCCCCAGTGTAGGATTAACTCTAGCTCTATGGAGACAGGTTCAATACAATTTAATTTATAAAATAATAACAGGAGTTATCTCAAGAGACCACATTCTATAATTTACAGAGACCCAACAAGTCCCCCCAAGAGCAAGTATTTGGTGCTGTGAGGAAAATCTTCCTTTAAACAGGCAGAAACCTCAACAGAACCTGATTCTTGGTGGGCGGCTGAGAGAGAGAGAGAGAGAGAGAGAGAGAGAGAGAGAGAGAGAGAGAGAGAGATACAGAAATATGACTCAGCGGTGGGTATAATGGAATGACATGATGAACAGTTTTTATAGTAACAAAGATAATAGAACTATGACAAATATAACGTGTTTCATGCTTCTTGCGGTCAGCGCGGTGCGACGGCGATATGACGCATATGCTTAGTCAGTCTGCAGTCAATGCACCTCCAAGATTTTGCATCGCATAGACCGTGTTGTAATAATTAGCTACAGGAGGGAAGAAGTCCGTAAGATAGGTAATTAACTATCCAACAAGCTTTTAAAGCTATAGTGCATAGTTTCTATCGCCCCCATGAGAAATTTTAAGTAATGACAACAACACTATGGTACATCCACATGACGCAAACCTTTGGTTACCACCACCCCCAACCCTCCTCCACACAGTTGCTAGTAGCTCAAGGAGGACACGGAGGATTAAAAAAACGTGATAGACTCTCGGGAATTATCATCTTATCATGGTGGAGAGGTTTGTGTGTCCAGTGGCGGTTTTTGGCACGGGCAAACTGGGCAGCCGCCCGGGGTGGCATTTTTTCATGTCACATGGGGGCGGCAGGAGAACTTAAAAAAATAAACAAAAATCCTCTACGCCGCGAAGCGTTTTTCTGTTATCGATCATTTCACTGTGTGGGGAATTGGCAGATCAGCGCCCCCAGCAGCTGCAGCCGCCCTGCTTGCTGAGAGAGGTCAACACCCCCTACTTTCACAATGAAATGGACTAGTCCGTAACAGTGTGCCGCAGCGCGAAAGATAAACAATTGTTTATCTTTCGACCAATCATTTTTGCGTGAATCTAAATCAAGTGACTGCAAACCTTTTATATGCTACTTCAAAAACTTAAATGGAGCTGGTATAAATAAACATTTCAAAACCGCACTCTGAACAACCAAAAACAACCAAACGGGAACGTTGTGTGGAGGTAACAGTGCAACCACAGGAGAACGTTTCAGTTGGTTGGTTCCCCTAACGTTTAGGGAACGTTATAACCATGAGGGAACGTTCCCTAAACGTTTTGGTTTGGTTCGAACTAACCTTTAGAGAACCAAAAACTAACGTTCCCCAACGTTCCCTAAACGTTCTGTGTTAGTGGGGAAAGTGACAGGAGAAATGGGAATTACACAGAGACGGACCAAGATAAGTCTAAAACTTTCTTTTATGTCAATGGTCTAAACGGCAAAATGAAACAAAGTTACCCAAGCGGCTCAAATAAAAGAAAAAAGCGAAAAGACATGTTTTTGGCAGTAGCAGGACCTTCATCAGCTCCCGTGGCTGATAGTGGTGCTGGTGTCTGCACAGTGGAGAGGAGACTCAAGCGTGTTTTACAGTAGGCTAACCGCAGCCCAGCTGGCGGAGGAGAGGGACAGAGATGAGGGCGTGAGAGTAGAACCTGCGGTAAGCACAACTCCCCTTAAAACACTTAACCCCTTGATAAAACTGAGTGGTGGACAAACTGTTGATAATAATACTACAACAATAAAAAGTAGGCATGCTTTACTGTATGATTGCATTATAGCATATATAAACGTTGCACATCATGCAAACTTTCTTAACGAGAATTGATGCTTTTCTATCTGCTAAAACTCATGATAGAGCTCTTCAAATTAAAGCACAGGGCCTCTTGGAATTATATATATATATATATATATATATATATATATATATATATATATATATATATATATAGCTTGTTTTATGATTCATTAGGAGTATACAGTTTTAGTGTATTAATAAATGGCACTTTGTTGAAGTATTTAATGTGTCAACTCTCACTGATTCTTGCTTACTCATTACATGGCGTTAGTAGTTTTAGAAGTAGGAGTTGGTATACATATTCAGGGGAGCGCAAGGACGGGTACAGCTTTATCAATACTAGTTTAACAGTTGTACAGTTTTATTCCCAACTTATATATTTTAAATTATTTGTTCTTATATTCTATCCTATTATTATTTCATGTATATTGTATCCTATTATTTCATTTATATTCTGTGTGTGCTATGTGTCTGATATTGTGCTGCTGCAACACTGGTATTTCCCATTTTTCAGAAAGGTCAGATTTTAGTTATAGTTTGGGTTTTCTGTTCTTAGTGCTATAGTGTAATAATTACATTCTCTTTAGTGTGTTTTCACAGGATTTGTGCTATTTCAAATATTTATTCTATATTGTGTCTCGGAGGGGGTCTCGCCCAGAGTGTCATTCAATGTAGAACCGCCCCTGTGTGTGTCCCTATGAACCTGAGGGCTGTGTTGTCTGGAGCTTGGTGCTCCTAGTAGGGTCTTCCATGGCAAAGTGATCTCAGGTGAGGGGCCAGACAAAGAATGGTTCAAAAACCCTATGAGCCAACGAGGAAGAGGTAGAGTTACCCTGCCCGGAGGAAACCCAGGGCCCCCGTCTGGAGCCAGGCCCAGATGGAGGGCTCATCAGCGAGCGCCTTGTGCACAGCCTGAAGAAGCGACATGGCACCTCCCTCTCCATCCCATGGGCCCACTACTTGTGGGAAGAACCACTGGGGTCGGGTGCGTTGCCACATGGATGGCAGTGAAGGTCAGGGGCCTCGACGGCCCAGACCCGGGCAGCAGAGGCTGGCTATGGGGATCTGGAATGTCACCTCTCTGTGAGAGAAGGAGCCGGAACTTGTGCGGGAGGTGGAGCGCTACCAATTAGATCTGGTGGGGCTTACCTCTACGCACAGTCTCGGTTCTGGAACCATACTCCTAGATACGGGTTGGACTCTTTTCTTCTCCGGATTTTGCCCAGGGTGTGAGGCGCCGGGCGGTTGTGGGGATACTCACAAGCCCCTGGCTGAGCGCCACTACGTTGGAGTTTACCCCAGTGGACGAGAGGGTCGCCCCTCCCTACGCCTGCGGATTGTGGGGGGGGGGGACTCTGACTGTTGTTTGTGCATATCCACCAAACAAGGACTCGGAGTATTCGGCCTTCTTGGAGACCTTGAATGGAGTCCTGCATGGGGCTCCAGTGGGGGACTCCATAGTTCTGCTGGGGGACTTCAACGCGCACGTGGGAGATGATGGAGACACATGAAGAGGCGTTATTGGGAGGAACGGCCTACCTGATCTAAGCCCCAGTGGTTGTTCATTGTTGGATTTCTGTGCTAGTCATGGATTGTCTATAATGAACACCATGTTCAAACATACAGTAGGGATGCTCATAAGTGTACTTGGTACCAGAGCACCCTAGGCCAAAAGTCAATGATCAATTTTATAATCGTTTCATCTGATCTGAGGCCGTATGTTTTGGACACTCTGGTGAAGAGAGGGGCGGAGCTGTCAACCGATCACCATCTGGTGGTGAGTTGGGTCAGGGTGTGGGGGAAGACTCTGGACAGACTGGGTAGTGCAGGTAAATTGGGAACGTCTGGAGGAGGCCCCTGTCCGACAGACTTTCAACTCACACCTTCAGCAGAGCTTTTCGTGCATCCCTGTGGAGGCTGGGGGCATTGAACCCGAGTGGACAATGTTCAAAGTTTCCATTGCTAAAGCTGCGGCAGGGAGTTGTGCTTGAGTTGTGGTTGCCCAGCCGCTTCACACATTTAGAGGTGCTGATCCTCATGCCAGCATGAGGATCAGCACCTCCATAGTTCTCAGCAGGAAACCGATGGAGTGCCTACTCCAGATAGGGAATGAGTCCCTACCCCAAGTGAAGGAGTTCAAATACCTTGGGGTCACGAGAGACAATGGAGCAGGAGATTGGTCAGAGAATCGGCACAGCGGGGGCAGTATTATATTCAATTTATCGCACCATTGTGATGAAAAGAGCCAGAAGGCAAAGCTCTTGGTCAGTTTTCGTTCCAACACTCACCTCTGGTCATGAAGGCTGGGTCATGACCGAAAGAACGACATCCAGGGTACAAGCAGCCGAAATGGGTTTCCTCAGGAGGCTAGCTGGCGTCTCCCTTAGAGATAGGGTGAGAAGCTCAGTCATCCGTGAGGAGCTCGGAGTAGAGCCACTGCTCCTTTGTGTCGAAAGGACCCAGTTGAGGTGGTTCGGGCATCTGGTAAGGATGCCCCCTGGGCGCCTCCCTAGGGAGGTGTTCCAGGCACGTCCAGCAGGGAGGAGGCCTCGGGGAAGACCCAGGACTAGGTGGAGGGATTATATCTCCAACTTGGCCTGGGAACGCCTCGGGATCCCCCAGTCGGAGCTGGTTAATGTGGCTCGGGAAAAGGTTTGGTGTCCCCTGCTGGAACTGCTGCCCTTGCAACCCGACCTCGGATAAGCGGATGAAGATGGATGGATGGATGGATGGATGGATGATGGACTCTTCAGAAGGGGTAATTATCTTGTAATTTTTATGTCCTCTTGTACCCAAAGCTGAACGCTGCTGTCCTTTCTCAGCGTTGACGTAAAATGCATCGCTCGAGTTTCTGCGCGTGAATGTTGCCAGACGACACCATATACATACATAGCCATACTGAGAAATACAGAGAGAGTTTTGTTGAGCTGGTAGCCTTAATTAGTCATTGGTATCAACTCATTTGGCAATGGCTTGAATGTAACGGACGTTCAATATTATAAAATAGTTGTGCACTTTAGCGTTAATCAAGCTACCAAACAAGCTAAGTAATGTTATAATCGCTAACATAGTGGAATCGTGATAAATACATTGTTTATCATCATTTTTTGTCATGAGTAATTTATATATGACTCAGCATCATCCGTATTAGAGAAAAGAATCACTTCATCTGATGTTTAAAGGGAATAAAATAGCTTTGCCAGCCTACTTACTGGAGTTCAAGAACTACTTCCCTGGACAATTATGATTGGTTTAACGAAAAATATGAGCAAGCGTGGTTCCCAGAATACATCAAAATATGGATATCCTTACTGCTTATATCCTGTAAGATAATGAAACACTAAGTAACTGTTGTGACTATTTCACTTAGGTCGTAATGAACATGGGAATACACTCTGTTTCTTTGTAACCCGTTACTGAATGTCCCGACTGTTGCTCCTCATAGCTGTCTCCGGCTGTTCAGGAAGCAGTGGTTCTGTCTGTGGTAGGATGAGCAGCTGATTACTGAAACTGACAATAGAATGTTTAGTTGGGTTGGTTTTTCCTGAGGCGGAATGATGACTCAGTGTGTTCTGTCCCTGTCAGTCACTGTCACAGTGCTGGCCTTCTTCTCTTAGCCAGTCTGCAGTCATCTGACCCGGAGCTCCAGTCCAGCCAGCCTGTCTGTTAACACATCCTGACACACACTCAACCCTGAGCCCAGCAGGTCAACTCCCAGGAACCTGCAACCTTGATTTATTACCACTGTTTGTGTTCAGAAAAATTGGCAATTAAAGGTCAAAGTCACAGTCTGACACTTTAAATAAACCTATTGCCATACAAAGTAGGACATACTTTAAAGGTAGGCTAATGCTGATTTTTTTGTCACTATTAAAGTTTCATCCAAATCCAGATCCAAATGCAAAATTGATTTCAGAAGAACTGGAAAATAAGAGAGATTTTAGTGGATTTTGTAGTTTGACTGAAATATGACTAAAAACATAAAGAGTTAGGAATTCTGAAAATATAGAATTTATATTATGATATTATGACGAAGTCAAAAAATAATACTATCACATTAATCTCTCATCAACAATCATGGCTGACGTCTGCTCAGTATCCAGAAACACCCACTCTACACACAGTACTTACGGTTTCATCAATAACCACCCTCCTTTAACTTCTGTCACATTCAGTATGATAGATGAAGGGTCATTTTACCCCAAGTTAAAAGGAAAATAGAAAGTCAAAAATGAAAATGACAAATAAACTAGTATTATATTTTAGTTCTCAAGACTATAATTAATACTTAAAAAGAAAAAAGAAAATAAAATATTATATTGAAATGAGAAATTGGTAATTGGTAAAATGGAAATATGAAAAGAGAAATTTAAAATCCGGAAATGGAAAATAGAAATAAATATGAATGCTCAAATAAAAAAATAAATTAAATGCAAAAGTTAGTTTTTCTCCTTTTTTTGCATTTGGCTTCTCTATGTAATCTGTATGCAAATGAGAGGTAACGAGTGGAGGGTGGACCTGGAGCAGAAAACTACAGTCACAGCCTGTGTGTGTGTGTGTGTGTGTGTGTGTGTGTGTGTGTGTGTGTGTGTGTGTGTGTGTGTGTGTGTGTGTGTGTGTGTGTGTGTGTGTGTGTGTCATGTTGTCTTGCCTTCAGGCTGTTTGCAGTCTTATAGCATCACTGTGGCCACAGACAGAATGTCTTAGCCAGAGAGCAGCTTTGCCAGGAAGACAATTATAAAGATGCAGAGTGCAATGTTGAGATCAGGAGCAGATCAGGAGTTTTGGCAGTCTGCTCTGCTCCCCTATGGTTTAAAGACTCCAGGCTTCGCCGGCACATTCTTCCTCACCTAACATGGTTGAGTACTTCAGGCCACCTCTAGTGATTAGCTTCTAGTGTTTTGTGTATAAGCTTGTATTTTCACTACCCATCGCTTTTAGCGTCTGCATCAAAATGGCCTGGTCGAGTCTTTTGTGCTCAAAGTCAAGTCTGCTCTAACCTGCCTGACCCCTGCTCACGGCTAACCTGCCCGGCCTTGCCTTCAACAGTCTTTGTTTGTGAATAAAAATTCATCTTGGCTCACCTGGGTCCACATCATACAAAACCTAACAAGAAGTATAACACACAAAAAAACTTTCTTTGATCATGAATCATAATGCGACTGTGTATTTCTCAGGTATATCAGTGAAATCTATGAACTACACTGCAGACTGGAGTCTTTGTTGTGGTATAACATATAGTTCTATTCCCTGGGTGAAATTCCTAGGCTGGTGCTGTTGGTATTTTCTTTATGTTTAAGGGTCTTTCAGAGCCCACCACTTCCATCTCACCACACCATCATCTACTGGCTTGACCTCTGTGATTTTGACTTGTTACAAGAGCTCGGAGAACAAAGTGACACAAAGCAGGGTTCAGTTCACAATGTTCTGGAGGTTTAATGAAACACATCCTAACAATTCAATTCAATTCAATGTTATTTATAGTATCAAATCATAACAGAGTTATCTCGAGACACTTTACAGATAGAGTAGGTCTAGACCACACTCTATAAATTCCAAAACCCCAACAATTACAGTAATTCCCTCGAGAGCAAGCATTAGCAGTGGCCGTTGCAATAGTGGCGAGGAAAACAATGGCTCCAGTCAACAGGAGAGGAACCAAAAGAGAAAGAATAAGTGGTACTAGATTGGCTCACACTAATTATTCTTCAGCAAGGTAAACAGTAAAGCAATTTATGAAACAAAATATCTTGTATGATGTGAGGAAGTGATTCCAGTGGGGATGCAGTTAACAATTATTTTGTGGATTATTTTCTGGATGAATGGATTAGTTGTTTGGTCTCTAAAATGTCAGAAAATTGTGAAAAATGTGGATCAGTTTCCCTTTGTAGCTCTAGATTCCAGTATGTGCTTTTTAAGATAAGGGTTCTGTGGAACATGCATTCAAGTGGACAAAGTAAGTTGAAGTAGTTTAATGTCCACCATGACTGAGACATGAGGCTCACCTCTGTTTCCTCCAGCTGTTAGTGAGCTCTGTCAGTGTCAGGATCAGTCATGTAGCACAGACACACTGACATCAGAATCTGCTCATTTAGCACTATGTTAGATGTCAGCAAAACTAATTACTAAATAGCACACAACAGTTTTTGAGACAGCATTAAATGGACTGTATTTAAGTAGCACTTTTCTAGTCTTAACGACTACTCAAAGTACTTTTACATAGTACAGGAACCATTCACCATTCACACACATTCATACACTGTGGCCGAGGATGCCGTACAAGGTGCCACCTGCTTATCAGATAAACACTCACACACATTTACACTCCGATGGTGCAGCATCGGGGGTTAGGGTAGGCTAGGCAACTCAGGGTTCAGTGTCTTGTCCAAGGACACTTTGACATGGGACTGCAGGGCCAGGGATCGAACCACCAACCTTCCGATTGGCAGGAAACTGCTCTACCACTGAGCCACACATTAATGTTCCTTTGGCCAATAAGAGTTCATAACTTCTGCAATCTGCTATTTTGCTTATGTAAGAGTAGTCTTATTGTCAGGAAACAGCTGCACAGAGGAATCATTTAAATTGAGTGCATCTATAAGGGGATGTTGGAGGAACCTAAGGCATAGCGTAATCCTCCACTCTTCTATTATTGAGCTGTTCCTTCGTTATTCTGTCTACCAGAAGAGTTGAGGGCTGGGGATACAGTCCATAAGAGAGGATGTGTCGGACTTCTGTACAGAATTATTGAGCTGCTTTGTAAGGAGCTTAGTGAGTGTGTTTCCTCTGACGGTCTGCTGGAGTGAGATCAGGGTTTCAGCTGGGTCCCTGCTCACTAAGTGGACTGACTGCTGATCCTTCCCTCTTCTCCCAGAAAATGTCTGACTACATGTGTTTGACTCAAAGTGTGTGCACATTCAAGCTGGGCTCCAAAACAACATCCTTCTATGAAAAAAGACATCATCAGCTGTTTGTTGACATTTTTGTTGATCCTACCCGAGCACGTTGTGTCCGAGCCCGGCCCGGCCCGACACATTACCTGTAATTATGAGCCCGAGCCCGATTTAAACCCAACAATTTTTTAATACGTGGGCCGTTATAAATACCGGTAATGCAACAAGGACTAAGCATAACTGCGTGTTTGTTTATTCAGAATAGAATGGATCGCAAATAGATCCGAATAGTGTGGGGAACAGATCAAGGCAGCAACATAATCAAAGCCCTGGAACCATATAGGAGACTTTCTTGTCTCGATCGCCTAATTAATACTGTCCTTCACCACGGTCTGCATGCTGACGCACAACAGTGCTGCAGATGGGGGAGACACAATGTAGCAGTTTACCTCACACTCACGTCAGTGCAGGACATAAGCTACACCCAGAACTATGGGAGAAGCTGGAGAGCCATATAAATTGCTCCCCACCTACTAAAGTAATGATTTAAAAAACACAAATGCTTGATCAAGGGCCCGGCCCGAGGATAGCGGCGGAAAATATCAGCAGAAAATCTAAACTCTACGCCCAGGCTCTCCAGCATGTTGTTTTATTACTGGCGGTTTCTTCGACCGTTCTGCGTGCTGTAGCGCCTTTACCAGCACACTAATAGCTCACGTTACTGTATTGTGTCAACATTTAACTTCATTTAATATTGTATGTGGCGTTTTCTTTGGCGGGGTGCAAATGTTCCACCAAAACAAGTTCCTTCCTGAGACTATTTAG
Source organism: Perca fluviatilis (assembly GCF_010015445.1). Taxonomy (NCBI): domain Eukaryota; kingdom Metazoa; phylum Chordata; class Actinopteri; order Perciformes; family Percidae; genus Perca; species Perca fluviatilis. Next base: position 5,557,391 of record NC_053124.1, on the reverse strand, counting down.
CAGAGCCACCGTTGCTGTGTCCGGAGCTTAGCGCCAACCAAGACCGTTGGGATTGGATTAAAGAAATGCAAACAACCCAGAGCGTTATTTTTTCTCTTATCCCATAATGCATCTTTGGTGTAGCCAGACCTTACTCCACAGAGCTGTGAGGATAGAGCTGGCTATGCAAGACTACAGTATGTTTCCCCTGACAAGGACCCCTAATAGCCGAGACCAGTGCCAGGAGGGGGTCTTAATGGAGCTTACCCCCCTCAGTTGCATTTTTGTTTTTGCTTGTTTAAGCGTCATGGAAAAATATCAAAAACAACAATGCATGAGATACATGTGCTCAGCTGTTGTTTCAGAACAATGAATAGTGCTGCTGGAGGAGATAGACAGACAGGAAGAATATGTCACTTGGTTCCCTGCTTGCTTTCCGTTGTTGTAAATACATAATTCCCTTTTTCCCCCATTGTAGTAATCCACGGACAGAAGGGAAACGACTATATTACGGTATTCTTTTATTTTTATTTTTAAACAGTAGCCTCACGTTGTTGTTAATCAGCCTTTCTTATCAGTATCATGATGGGTTTTAGTTTTATTTCCCTGTTTATTTTGTAGGTTCTGCTAATGTGTCATGTCTAGTTTTACGTCCTTACGTCCGGAAAACACACAGGACCTTCGCCTGTTCCTCGTTACCACCGTCCTTTCCTGTGTATATAAATCTTGGGGCAATTCCTAATTCCCCAATTTGTACCTCCTCAACTCCAGGATCCTCGATCATCAGGCTTGTCCTGCATAGTGCCAGAAAAAGAGGGAGATAATACATGTTTCAGGGCTGTCAAAATGAACGTAATAATAACGAGTTAACGCAAATTCCTTTTAACGTGATTAGCGCACGCGC